>NW_021163105.1:0-600000 GCF_004324835.1 Dendronephthya gigantea | reverse complement strand
ATTAGTCTCGTTTATGCATAAAAGCTCAAAGTTTATTTTAGAGCTGATTTTCATGACGTGACTTGCGTATTTCAGGCTTTATGAAAAGCGACATTGAGTTACATATTTCACTATACGATGACATAAAACTATAATATCGCAGAATTTTTAAATATATATAAATATTTGAACTTATTGATTTGCGCTTCGCCAAACAAAGCGGCCTAGATGCTTGAAAGGGTCTCAGAAAAAGCAACCTCATTGGTCAGTTCCAATGAGCTGTTACATTATGAGTGGGAAACAAAAGAGTTTTGAGTTCTTCACAAACCAATCTTTAAATATTCTAGGTTGTGTATAAGCGTAGGCTGTACAAGTTGTTTGGTCAAAATATTGATTTTGTTCGACTGAAAGTTTTTTTAAATTCTTTTATTCCTACAAATTTGAAACTTTTATTAACCCACGACTTGTTGTTATACTTATATATAACAAATTAAAATATATTGAAAGACACTCTTGCACTATATTATTTGTTATAACGTTTTCTGCAATACCAAGGAATCCTACCTTTATCGTGTGATCTGCTGCTTGATCTAACTGCACTTTTACTAATCCAAAATGTTGATAGCTTTTCGTACATCGCGGATTAATTCCTACAAAAAACCCGAGCATAAATAGATTTATTTGTCATATATGAGATAAACATGAGAGTTTCGTGCAGCGTTATTTCAGGACGCTTTCATTCACTCAAGTTGTAAAAAACCTGTCCTGGAAGAGGACAGTAATGATACGTTAGCCTGAGTGATAACTTTCATTTTTCTCTTAGAACTCTTCAAACAAAATCATGAAGTGGGCAATATACATTCTCTCAGCGACAATATCATGTTTTATTGTCTTGCTACTGGCCGTTCTTTTTATCCTTTCCAAATATTATAAAAGGCTAAAGGAAACCAGATACACACCAGTAGATAAACAAAGTATAAACTTTGAAACTTGCGTTGATGGAAAGAAGAAACCGTATGCCGAGCGATTGGTTCAGTATCTGCTGGGTTACAGTGACACCGACGGAACAAACACTGATACAGATGGTTTAGATAATAAGGGTGGTGGTCTTGATGTCCAGGGAGGTCTGCCGACCAAAATAGTACCAGTACAACCATCTAGTGAGAGTGATGGTGATTATCATATGGGTATCCCCCAGAAGGACATGCGACCTCGTACACACACTTATCAAAATCCTAATAAAATATCACAAGTAAGTATAATGCCTGGTTAAACACTGTCAGACTTTCTATGATCATAATTGGAACTTTTTATAAGAAATCTAAAGAATGCTTTACAAACATCTGAGCAGACTGATAACCCAGTACAGCAGCATTGCTTAGTTCCCTCAGATATTTCAAGCTATTACTCAAAACATGGGAATGACCTATTGAGAATTTCAGCTGTGATCACAGACACTTTGACAAAGAGAGCCGAGTGAAGAAGACGAAACTGCTCTCAAAGCCGTTGTACCAATACCCCGCAGGAAGGAACCAATCACAGCGGAAGGTTCAGGAATGTCATCGAAAACTGATTGGCTGGAAAAAGTTGTTAGAAAACGGGGAGGGGATGTACTAGTTACTAAATTAGGCAGCAGTTAGCTACTAAGAGCAACATCTGAAAGATCAAAATCTCCCGTTCCCTTGTGGCGTTTTACAATAAGAATAATCGAGTGTTTTAGCAAAGCCGGATTCAGCACTTAGCTGACTGATGCGATAGTTTGATCCATATATAGCCCAGCACCTCTAGGGTGATCCATATACGAGTGTATTCCATCGTGATTTTTTGTGCTTATGAAATCGCATCAGTCCTGAGCTGCTCCTGGTTTGTAGAATTAGCTTTTTGAAAACATGCGAATATTCATTTATTTTCCTTCAGATTGACATGCGCAGTAGATCTTACACAATTGACAGTCCCTCGCCTGAGGGGAGAGGTGGAATATGGCGGGCGAGGGAGTCGCTCTTTTACAAACATGGAAGTAAGTACATGTCAGATATGAAGGATTCCAATCTTTGGGTGGAGGTAAATAACAACTTATTATAATTTTCTTCAAGAAAATCGTCGAGGAAGCAAAGATGACAGCGATAATGAGGGCCGAAGATGCTCACCTGTCTTCCCTGAGTTCTCAGAACGACCACAATTTCCGAGACGCAGCCCCATCGTAGACCACCGCTCTAAAATGTTATCTGTCGAAGCAGTCAAGGTCACTGGAAAGCCTCCTTTGAGTCCCAAAACAGTGAAATCTCTTCCTTCAACTCCCTTGAGACAAACGCAGCAATTCAATTTCAACATGAGACGAAACTCAGCTGCAATGGTTTTGGATAAACCTGTGTCACAACTCCTTCTTGCTGTAAAAAGCGGTCCGTCGAGTGTCGGCAGCGCAGAAAACCTAGCTTTTGATCTTGGAAATCTAGAAGTGACTCTGAATTATAGCTCTGAAGAACGGCTTCTCAAAGTAAGCGTGGTTAATATCACAAGCCCAGAAGAACGTAGTTTGGTGGATACCTACATCAAAGTAACGTTTTATCTGTTTGAAAAACCTTACAAAAATGAAATGCAAATGTGGTCCGATGCAACGAAATCTTTGGTGAGACGAACATTTTCGTATTTGGTGAAAGATATCGGGGATTTACAACGTGCTGTGTTGAGATTCACTTTGAAACGTAAGAACAGTTTGATCAGAAACAAAATATTAGGAAAAAGTGTCCTGAAATTGTCTGGTGTACAGCTGGTAGAGCCTCAAGCATACACGTTGAAGTTATGTCACTCTGTCACTGAGGTTAGTATTTATAAAATGAGATGAACGTTTAAAATTGCGATGGATTTTCATATAGTGATAACGCTGTGCCATTGTGATTTCATGAAGAACTCCCGGTTAAGATCAGCAAAATATAGACCACAGAAATACTTCACCTGAAAGTTTTCACTAGAATCTTTTAGTTTGAAGAAAACGCTTTATATTTCTTGCAGTAGTTTAATATAATATTTTTGCATCCAGCTCGTAGGGGAAATACTGGTATCAGTGTGTCATCAGGCAACTACAGGAATCCTACAAGTTGGCGTGGTACGAGGTATGGATCTGCCCAGAACAGTCAAAAGAACAACTGGAGGTAAGTTCTAGTTGGTTTTAACATTAGTTGAAGAACATAACAGTTCGTGTTCTTACCTGAAGTGAGGTTAAGAAAATACAGTCCATCTCAATAATTTCTGACTGAGATCTTATTTCTTGTCACACTTTAGCACCGTTTGTTATCATCGAGCTTAGCAACCAGGAGGAAATTGTATTTGTGAAAAACACGAAACAGAAAAGCAACAAGATCAATCCATTGTTTGAAGAGAAATTTGATATTCCCGTGACTACCGATTCGGAAACCCCTTTGAGCGAATTTCATCTTCAGTTTACTGTGCTTCGCTACACCTTCACTGGGAAGAATGATGTGGTCGGATTGGTTCGCTTGGAGTCTGGATCCAGTTACGAAAACGAGGCTAATCATTGGAAAGAGGTGACGATGAACCCTCACACAACCGTGATGAAATGGCATAAACTTAGATTTGCTTAAACAAGCATTAAGGGTCGATAAAACTCCGGTAGAAACTTGCACGCTTTACATGCTAACTGAAATGCGCATTTAGGAACGTTGGTTCAAGGCTGCATTTAAATTTTTTATCACTAATTGGCTGTTTACATTATCATGCGTAGCTGATATTTAACCAAGCGTGAGCTGCCTTTGGAGTAAGCCAACAAAATAATCCTGACAGTGTCATCCCTACAATAGCATTTCCTTGTTTGGTTCTTAAAAACGTATCTCAATATATACCTCACGCTTTGTAGAATCTTGGGCGACGGGTGATAATTGTATAAACAGCTTCTAAAACTGTCCGGCCAACTATGCAATCGTGTGTCGCATTTGCCGAAGGCATAATAAACAATAGATAATGATTTGAGATGCCTCATCTATTGTGGTTAATGCGTTCAGCAAATGGGGTTGCACAACGTTTAAAATACGCTTAGGATTCTGTACGATATAATTCAATATATTAAACTAGGACTGTTCTTGACTTCAAAAGGTTTGATACCTACCTCGGAGTATTGTTTTTTTTTGTCCTATCCGTTGCTCATGCAGGGAAACAAATGCGTTTGGCTTTGGTACGAAGCGTGTTAAAGCGGTGTTGGATAATAGCATATAGAGCGTACCAGCATGCATGTTGTTCGTATTTGGCTGATTACAAACACGATTACATCTGTCTTCCTGGCTGATGTCTTCTTCATCTGTGAGAAGAACGAAATATAGTGTTTCAGAGTTTTGAATATTGCGGGGTAAAAGCGATACGAGTGGAATTTAAAACGTACAATTGACAATTTAAAATTTCAGTGAGCGAATGGTAGCTCTTGCCAGACATAATTTACCTGAACAAGTTATAAGTACAAAATCCTTGTTTACTCAACAAACGTTTTGTAATTCGTGATGGTTTACGATACTCATAAAAGATCTTTATGGTATTTCGTTATCTTGAAGGAGAATGTGTGTCTTTTAGAGGTAAAATCCTCGATTCAGGTTTATTAATAGAGCCACGTTGTGTTGCAATTTGCAGTGTAAAAATTTTGAAATTACCGGGATGACCGCGCGAAGCAATGGTAGCAAGTGACGCAAATATGCATAATAGCTCCTGGCCATCCTAGCCTGTGCCTCCCCCTAGGGAGGGAGCGTTGCGTCTGCATGTGCACAGGCTACGCCATCCTGACTTTAGCAAAAACAATTATCCTATGATCGCACAGAAGAGCTTGCTTGCTTGGTAAATTAAACCAAATATTTCTCAAGTCATTCACGTTCCTAGGTCTATATACATCTAAACACAAGGCATATGTTGCCGTTTGTACAACTGAATACAATAAAATAACGTAGGCACACTATATGATATAATATGAAAATAATGAAATGTTTACCATAAATACAGATACCATATTGTGCTGGTAAAATATACATTATCTATTACACAGCTTTATTTCCCTATTTTACAGTCTACTGTATAGTAGAAGATCTTACCACCTTCGCAACTAGTGGATCGATTATACATGCACCGGATATGGCAGCTTTTTCTGTCAAAACTACAACCTGAACTGATTAACATAGTTTGAAGAATACCTTGGCTAATGTCGGGTTTTTAAATCCCGCAAATGCATAAATACTTTATTGAACAATCTATTTATCCGTGTTTTCACCTTGGTACTGTTTGAATGATAAGCTGAAGATTGATTCCACACTGTCACTGCTGATATTTTATCCATAGGCAGGTATCTCGTGAACTTCGCTCGCTGCATTAATTTTCTTCACACACACCGTGAAAAACATCACAATTAACTCGATAAGTTCACAAACTGTGATCACAGAAATTCCAATCCACAGACCCAATTGTCCGCCAACATCAGCGAGGAGATTGATGGTCTAACGTGCATGAATATATTCAATGTTTTTAACTCATGAAAACCTTTGCCGGACAAGAGTTTAAACCAAGGGAAGGAATAACTATGATGGCGAATGGTTGAAAAAGTAACTACGTAAGAAAAACTCACCCCATACGAAAATTGCTCCTCAATTTTTTCATAGTTTAGCTCGTTAAAAAACACGTTCAACTGCAACATATTGATGCTGAAAGTAACGCGGTATACGGAAATATTTATAAATGATTTACGCAATAAATTTGAAGCACAGTAAAAGTCACTTTGGAAACAAATGATTTTCATTATACCTTGGGTTATAGTCTTTGTTTTGATGAGTACGATATTCCTATGTTATTCAAACAAATATTTAACTTTTATACTGTGAAACTGAAAAAGTCCAGCAACCATATATGATGGAGATACATAAGACAACCATTACCTTATAAGCCTTTGATGGCCATTGAGATGAGCTGATTGTCTTCTGAATTACTTCTTCCCTGTTGTAAAGTTGGAAGATCAGAAGCAATCCAGAATGTACAAATGATTGTCATGATAAGGTACTTACTCGCACGGTTGACTGCAGTCACCAAGACATGACAGCTTATCGTTGTTGAAAAGATACTTCACAACCTTCAGACATTTACCTATAGCAGTCAGAGTAACAGTCATTATCCATGACTCGAATTTTACACCAAACAATGCAACATTGTTCTTCATACATAATTTTTACTGCAAACGACAATAGTTAACTTACTGGTTTCCGGATTAAACACGTCACATGGAGGCTTATCTGACGGAAAAGAATTCTCAGAACATTTACATCGTATCCTTTGACTTAACCCAAGGCAAGAGTTTAGACAGGCCTAAGGGAGAGGAATTCTTGTTTCATTCTTCTGAGACAGAGATATATTCTACTACCAGCTTTATTGCAATCAGATCACTCGTGTGCATATAAATCTCTCTCTGCTGAATAGCAGTCATAACGACATGTATTTTTACCTGCTGTGAGTAAGTTGTGATGTTCTTGTGACGTCGGTAGATATTAGTCATTGGGAGTTCATTTGCTGACAGACAGCTTTTGTTGTTGAACCTATCTAATCTCGCAATTTTCGTCTAAAAGGAAAATGAATTTTCTCAAAGTACATGCAGACAAATGGCGAGAGAATACTTATCTGTTAACGGAAAGCGTAATTGTGCATTTTGACCCACCTTGCTGATACCAACTGATGTCGCCATTCCTGTTGATACACTAAAACCCTCTTCAAAAGGAAAAGGCATCGCTCCCTGATCATGAAGTAAGACACGAACTCCAGCTTCGGCTGAGAGAGGTCCTATGTATTGATCTTGCTGAACATCAATTTCCAACTGGAGACCTTACGAGTGAAAAATAATTGTGTTTGTGTGTTAATGTTATCATCATCAACTTGAGACCTTACAAGTGGATTTTTTTGGAGAAAAAGGGCAAGAAAACTACTCACTACAACTCAATATTTGTAAATAAAATTGGCAAAAATTTTGGCACTAAAACATACCTTGGGACGGCCCAGGTTTTGTTGTTTTTAAAACGCCAATGTTCTCGCCGTGGAAATTAATCCCGGGATTGAACGTGTAGCAATTCCCATATTTGTAATTCCAATGTTGGCTCCAGTATTTGCTTAAATTTCTGATAAAAACATCGTTAAATAAGCGTTGATATTTTCACACAAAACAAGAAATTAAAGTTGGGCGATCGGGTTATTTGAGGCTAGTCTGTTCTCCATGCAAGATTTCCTCATTAGTTTTAAAATGTCATGCGTACTGTATGTGTGTTCAGTCCACTGATACCTACCCAGTTTTACAGTCAACGCCTTTCCAGGTACAATTCTTGATTAAAACTTCAAATAAATGTCCGTTCCAATAAAGTTCATCTTCTTCCAATGTTCCAATTAAATTATCTATTTCGTAACGTAACCTAACATCCGGGCTTAATTCCTTTTCATCCGGGAACTCGTCGTCCTCATTCTCTTCATAATAATCAGAGTTATGATCATTGACGTCCTCACGATATTGCGAGTATTCGTCATTGTTATTATAAAGATCATCATCGTGATCACTTTCTTTGGTTTGCGGGTTTGTGGCGTCATCATCATCATTACCCGTCTCAGCGGGAGGTACCACAGCTGTACTGTCGTAGTTCGTCTGGGAATCCCCAGGGGTAGGTACCACAGCTGTACTGTCGTAGTTCGTCTGGGGATCCCCAGGGGTAGGTACCACAGCTGTACTGTCGTAGTTCGTCTGGGAATCCCCAGTGAGAGGTACCACAGCTGTACTGTCGTAGTTCGTCTGGGGATCCCCAGGGGTAGGTACCACAGTTGTACTGCTGTAGTTCGTCTGGGGACCCCCAGAATCTCCACTGCTACGTCTTCGCCTATTTTCACCAGTATCTATGTGAAGTTAATTTATTCAATCATCAACGCTAAATGAAAAATATTTGAACTGAAAACTGGCCAACGTTATCACGAAAAGAACGCTTCTTAATGTCATATATATCGATCTCTGAAGAGTCTTCAATAATCAGTTTCATACAACCAAAGCACTCTCCTCAACATCTCCAAGAAAGATTGAAACTTACTCTCTGTTTCATTCGAAGATTTAGAGTAGCCCACTCTACTTTTGAGAAACTTCTCCAACTCTGGGGGCATTGCTTCCCTTCGAACCATGTTTAGATTACAAATGGTAACTGCTGGAAAGGGAAGGCGCTGAAAGGGATTTGGAAAGATAAAATCAGTATAATGGTTGGTGTTCGTCTAGTGTTTCCTGGTTTGCCATGCAACTGTCAAGAAACATGGCTCTGATCATCAAGAAATATCGGGATAGAAAGCTACGTTGTTTGGTCATCAACTCTCAGGAAACATGCATGCATGGCTAGGAGGCAATGTCTCCTGGTTTGTCCACTGTCAGGAACTGAATATAGCCAGGAAACGATGCTTTCTAGTGCACGCATAAGCTGGGAAATATATTTGACTTTTATAATAATTTAAATTGCAAAGAAACACAGACCTTCTCAAACGTGATTGAGACCGACGTCGTGACAGGTTTGGATACAAATTGCTTAAACAACCCAATAAACTGATAAAGAAACATGGATAATGCTCCCATGCAAACCAGCGACCAAAAAATTTTCCAGAACAGGTTTTTAGCATCAGCCAGACGCCCGATGCCGTGTGCTGACGTGTAACCCATAAAATTGTGTACAAGTTTTTTGAAAGATTTACTTTCTTTTTTCTTCCCCGGTGTCGTTGAGGAAATGCCATTTTTTCCCTCCATTCTTGGATTATATAAACCTATACGTTGTGGTCTTTGCGACAAAGTGTATCTGCAAGACGGAACAAAAATATTTCAAGAAAGATGTTGAGAGTTGCTGTTCAGACCCCGTGCAGTTTATCGGCGCTTTTATTTAAGCTTTGATAAATGCTGGGTGAGCAAGCCGCATGACTGTTAGCCTATTGATCTGAGAATCTGAAACGTTTAGTGTGGATGTATCGTACTTCACGGGAAATTTCCCATGTATCTTAACAACCTACCACATGCAGGGGCAGAAACCGTACAGATTTCAAACTTAAGCTAGAAACAGTTGAAAAAATTCGTTAAATCTAAGAGATCCTTCGCCAGAAATTCCATCAACCTACGTCTTCGCGATGACGGTGCAACTCTCTGATCACCGTAGTACTGTACAGAATTAGCTTACAAAAGCGATCCTGCGTAGCCCCAACTGAAGCCACCAACATCACCCTGTGCCATTTAATAAACTATTGTCTAAAAATCATTGTATTTATAGTTACCAACCAAGATCTTTTGGAGACAGCTGTTTAACATTTAACAGCTGTAAAAAAAACTCGCATTCTTTTCGTGCATTGACTGGCTTATGCTATTTTCTTAAACATGAATACAACTATTTAAAATATCACTGATCCGATGGTTTGATTGAAAATCCTATTTCTATAGCAGGAATACAACTATGCCATAGTGGTTAGACAATATTTACTCGATGACGATTCCTAATAGCGATAATTTTCATAGATTTATCATGTCATTACGCATTGCAAATCTTACAGTTAACAAAGGCAGGATTTTCATCTACTTCTTTATCAAAAATCTTCTTATTCACACACTAGAAAGCCAAAGTTTAGATATTTTTAGTTTATCAGATGAAACCACAAACGCTTAATATTCATTTTGCAGAACAGTACATACACTGCATCAGTGTGTATTCGCTGTTCAGAAGTTTACTTTTTATTGATAAGTCAGAAATATAGGGGATGACGACGACCAGGGCGAACTAAGTAAACTACTGTATATTCTTTTTTTAAATAAACACATTGAGAAAATGCTTTTGTCTCAGTCCTGCTGAGCACGAATACGTGATTTCACTGTCTTATAATTGCGTTTTGCCATGACGTCATTTTACATTTCAGTTTGCACAAGCACAACAACGGTGAATCACTGAACGAATGATATTTCCCATGAAACGACCCTCTTCTCTTCTTTACCTGCCTGTAATGAACACTGCGCCTCGGTAGAGATCCAAACTTTAGTTCATGTCTCTCTGATACTTGTTTATGAAAGGAATCCTGGCGAAACACTTCAATAACTGACCAGTTACTGTTCTATAACATGCACTGACTTGTAATTACACTCTTTAAACACGGTTTAAAACTTATCATGATCGTATGTAAATTCTGAAAATGTCATTAGTGATTACCAGGGCATAACGATGTTCTCACCAGCTGTTTAATGTACAATTCCAAATAAGGAGGATGATGTTACACATTGCACCAAGAATTAAATGGATTTAAAATGCAAGTTTGATCTGAAAGTGTTAATCCAATGCCACACACACGTAAGGCTTCGACTGTCGGCTTTTTTAGTGTGAATCATGCTGGAAAAATCTCATTAACGAAATTTTTCGGTTGTGAAAGGCTAAATATAGGGGTTGACCGCTAATAATACTTTCGAATATCGGAGCTTATGAGCTTATTCATCTTTGGGAACATAGGCGAAGAAGATCTGACAATTTGTACGACCAATTTCTCGATAAAGATCAATGATTCGCACGGTCAAATCTTACTATTTAGGATTGATAAGATCAAATAAAATCGATCAAGTATCACTTATTTCTTTCCCATAATATCTGCAATATCTACCTCGAAATAGTTTATTGCAACCCACTGATGTTCAGTTCGGCGTGTAGGAATCGAAAAATTACACGTAATACTGAGAACAGGTTGACCATATAACATGTATGGGTGTAAAATTAGTTGCGAGCTAAATATTTCAATTAATAATGGTTTAGTTAAGTGAAACACGTCCTGGCTCATTTGGAGGTTTATTACGTTATCAATTAAGCGAAATATTGACATTGTGCGCACCATGGTATTTTCAATTTTAGGTTGTTGATCTCTAGATTATATTTTGTGTCGTATTATTCATGTTTAACTTAGGTTCGTCTAAACGGTTTCTATCTATCATTATGGTGGTAAACGGCCTGGTTACTGCGATCTTGTCGTGCTCAAACGAAGGCAAGATCTCGTTTATAAAAGCTTCGATGATGACAAGGGTTAACAAAAAGCCAATCGCATAGACTAATGTAAAACTTACGGCTCTGGTCTGCGCCCACTATAAGAATTATACGACGGAGGACTTCTGTCATATATTACTTGGTTTCTTGACATTTTCACGCCACAAAACTGGCTTTCTTCGCAACAAATCTTTTCTCATTTGCCAAAGAATGTAGTCCAGGTTAAGATTAATTACCTGGCCGCCTACAAACAATCTTAAACTCCAACTGGTCATCTTCAATACAAAACACCGCATGATTTTTCTAAGCAGCTGTTGTAATGTAAATCATTTGCTACGCTTCAAAGAATCTTCTATTTCATTACGGCGCATCGACACGACAAATAAAACCCACGCTATTTTATTTAGAGTAAATAATACTTTGCTAATTTTTCGACCCGTGCACCTGCTGTGCGCTAGTGACTTGGTTAAACAATTTGGTTTTGTCAACTCACAATGAAAATGATTAAAAATATTCACTCATTGACTTCATGCGTTCGCAAAGCGCAACTTATATACGAAAAGATACCGAGAGCCAGCCACACTGTAAAAAAACTAGCAGCTTACAGGGAAAGGTGGAAATACGAAGTTTTTTTCTCTTCTTCAGGGTTAACAATAGTATTGACCCCGGCTCTGATCATGATAACATCACTGACGATTAATGCAACGAAAGTATTTTTTCATTAAGATTAAAATTCAATTTCGTCGCGAAAATTAAAATCTCAACACCTTTTGATGAGTTCGTTTAAAAATATTAATATTATACACGAAATTTTCATTAATAAGTGTCAAATGCTTTTGCGTTATTCAGAAGACGATGCGTGGATATTACCAGCGTTTTACTTTGTCTAACGTCATACAATTACTTGCCAGTGCCAATGGAGTTATAATGCAGTTATAAATTGAATCAGTATTTTATCCAAAGCATCTTGAGTCTAGGCTATTTCGCGGTAAACTTTTCCTTTTCCCAATAAAGGCTTTCTTTTCTTGAGGTTCATTTGTATTCAATCCGAGCAATTCGATGTCTGAAACGGCCGTAGCTAGAGCAGAAGTAGCCGAATGGAATTTACATTATTGACGATGTTTTGAATGCCATCCAGTACACTACGTTGAAAATGATAAATAAAATAGGATAAAGAATTCTCAAACAATTCTCGATGGTCTCACTGATCTCCAACATGCTCACGCCATTCTCAAGTGATTCGTGTTTTACTTCGGGTTCATCTGACACATGAGAGGCGTGGGACGAGGGAAATGTCGAGTCTGCAGTACCAAAGTCAAAACCATAGTTTTCCAAGCAGTTTGTAGGTAGCATTTCCTCTCTTCCCTGGGTAGAATTGCAAACGTTATAAGATTATTCTTGTGTGTTATAAAGGTATGAAAACACAATATGTAGTTGCACTATATCATTTCTCAAATCATTGCCAAATACTCGTTGCAGTAAACGTACCTTCTCTATACTCCTAGCAGCTTCTATAAGTTGTTGTTTTTTCAAAAATCTGCTGTGTTTCGTGCTGAAGTAGTTCACAACACTGTATTCGCAAAGGCCGACGAACACGAAAATAAAACATCCAATATAATACCAATCCAAAGCCTTAATATAGGATACAACAGGAAGGCCTTGTTGACCAACGCCAATAAGAAGAGTTGTCATCGTTAGGATAGTGGTGATGCCCATTCCAACCCTTGCTGGTGCACAATCACGATCAACGAAGAAAGACAACCATGAAATGATAACAACCAATATTGCTGGAATGTAATTATGGGTCAGGTAGAACTCCAAGCGACGATGAAGATAGATATGAAGTTTGAGCACGTTGAAGTCCCCTGAACAACATGAACAATAAAGTTAGTTTAGTTTAGGTTTCCTCCTGTAGTAACACTGGATCAATAAGAGATGATCCTTACTGGATCTCTAGGAAGAACAGTTTAGAACTGATAGAGCTATTCAGTATAAATAAAGTTAGTTTAGTTTAGGTTTCCTCCTGTAGTAACTGACTGGATTAATAAGAGATGATCCTTACTGGACCTAGAGCTATCCAATATAAACGAAGTCAACAGAACGACACATGCCTACAGTATACTGAGCGATTTTGCTTGAGATGTCGATCTTTTCAATATCAAATTGTGGTATGACAAACTCATTTCTGAACACTGATGTCTCTACGTTGTCCGTCAGCCATTTGTAGATAATATCTTTGGTCGTGTGGCCATCTTGAGCAAAAAATAAAATGCAAAATATAATATGACTTTAGAATTCAAAGTCTGCATATGGATTGTTGATTTGGTGAATATCATGCAAACAACGAGACTTACAACTCAAAATGATCAGTTCGCATTTTTGATGATCCATTGGGAAATAGGAGAATTCCATTGGACAAGATAGCGTCAGGGTTAATCTAAATAACAACAACTACAATAACTAACAGAACAACTGAAACTCCCGCCGAGTTATGAAGTGAAGAGGACACCTAAACTAAACTAACTTCGGTTGCACTAGATTGCTCTATCAGTTCTAAACTCTAAATTGATCCATTGTTACTACAGGAGGAAACCTAAACTAACTTTATTTATGTACAGGTCGGATAATTCTATAGTTATAAATAGTTTTAAGAATTCAAATTTATAACCCTAATCTACGAACCTTGTGCTATAAAAGACTGAACCGTCTTGATACAATCGTAGAAATTTATTGTCTCTCATAATTGTGTGAAACTTTCCTCCTTTTTCGTTTTCGAAGTAAGCATCTGGAAGCCAGATTCTCTCCCAAACAAAACCTGGAGAAAATCCAATGTAATCCCTTTTTGTGAGATTGAGACCAGCATAAGATAACCTTGGGTCTCTCCACGTTTGACGGAAGTACATTTGCATATCAAACTGCTGAAATTGACAATAAAACATGACCTTGATCATGCAGGTATTTACTACTGAAAGAAACCACTGTGGTATTATGACAGTTATCTTTGAAACTCGACTAAACCAATTGAACGGGGTTTGTATAAAAATTCATTAATAATGGATTAGATTGAAATGAAGCACATGCATTTTAATCATAAAGTTTTCATTAAAACTATATCTTTGATTTTTGTAATTATTGATTTTCAAATGCGTGCTAAACGACCTAGCTTGCAAAAGTACTTACCATATCCGATTCTTTAATGCTATTTATCGACACAATATAGATTCCAACTTTGACAACAACTGGTTTATCTGTTAAAAAGTAGAAGAGAAAGAAAAAGTAAACAAACTTTAGGAATACCCACAGAATAACCACAATCATCTTGATTTAAAAAAGCGAAAATATACATTCAAGTGTCAGTCAGAGTTTAGTTGAAAAGTAGAACTCACCATTTTCACAGGGGCGCATTGCTTTATCATACACAGCTGAATCAAATAACTTCTTTATAGAATTTATTTCATTTAGACAAATTCTAAAGCATATAAAAAGAAGCGTTCAGTGTCATTCAAGCCATAACCTATATTATAAGATTCGTGAACATCCCTGGGCGCATTTATAACAAACTATGCATTGGAGTTACACTTCTTTCTCACACATTATTTTTTCTAGTGTTAAGAAAATCATCTTGCTTCACTTGAGAGTTTAAAAATGACTCAACTGTTTTCAACATGAACGCAAGTCTTCATCATTTCAAATTTGCTCGTCGCGTCTTGCGTAAGCGCTGTTTAAAAACAAATATTTTTTAATATCTTACGTCGCGTTTGTGCCATTCTTCTTCGCTAAGACAACAGCGGTAAGAAAAACAACGAGTATGAACAAAGTCGCAGAAGGGAAATGCTCCAACATGATGAAGTTTCAATGACAACTAACAATTACCTATGTCCAAGTAAAAGCAAGTAAAAAATAATTTATATTGACTAAAATACCCCAGTCGGAGTGCATTTGAAGATCTAAATTGATCAACAAGAAATAAATATTTAATTCAAATTATCTTATATATATAGATGCAGGAGGCATGTAATGGCAAATAGATATATTTAAAAAAATACTCGCTGTATGTTTAGTGAATTTTCAAAGAACGTTCTCCTTTCTAGGTCAGTATATATGATTGCTATATATTGAGCAATCAAACGAACTGCTTATTTTGAAGGAAAAAAATTCCAATATTAAATATACGTGCCGGTATATATTCATATATGACAACGGTGAAAATTAGCATCAGGCAAGATAGGATTAAACAGTCATAATTCTACGTCATATAGCTAGCTTACAATCCCGTTATCCTCACCAAGAATTCAGGCTTTGCCAAGTTGTCAGCACCATGTTGATTGAGAAAACTAAAAAAATACATCAGAAATATCTACCGTATCTATCATTTTTCTCCAGCAAGAAACGTCAAAATAATCGTATCTATACAATATCGAGGAGTAGAAATATTCCATCGTGTTTCCATAGCTATCAATCCAATAAGTTTAAATTGATAAGTTAAATAAGGTAACGAATGCGTCTGAAACGAATACTCGGAGTGTGAATCATTTGTTCGGCTGTTTTAGATATCAACGAATAATCGAGAAATGTACACAAAACAATATTTAATATTCACGCTGGGAGTGTAATAAAAATGCAAAATTTGGCTGCACTAAAGATGACATGGAGAGCGAAAATGTACGACTTCAATTCGGTGTTAAAACGAACATTTATCTATAAACAATAATTCTCTGACTATCATAGATTCTGAAAGAAATCATTTATCTGCTAAAATGAAAGGTTGTCCTCATATTGTCAACATTGGGAACAAACATTGGCAAACGACAATCAAAGATTTTTCGATTAGTCAATATTTAGGCCGGACACTCGCCATGAAAAATGAAATTGCACGAATAAATATTCACACGTGAACAACGATATATAGTGAAAATTCGATCAAGGAATTCGTGCGTTGAAAAGCCACAATTATTCGCAACCAGGTGTTTACAGAGAAGGCGGGAACGAAAGGCTCACGCAAAAATAAACCAGACAAACCCGGGAGAAATTTAAAACGACAACTCAATACTTCATCGTATAATTTCAACTGTAATTATAATGATTTTAAAAATGTACGTCCCGAAACGACTCGAGAGTAAAATGTTTCCGCCCGAGCATAAAAAGATATCGACTAATTTTGTCCAAATACGGCTGAGACAATTTCTGGAAAGAAGAAAAAATGAAAATTTCATTCAGTGAACCAGTGAAGACTTTCTCAACTTCAGACTGAAATCTTGAAGTTTTATCCAAACATTACAAGCTCCTTCAATTATTTTACCTCAAATCTTCTGAACATATTTTAAAACGAAAGCGGAATCGTCCAGCTGAGCGCGTCGTATGTCGTAAAGGAAACGAAAGATATATAAAGACGTGACTATTGCCCTTAGCTTTAGTTTTTCTAAATAGAATTCATGAAATCCACCGCACACAGCCTGTGCATTGTTAATCTAAACTTACCTTTACGAAAACTGTAAGAGAAACGTTGACTTAATGGACTTATTAGTGGATATTCCTTGAGCTAGGCTTCACTTGGCGTTGTACGGTCTCTCAAAGTAGACCGCTCCAATTATCCCCTTATTCGCGTGCCTTCTGGTCACTGTGGCTAAAATTATCATAAAAATACATGAGGAGGAACAGGTCCTGGGAACACCGCAATCCAAATAAGTAATATTTATAACACGAGAGAATTTGTTTGTTTAGTCTGGCCAGTGGCCACTAAGGCCACACACAAACTGGACGCGACACGAATTTTCCATTTTCAGAAGCAAATAAATTCAATTCTGAAAGTAGATTTTGAGAGATAGGGGTACCAGACCAGTCAAAATGTGCTATCATTCAGTAATTACCAAGAATATCACAACACTGTCAAAATTAGCATATTTTAAAAACTGAAATATTCGTAAAAATCGCATCGCGTTGGCAAAGCCTAATTATGAAACAATATCCCCCCTCATTTCCTGTGTGAAAGGAGTATGCGACTTATTACCTCTCGTTTTTAGTTCTTGTGTGTTTTTTTTAATAGCTCAATGTTCTCATCAAATCAATTACAACTCCGTAGGTATCTAGATCTAATTCATTTTTAATAAGATAGTTAAGTCATTCTTCATGATATTACAAGACAATTATGGTCCACGCAATAGATATAAAAAACAAGCTAGTTTCAACTAAGTTAGCTTAACAAGTTACCCATTTATTTTTAGCTTAAGGACTATAAATACATTATGAAGTTAAACAGAGGAATATTTATGTAAATAATTTATCCGCATCACTTTTTTTAAGCGTTTTCACTAAATCCTTGGTTATTGCAGGCCATTGGACAGTTGCCGGGCTCATTAGTGGATGACGTCATCCTTGGAGGTGACGTCATCGTTGGATGTGACGTCATTGAGGGAGTTGTTAAAACTGGCGGAGTTTTAACGGACGCGGACGACGGAGCTGACACTTCAGAGGAGGTCCATTTGGTTGACGCGGTACCTTTCGATGACGTGGTGGCCTGATATCGCACGGCTGGGGTTTGGGATCTACCTTTCTTGAACAGGATACGAACAGACTCTCTGAAGTTGGGCATCCTGAGGGCATAAATGAAAGGATTCATGCAGGAATTCAGGACGACGAAGACAAACGACAAATCTCGAAACCAATGGATACTTTGACAAGAACATGTTGTACAGAAATTCATGAGGTAAATCATCAGAAGAGACGGTGTGTAACACACGCAGAATATCAACAGCATCAGGAGAAACACACGAGTGATCTTTTCTTCATTCTTGAGAGCGTTGTTGCGGACACGATTTTCTTCCGTGCTTCCCTGTAGTTGGCTAAGCTCGCGTATTTGAGCACGTAACGTTAGGTGTACACGCACGAACGCGAAAACGAGCACGAAAAACGTGACCAACACAGCGGCATTTCCGAACACGAAGAAGTACCAAAGAAAACCAATTTTCATTTGAAGGAAGGGCAGAGCGATTGAGATTATCCAAATGACAAGAGAACTAACCAAGGCTCGTTTATTGCTTAAGGTGGCTCTGTACTGTAATGGCGAGGTGATGGCAATGTAACGATCGATTGTGAGCATGCCCAGACTGAAGACAGACGCTGTGCAAGATGTGAAGTAGAACGGCTGAAGATACACATGATATTTTAACGGAAACCCGAACGCCTCACGGATGTGTACGACGGCAGCTAACGGTTCCACGACTAGCCCCACCAGAAGATCAGCAATTCCAAGATTTAAAATGAACCAGTTGAAAGGCGTGCGCATTTTGCCGTTTGGATTTCTTAGAACGACGACGAAGACCAGCAGGTTTCCTGGAACTGTTATAAAGGAGAGGAAAGCCGAGAAACATGCATTCGTGTACGATATTTCATCGTTAGGCCAGACACCAGCACAGCGTTTTCCATTTACGTTCAGACTAGACATCACCTGCGAAATTATTGAATTGAATTGAAAATATTTACAACGACAAATCAATATGTTTGAGGATTGAATTAAAGGATGACAGAATTGATTTTTATGATATTTTTTATTAATGATTTCGTTGCAAAAGATAAATCATCACGCACTAACCAGGTTAATGCATTACGTCAGCTGCGTACTGTATAGAAAATAAACTCACTTGCTAATATATATATATATATATAAAAGACAGACGGACATCCCGATGTTTATCGCACGAGTGAAAAAACAAATTTATATTGATATATTGACACACTGAAAATAATCGACTGACTAAAATCGCGTCGTGCGGTTCTTCTGCGACTGTGGTATTGTTACTATAACCCATGTGTTCCCATCAGTCTGCTTGCTAAAATGTAACACTACACAATAAAGATTAATCTCAAAATAATCACCTTCAATCCAATAACTCTTCGGCTTCACTGCGATAATCCGTATCGACTGAAGTTTACTATCGTTGTGAGACTGCGGCAAGATTAATCTCCCAGTATCTTGCGAAAAAAATAATTTCTTTTTCATCTAATTAAATCAGCAGCATAGAGTTATTACCAAGACACGTTTCTGATCGAAATTTCACACCCAGCTTTGATGCGAAAATTGCCTCGACACTTGTTGACAATCAATTTCAATTTTTACCAAAAATATATCATTTTCCGTTGCTTGACACTATAAATTCTTTTATAATCCCGGCTTGTATATTCATGAGGTAAATTTACTAAATTAATTTGAGTTTCGAAGGGACTAATGAACAGCTCTAAATTACTACAGAGCTCCGTTTCCTCGCGGAAATTGCTGTTGTAATTACAATTGTCTTTAAAACACTGAAATATATTCCGCAGAAAATATTGCAGCCCAGCAAGCCCAGCTGAAATATTTGCCATATAATACTTCAGGAAAAATACGTATAAATGTCTTAAAATTACCACAGCAAATCGTTTTTGGAAATTTTCTAAATTATATTGTCAATCAACTACAACTGGTTTTGAAGACAGCAAACATTTTTAGCCAAGGAAATTCAGAGTTCCTCGCAGTCTACATCCATATATATACACATTTATACAAAACAAAACTGTACAACAGGGATTTCTAACGAAATGTGGACAAATGTTTGTTGACTGCAGGCTAAATCAGTTCTTTGCCGTTCTGTCACGACTGTTCCTCGCCATATTTCTCCCGCTTCTAACAGCATGTTGCTTGCTGCTGTGTTGGCCGGGCCTTTCTCTTTTCTATTTTTGAACGTCTCACGGCGGTGTAAACGTGTCAAATGAAACGCGCGAATTCTATCTATCGCTACATGCAGCGATAGGGATATTTGTTGATACAAGCCTACGTTAGGGGATCTCCTGAAATTCCCAAAAGTCATTCTCGTATCCTTCGTTGACGTGATCCAGTAACACCTTTCGTCTCATTTCACAGTATCTGAAAAGATAAAGTCGATAGTCAGTATAGTGATAATGAAACTTTTCAAAGGAGACGGTTACCAGTTTAAAACAATCTTCAAATAAAGATAATCTTCTGATGAAACAACCAGGCACTGAATAACAACTAAAGTATACAGATAACCCCATCTAACATGTGTTCACAATATGTATACCTGTACTTGTCTTGAACCTTCTGCTTAATACAACCCAGATTCTCCGAGCTGATGTCTCGTTCCAGATACTCCGAGAGTGTTTCTGTTGCCATTTCAACGTCCTTCTGATTGTCCTGAAATAAACAAGAAATGAACTAAAATCATATCTACCACCAGATGAGATTAAACAATAAATACAAGATATCTGCCTCGTCAAATAAAAAGAGAAACGATGCATTTGAACAACTAATATAACCAGGGAGCAGCGTGGCAGAGTATTCTAACAACTTAGCACCAAATGTGGTATAACAACTGCCTAAAATAAACAGGAGAGTTAGTATGATACTAACTCACGAAGCCCCTCAGGTCGAAACGTCGAGAAGTGTTTTGTCTATTTTAGGCAGTTGTTATACCACATTTAATGCTAAGTTGAATAACTAATAGTTCGACAATATACACTCTGCATGTTGTGCATGGAGAAATCTTACATCACAGTACCTCAAATATAACTGTCTGGTTGTTCTTCTGCAGATAAAACGCGAACACGTAGGTATATTTCAACGTGTTTCGACACATTGAGAGAACGTTGACTGCTTTTTTAAGGAACTGAACCTGAAATTCCAAACGATTTGAAGCATTGAGACGAATCAGTGCCCTTTACTTGACGGAATTTCGGTCAAAACTTCAGGTATCGTACCTCAATCCAAGACATATTGTGTTTTTGCATCTCATTCATCTTCGTCGTAACCTTGGCGTCGAGCTGAAGAACATTATTAATACATACATTTTAATACATTTCGCAAATTCCAGTACAGAGACTGAACGCTGGGTACGGCTCGTTGAGACTGAAAGACATTCATCTACACACACAACGTCGAAGCAGAAATACACAAAGTTTGATGATGTTTTAAAAGCGTTACCTCACACTCAAGTTTCGCGCTCTGGATGTGATTCATGTATCGATTGCAGTAAAACAAATATCTTTCTAAGGACGACCGCGATTTCTGCAGCAGATAGAGAATTATAAATTGAATGAGATACGATGCTAGTCATGCAGCAGTAGGAGAAATCAAGCGTTGTTGTGACTTACATTTTGAGCTTCTCTTGCATTCTGCGAGTCTTTCTCGTCGAAACGGTTGCAACTATACCTGCATGATTAATACAACATCGTCCATCATACATGATCTCAACAGCGTATACACGTCAAATACAGCAGAACCAAATACTCACCAGTTGGAACCATGAGGTTCCCAAGCCCCTAGACACACCCAACAGAAATCAGCCTAGAAACGAAAAAATAGATACGGTCGAGTACGCACATATGATAACGATTTTGTTGTTATTAAATAAAATATGCTGGTACATATTTCACCAAGTTTTCCTCATGAAATAAAACATGCTGGTAGACAATACCTTGCAGTTACTGTTTCGACAAACCATATGATTACATCCACCATTCTTCTCAATTGTCACCTGACACTTTGGGCATTCCTAAAACACAATTACATGCATGCAGATATCATAATGGTACTAAGATGTCTGACAGACACTGAATGGTTTAGTTTGTTCTCAATTCCCATACCTTTGTATTTGCTGAAATCCAGTTTGCAGTCTCACTGTCATCATTACATTTCTTTATCCATCTCTTCAATAACTAGATGAACAAGCAAGTGAACATTGTAAAACTATCCCAACCTTTGCACCAAAGAGTGTCAGAGTTGATACAGAAACTCATAAAACTATCAAGTTTCTAAATTTTTTTTTAACTTACTGAACAATTAACAGGTTCATGAACTGGTTCTGCGCATCCAAAACTACAAAACATAATTCCAAAATGCCTTAGTTTAATGAAATACTAACACTGTAATACCTCTTGGGAAACAACAGTGAAAGGGATTTGGAAACAATGTACGTGTTTCTTACCAAAATTCATGGCCACATAAACAAGTTACAGCATTTGCATCAGAATAACTGGCTTTGACGGCATTCATACAATCTGGTGCTGGACACCATTTTATTAAACGATTATTCTATGATAAATAAGAAAGGGAACCAAAAATTAAATAAATTTAATCACCAATACAAAGACCAAGTTGAGGATATGAAAACAACAGCTTCCACAAAACAGTGTAAATTAAACTTACAACAACAAAACTATTTGCTATGAGATGGTGATATTTTCTTTTGACTATTTCATCATTTAAAATTCGTCTGCAAAGAGAACAGGAGTTTGTTTATCAAACATTGCTTTCACAGTGAAGGAAGGATTTCAGACCAAGCAAGGAAACTTTTTTTGCCAACAGAAAACTCACCCTACGAATGTTTCATTTACTAATATGTCGCATTTTACAGCTGGGCATGCAATGTTCTAGAAAAGATTTAGAATTAGGTTAGTGAAATGGTTGCTTGCGTTGTATGTATTTATCCCCACTTGACTGGTTGGTGGGCAACTTACTTCTTTTTTTTCGTCCATAATTTTTGATGTGAGATACTCCTTCCAACAGCGTGCACAAAACTCATGACCACATTCAAGGCCTTGAAAGGATTGCTGAAATAAAGGCTTTTCATTAAAGGCATGATTCACGCAACTCAACACTAAATATTTAAAGACAGGGATGGTTCCAGGGAAGCATCATAGGAAGTGCCTACTAACTATTTGATCTCTGGAGCCCTGTTCTATACCACAAACACTTACAAGACTTGTTGCAGATTGAAGACAAATATCACAGACAGCAGCACTTGTTGAAGCAGAATTTGACCGTGAGAGTCTCTGTACTTTCTTCATGGTTGACTGAACCAAAGGGTTCACCAAGTGAGCTTCTTTGAAAAGTTTATCTTGATCTCCACAATAAAACCTTAACAAAGAATGGTAAATTTGTCGCAACAGAAGAAAAATGTATGCCTTTATCTCCAGAGAGCAACACTTGAACACTGGTAAAGTTTTAGGGGAATTTTAGACATTTGAAAGAAACATTTTTGAGTTAATTCTGAAGAAAAGAATCGGCAATAGAATTATAGAAATGGCAAAGATATTCTGGCTCTAGTGGTTGGAAATGTCATGAGAACAATAGGTTTAAATAAGCAATATAAATAAGCTAGTAATCTTAATTAAAACACTACAAAAAAAGTGATTGCAAAAGCTGATCTTTTGTTCATCTAAATTTCCACTATGTAAAGTATATACTGTTCCCTCTTGTACTATAAAATAAATAAAATAATAAAAATACTAACCTTTCAAGTAGTTTTTCTTTATCCCATTTAAAATGGCCTAAGAGAATTCTTGCAACAGGACGGGTAAGCTAAATGGGAGGATGAAACATATGTTTGATACCACAGATCAATATCAAGGAATATATATACACAATATCATATTCAAATTTAATTTCTTTTTACTTTTGAAATATTACTATGATTTTTTTGATACATCAATATCATTTCTTCAATTGTACAGCAACCTACTTACAACTGGATGCTTATTATTTGTACAATCTTATTACATATGCAATATTTTTTAGGAAATTTCAATAACACAGGTTGATAATGCATACTAATGATATAAAGTCAATACAGACACCTGTCCATGAAACATAGAAAATTAAAAGAAATGAAATTTCTGTGCGAAAATAAAGCATGCCATCTTGATAGATTTTTATTACAGTGGAAGGCCTTAGTTGTTGATCGCAAAAATGCTAGGGGATTCTTTCATTGGACAAAACACAACAGATGAATCAATTGTTAACAAATAGATCTAGTGTCATGAATGCCGCAAGCTGGTGGGAAATTGGTTAGCAACTAAATGAAATGATCTGGAGGTAGATAGATTGGAGTAATTCAAAGGGATGATAATTATGACAGGAAATGCTTCTTTTTTAAATTAATTTTAACACCATAAACAATTTTGAAGGCTAAAGTAATATTTCTTCAAGTATTTTGACAATTGACAATGTCAAGCCATTAGCATCCTACTCACTAAAATATGTTTAATTTATTTAGTTAAGATCAGAATAAATGAAGTAACATAATAGTACAAAAACCAACTTTGAGGTGAATACCCTTGTAGAAGATTAGAATATCCAAGATATATAATAGGGGAATACTCTGCTTTATCTAGTTGAGCACATTTGCATCTTCAACTTGCTTTCAATAAGAGTGGAAAGTTAATAAATTATTCAAAATTTAAGGAAGGGGCAGTAAATATATTGTGCTCATTCAACACAAACACAATGTCATATAAACACAAATGCTGAAATGCACAAAGCAGGTAGATTCTATCCATTCCTGACTCCTGGAACATCCAGTGAAAGGATTTATTTCGTTTTCAATCATTTCTACACTAACTGCCAAAAGCACAACCGTATTTTATAAGCAAGTATTAATAGTTTGACAAGCATAATATCAACTTTATCTAATCTGTGATTGTTGATATGTCTAGCTTGTTACATTTCAAAAAATAATGACCCAGAATAAAGATTTTAGAACTATGTCCTGAAAGTCGTAAAAACTCTTCATTTTCTTTTACAAATCCCTCAAAAATGATCATTTTAGACTTTCACGACCCACGGTGTCTGATGTTATTTTTCAAGTATCGATTTTTTTGCGAAAATGGCATAAATTCTTCGCAGGATTATGAACACATTTTTTTCTCGTGCGTTTGAATTTTTACCCCATGCAAGTTTAAACAGTGATGCTCGTACCTGAAAGACGGCATCGACTTCGTCTATGATGGTATTCATATACGAGACGATCGTGTCCGGAGTTAAGACTTCGTAAGTAAAATCATCAGCTACGTTCATAGCTGTAGATGGCATATCGTAAGTGGAGTCGAAACCTTCGTCCACATCCGCGCTGAAATCCTCGCTGTCTTGCCCCTCATCGTCTTCCTCCTCGTAAGAAAAGTCTTCCTCGTCGCTATCCATGAGCCGCTGCTTTTTTGAAGCAATTTTGAGGCTTTTAAACGGCTCGAAACTGCCGGATTTTTTCGGATTATTTCTCTAAGGTTGTTTGGGACTTGTCGGGAGGACGGATCATGATCACATGACTAATCTTCACCGGAAGTGACGTCATAATTAAACAATTTGCGCTGATGTTATTTTTAGCCTTTTTCATTCTGCTATAAAGAGTAAAGACGACTATTATGAACTACAAACTCAGCTATTTCTTCTTGAGTCTGTTGACACTATCTGACACTATCATACCGTACGAACCGAGCTAAATTCTTACTCCATTAATTGCACAGGATTGTGAACTGCATGTGTGTGAAAGAGCGGTGTTGAAGAATCATATTAATATAGATATGTCCAAAACTTTTATCAACTAAAACTAACTATATGGTCTATATCATTTTCACTGGTACAAAACGTAAAAACGCCCTACATTTGCAGTTTACTGCGACAAACATCAAAGCTGGCACCTATTTCACGACACAAGCACCTACCATTTACATACAATACCTTTCTTCACGATCAATATTGCTCAAAAGTGTTGGAAAAGCAAATTGCTATCAAACGTTTTATCGCAAAAGGAAATTACTGCTTCCTGAAAGAAACACCTTTTGCTAACAAATGGGTATCACATCCTAAAATAGACGAAAACCTCTCGACGTTTCCATAAAAGCCTTGAGGGCAAAACATTTCAGAAATTTACAACCTTGTTTCTCTGGGAACGAGGTTACCACAAATATTGATGAAAGTTCTATGAATATCTGCTACATCGTGGTTATATTGGAACGCACCTTTTTCGTTAACTTTGAACTATTTTATAGTTATGCAGTGATTTTATAAATCATAGCCCACAGGAAAAATATTCTTCGTCTATTTCTTTAATTTCTTCGTGGATCAACAACTGTTGCAGCACCCACTTTCTCTTAAGGTAATGCTACACGAAACAACTTTCAACATCAACTCGCTACACAACAATGTTTTGAAAAAGGTTTAAGCGTCAAATACGATATATATGAGAAACGATTTATGAAAGAACTTTTATTTGATTATATCAGTGAAATTACTACATGATAGTGGCATTTTAGATACCCCCAAATTGAAAAACACATATTATCAAAACTCTTCAAAGAAAAGTTCTCAATAGTTTCTTCGTCTATCCTTTTCTGAAAGACTTCACATCGGTTTGTTCCTTCTCCGAGGTTGGTTCAATGTGCTGTTGTAAAAGTTCATGGCCTCTTGTCACCTTCCAGTTGTCAGGATGAGCCAATGATTTCGAGTAGGGTCGACCAGTGGCAGGCTCCAGTTTTTCCCAATATTCACGTCCAGCTCTGGAGGGTAGAAGCGAGCAAATTTTAAAACACATTCACACACAAACACCAGGAGTTTATCAGAAAATCACAGTAGAATACATGAATAACTTTATTAGACAGAAATGATCTTGTAGCATAAAGCTTGAAGAATTGAAATAATTCTGAAACAGTTCTCATACCTTGCTCGAACCCAAGGTTTCGTGTGATACCTTAAACTTGTCCCCCATTCTTCGTGTTTTTCAGCTCCAATGCACTCTCGACCGCGTTCCTTTGCAAGCTAGAACACAAGCGCAATTCATTTCCTTTTTGTCACGCATAAATCTCAAACACTTCCCAGGATGTTTAAGCTTTAATTCTAACGTGAAGTCATGGTAGTTCTTCTCACCTCCTGGGAGATGGCACGAATGTGATACGGTTCAAAGCCGCAGCATCCTCCAATGTATCGAACTCCTAGATCGTAAGCTTCCCGAGCGTATTTGTGCATATCCCATCTGGTGAGAATACGTGGTTCAAGGGCTGGAAAGAAGGGATGACAGGAAACTTGATATGACAGAGGAGATGATGCGAATATTGTTAACAGATGAAATGATGA
Source organism: Dendronephthya gigantea (assembly GCF_004324835.1). Classification (NCBI taxonomy): domain Eukaryota; kingdom Metazoa; phylum Cnidaria; class Anthozoa; order Malacalcyonacea; family Nephtheidae; genus Dendronephthya; species Dendronephthya gigantea. The sequence goes on along the minus strand of NW_021163105.1, from coordinate 573,093 downwards.
CAGGAATCGTGATGAAAGAAGAAGAGATGACAGAACAGGAATCTTGGTGACAGAAGAGGACAGAAATCTTGATAGTTGAAGATTAAGAGATGACCAAACAGGAATCTTGGTGACAGAAAAAGAGATGACTGGAATCTTGATGGTAGAAGAAATGACAGAACGGATATCTTGATGACAGAAGAGGAGAGGACAGAAATCTTGATGGTTGAAGATTAAGAGATGACAGAACAGGAATCTTGGTGACAGAAGAGATAAGAGGGAACTTGATATGACAGAAGAAGAGTTAAGTGAAATTTTAATGACAGAAGAGATGATATACTAAGAGATTTTTATGGGGAGGTAATTACCAAAAGGAAACTCTGGCAGATCAATGAAGCCCTGCCTGCCACAGTCAGGTGTGTGATACCCCAGTGGTTGTACCATGAGATGAGCTTTCAATCCAGCTGCATTTAAACCCTCCTTCATCTTCTTCACAGCTTGTAGACATACGAAGGGATCAAAATGACAGTTGATACCGACAATGTCCGCACCTGGAGAGCAAGGAAACATTGTTATATTCTAAATCTTCTTCAGGTATTTGTGCTAAGGAAGGGTGATCTTCTATCAGCAGTTTTGATCCAGGATGGTGTTTCAAGGTTGAGAAATATGTGAAGTTAGCCTGTGAACTGGACTACTAATTGAGGTTGCAGGATACACAACCTAACTTGTATCAAACTAAATACTCACCAGCTTTGACTAGACGCACAGCACATTCACCAGTTGGTACACCATGAACATCACCATCCGGTCCAATACATAGAGATGCAGCAACAGGAAGACCAGTCTCTTTAAGGACTTCAACTGCCCAAACCGCTTCTTCAACATGCTCAAAATACTTCATGAACAGAAAGAAATTCAATACTTGTTAGTTGATAAAATTTTGTGGACATGAAAGTTCTCGATTATTACATAAAGGTTTCTCACCTCGGCTAGCAAAAAGTCAGCCTTATTCTCAACAAAAACCTTGGTTTGTTTTCGAAATTCTTCCTGGACTTTTTCTTTGCTTCCTTCACTCAAGTATGTTGGAGTTTGACAGACCCCACCAAGCCAGAGGCAGCCAAATTCTTTTGAAACTTGCTTAGCAAGATCACATGAAGCTTGGTTCACTGAGGTACACTAAAATTTTGAAACAAAACCAACAATTAGCAAGCTTCTTGTGTGTTTTTTTGACTAGTAAAATATACAAAAAGAAAACATCATATTTAAGCTTTTGACAAACCCCTATTTTTCCTGCTTCATTGCCACGATTCTCAAGTTTGTCCTCGCTGGCATAAAATGTGAATGCTTGAGCAATATCAGCACCAGCACGACAGAATTCTCTGTGTAGCTGAAGCACTATACAATAGATACAATGGTTAATATCCAGCTAAAGAAACATATTTATGGACTGATAAGTCGATCTATGTATCATTTAGTCATACCAGCTTCAGGGTGCTCAACAGATGCCTCCGGGGTCCATGGTCCTGCCTTCACATAACCTCTCTTTTCTAATGCGAACACAAAACCACCATCTCCGATGACCATCTCACCTCCATTCAAACGTTCAAGAATACCTTTCTAGAAAAGTAAGTAATATTTCCATGTGTTATTGGAAAACAAATACATAGAAATCTATATACCATATTAAAGTAAAGTTAATACCAATATACAAGTAGATATTGTGAGAGCAATTTATGCAAGTTGACACGTATTTAATGCATACTATGGTATAATTTATCCACATATGCATAAGTTATGTGTCATAATTTATCTACATATGCATAAATTATATGTCCAACCATAACACAACCCAACCGAATGTGTTGTAAAAAACTTTAGAATAACGTCCTTGAAAAGATATTTCAATACAAAGACTTTTGGTATTTCACTTCGTTAAAATGCAATTAAAAATACTGAAAATAGCAAGCTCGCAAGCCAGGGTTTTTATTCTCGAAACAACTATAGCCTTGGGCTTTTTTATAATATATGCCAATTAAATTGTTGACGACGCTCTGTAAAACTAGGAGAAACGCTGAACTAAAAGATGCAAAGCAAAACTAGGAGGTGCAATACCATGTGTGTTAGTTCAGCTAAATCAAAAGATAAATCCCACCTGAGGATTTATTACACGTGTCGTTTTAAAAATATCGTACATAACATATTGATTTCCTTTATACAAATCAATGCCTTAACATGCATTTTAAAAGGCAGATCGATTGAACAATAATTTTATAAAATAGATTGCAAAATTCTAGCTTTTAGGCTGTCTCTTCTATTGCCTAATCTTTCTTAAGAACACGAGGTTATGCTAAGCCCTAATATGTACATTTGTACATCTCTCATGTTTTACATCAGCTACATGCAAGATAAAGGCACAAGACGTTCACTACGTGAAAACAAGATAACAAAATATGTCATACTCACTTTTTCCGACATAATTGTAGCTCAGATCAGCAGAGAAACGTCGCCCAAAACAGCTAGAGAAACCACATGAAGCAATACTGTGCGTTCTTTTATAATTCACGGTCACAACACAAGGAACCAGTCTTGCAAAACAGGTTTGTCTGGTCGGTAGAAGTTGTAACGCATGATTACGCATCTGGATATTCCATACTAAATTTTACAACTATTTACGGATATTCACGCCTATTATTTTAATTTAATTGTATGGTTTTTGACAAAAAATTGCGCGGAAGGAGATATTAGTAATCATAAGTTTGAATCTTTGAGACGTTTACAATGCAATGCCAGAAGCCAGAAGTGCGCGTAAGGAAACTTGATATAAACAATGAAATATATATACACCCTTCTGTAGTTAATTGATATGAACAATCAACATCAATAAACAATGACCAGAATCGGTAGAATTAAACAGGTTTTGTGAGAATCAGGCCATTTTGTATCCTCCTTGCACATTGCACAACTTCAAGTTCATTTGAGAAATAATTATTGGCTATGTTAGCCTTCAAGTATTCATTTGCCCAAAAATCAAACTACTAAGATAAAACAACAGGATAACATGAGTTTTTCATCCTCTATAGATTTTACTCTTGCAATAGTACTAATGTACTTATTATTTATTGACCTTGACTATGAGTATCCTAATCTAATCCACACCACGCCTCAGCCACACCGCTCATTCTTGTCAAACAAGAATTTCCGGTCCGAAGATAAACAAACCTGATTGTTATTGTGCAAGACGGCCGCTGTATTAATCTGTGACCAGGGGTTATAATCGAACGATACAAAGATCTTTCAAGCCACACAAAATGGCCTCAAAAAATACGGCGATCTTTGCTGCAGGTGCCTTCCTTAGGAGGAAATTCGTTAGCACAAATATCAGCGCATGCAAACGCTTGTGCACTTAGTTTTCGACACAGTTTTGCATTGAAAGACACGCGATCGTATAGCACAAATGGGTTTGTACGAATCACTTAAATTATGAACTTTAATAGTCATGCAACTCGAGCCTTTTGCTTTCAAATATATAAACATATATTGTGGCATATCAATTAAGTTAATCAGGGGGTGGTAATGATTTGAAAGTATATGAAGTCATGAAGACAGCCGTGAGCAACTCCCCCCCCCTGGAAAGAAGTTTTTCTTGCTCTGTTTCTGTCTTTTTCATTCATATCCAGCAAATGCGAGAAATGCATCCACATTGAGTTATATGAACAATGACCACACAGATCATATGTTTTGTGAAAATGCATGGTGCTGTGTTTAGCAAACCAAATCTCACATCCGTAATATATGTATAGAATCCTCTGTCACCATGCTTGTGGTGCTTGCGTCTTGACTGTGCATGTGCAATGTGGAGTATATTTAAATATGTCCCACAATAAGTGAATAAGAAAATCTTATATGAAATCCTGAGGTAGTTCAATGTTTATGGTATTTAACCATGCTGTGTGTATTGGATGCCTAAAATGTTTTTCAATAACTCGATAAAGGGCTCCAAAACTAAACAAGAGATTGAAGGAGACATCAGAATGTGTTATTATTGGAGGGGGAATTATGGGTACCAGCATTGCGTATCATCTAGCGAAAGCTGGAATGAAAGATGTTGTATTACTGGAGAAAACAGAGTTGACTGCCGGCTCAACCTGGCATGCAGTAAGTTGATGTCTGGAATGATCACAATGGAAGCAAACTGTCTGTTCCCCTGTGACTAAAGCAGTGGCACCTAATAATGGGTCCAAAGCATGTCATATTTTGGAGGTTAACACCCTCTCTTGAGGCTTGCATCCACCACTTACAGTGCCCCAATCCTGAGTATCTTTCCTCTACTTCCCCTTCCATCATTTCACTGGCCTTGCCTGTTATACACCTTCCAAAATTTAGGCTGGTCTAACAACAACATTCAATGCTGGTATTAACCTGAAGAAAGTTCATTACTACAGCGTGCAGTTGTTTAAAACACTTGAGGAAGAAACAGGACAGGTAATTGTTGTTCCTTGATGCTTTTGATTCCTCTTTTCATTTGCCAGAAATGATCTCATTCATTTGGTCTTCTTCACAAGCACATTTTCTTATTTTAAACAGGAAATTGGATGGCATGATCCAGGTACATTAAGGCTAGCCTGTATTCCCCAGCGTGTGGATGAACTGAGATATCAAATGGCACGTCAGGGTTGCCGGGAAGCAGAGCAATATCTGATTGGTCCAGACAAGATTGCAGAACTTCATCCATTGTTAAACATGAATAACATCCTTGCTGCATTGTATAATCCAGGTGAGGGTGATAACTTACTTTTTATTCCATTGTGTTTACATTATAATATACAAATAAGTCATGTACCAGTCTAGAATGATGTAAATTGTATTTCAGGTGATGGACATGTAGACCCATATTCGCTTTCTCATGCCTTTGCCATTGGTGCACGTAAATATGGGGCTGAGTTTTACATGCCAGCTCCAGTGAGAGGCCTTAATCAGAGGGAAAATGGAGAGTGGGATGTTGAAACTGATCATGGAACAATTCATGCTAAACGTATTGTGAATGCTGCCGGTAAGGAGACCAGAACTCACTGCAAGCCATCACAAAGTTGTTATTCAGGGATGGAGTTTGTAATCACATGATCTCCATCTGTGATTCTACCATATTCTCCATACTTTTAAGCATGCCATTGCTATCATTTCTTAATTTGTAACCCTTGTTTGTCTGACAGAGACAATGATGATCTATTATTTCCAGGTTTCTGGTCACGAGAAATAGGGAAAATGGTTGGTGTGGAACATCCACTGTGTCCAATACACCATCAGTATATGGTTACAACCACCATTCCTGAGGTAGAAGCTCTTGAGAAAGAGCTGCCTGTCATTAGAGACTTGGAAGGTGGTTATTATGGGAGACAGGAGCGACAGGGGATCCTAATAGGACCCTATGAGTCAGTTGAGAAGATGAGGCTACAAGATGATTGGTAAAATAATCTTATTAAGTTAATCTTATTTTCCCATAAGAAAAATCTAAGCTACTGTAACCACACTGAGACAAGTTGTGCAATCATAACCCAACAATTTTAAATATATTTCTCATGACTAGGTGGGATGGAGTGCCTCCAAACTTTGGCAAAGAACTTTTTGAGAGTGATTTGGACCGACTCAGTGAACATATTGAAGCAGCAATGGACATGATTCCTGTGTTGAAAACTGCTGAAATAGCAAGTGTTGTTGCAGGTCCTATTACATACACCCCAGATGTGGTAGGCTTGCTAGGACCTTCCCATGAAGTCTACAACTATTGGTTAGCAACAGGATCTGGATATGGTATTATTCACTCTGGTATGGTAGCTGAGTTCTGTGAGGTTAAATAATGGTTACTGTATTGGTTATATATGTAACCAATGTAATTGTTACTGTATTGGTTAATATTGGTTACGGTTGGATCCTATACCATTGGATCAGCATGATATATTTTTCATCCATTTGATTCATGGTAATGTACATACTGTAGAATACCATCTATACTGGATCCCCACATTCAACTAAATCAGTACTCGTCTAACTATAATATTCTTCTTTCCTAAAGCTGGTTTTGCACGATATCTGACACACTGGATGATTCACGGTGAACCGCTTCATGAAATGAGTGATAACGACCCTGGACGATACGGAAAATGGACAACGAAGGAATATGTCCATGAAAAATGTCGTGAAACCTATGGTTTTAACAACATCTTAGTTTTTCCGAAGGAGGAACGGCCGTACGGTCGTGAGATGAGGATTAATCCAATTTATGATGTATGGGCATTATATATTAGAACATTTTTATCTCAAGTAACAATTAGATATAGTTGTTTGGTAGAGCCTGAGGTCTAGGGCAATATTAGACAAGCATGACAAGCATATGAGAAAAATAGTGGAACAAGAAGAGCATTTCTTGCATGTAAATAAAAGGAAAGGATCAATCAATCATTTATACCCTTGTACAAAGATGAAGGATATGTTTCATGTTTGACGGCGACACTCCCAGTGTAGTAACAATGTCATTACCATGAGTATAACTTTTTTACAGAAACTGGTTTTAAAAGGAGCTGAGATGGGAGTCCATGCTGGCTGGGAGCAACCAAACTGGTTTTCACAACCTGGTGAGGGCGGATATGAGCCAAGTTTCCGACGTACAAACTGGTTTGAACCAGTTGGACGAGAATGTGAACTTGTTCTGAACAAAGTTGGTGTGATTGACCTTACTCCTTTCGGGAAATTTGAAATCACTGGTTCTCAAGCGACGGAATTCTTGGACTATATGGTTGCCAATAAATTACCAAAGGTTTGTTAAGATCATATCCATACGATCGGTCCGTACGCTTCTGCAAAGTTTTGTCCTCATGAATGAAAGGTCTTGTCTTTTTCTGTTATCAGGTTGGATCAACGAACATAAGTCATCTGATTACACCAAGTGGCAGAGTCTATGCTGAATTGACGATCACCTCATCTTCTCTGCAATGTCTACCACCTCACATCTTCTTCAGATCTCTTCATTTCATAATATCTCTGACCAGCTCTCCTTCATCTCTTCTTATTACGTGTCCATATCATCTCAACCTTGCTTCCCTCATCTTCTCTGCAATGTCTATACCACCTCACATCTTCTTCAGATCTCTTCATTTCATATTATCCCTGACCAGCTCTCCTTCATCTCTTCTTATTACGTGTCCATATCATCTCAACCTTGCATCCCACGTCAATCTGTCCTAACTTCCAGATGGTTGAACGACCACGCCCGCCAATACACAGATGTTACGATTACCAACGTCACGGATGATATTGGAACTCTGGGTATCGCAGGCCCTCGCTCTAGAGAAGTCTTAAGTAAACTCACCGACACGGACATGAGCCATGGAAAATTCAAGTTTCTAACAGTCAAAGACATTGATATTGCTGGTATTCAAGTGAAGGCGTTACGATTGTCATACACAGGTACAATCTGAATTACTGAATGTTTGAAACTTTACTAACCTTATTTAGACTACCAAGGGTCCAAGGTCTACTTCCAAACTATATTCCTGGTGTATCCAGTAAGAACCATTTTTTTTGTCGAGCTTTTCGTTCGGTGGTACTGGAGGTATTTATACAATACAATATACAATCTTCTTGCCCCAGGGGAGTTGGGCTGGGAGCTGTACTGTCAAATGGATCAGTTAGAAGCTTTGTATGACGCCCTTATGAAGGCTGGTGAGGAATATGGCATAGGAGACTTTGGTACATACGCCATGACTAGTATGAGAGTTGAAAAAGGATTTCGTGCATGGGGGAGCGAGGTAATTGATACAATCATATCGAATAATTCATCCCTAATTGATATTCTAATTATATAATCGATATTCTAATTATATAATTCATGGTAGTTATTGGTGGAGTAACACTATAGTTCCTCTCTATTTAGATGAATATGGACACGAATCCTTTCGAAGTCGGTCTTGGTTTCTTTATTAAACTAGACAAGGTTAGCAACATGAAACATATACTGCATTACGTTAGGAGATCTCAACTAAATGTATTTAACATCTTTCCAGCCAACAGAATTTATTGGGAAGGAAGCATTGAAGCAGATCGAAAAGGAAGGTTTGACAAGAAAATGTGTTTGTTTGACCGTGGATACAACGGATGTTGACCCAGAGGGAGATGAAACCGTCTGGCATAACGGAAAGGTTGAGATATTTTCTATCCTGTATTATCCTGTATTGAAGCACCAGCAGGGGGGGGCGATGTTGGAATATGAAGGAATGAGCCCAGGATTGAACTAAAAACATTTTTTCTCCAGGTTGTTGGCGTGACGACCTCAGGATGTTTTGGTTGGCAGGTTAGAAGAAGTGTTGCATACGCATTGCTTCCCATAGAGCTGTGCGAGAAAGGTCAAGAGGTTGAGGTGGAATTGCTGGGTGAACGATGTCTAGCGAGAGTGGAGAACGATCCTTTGGTCGACATTGAAATAGTTCGATATAGGAAAATGTTGAAGGAACAGAAAAAGGCGTCAAAATAAAGTCAGAAAGAAGGACCCTCAATCCCGCAGGATTTGAAAACAGCAGTAAATTATTGTGAAAAAAAGCGAGAAATGAACGAATCAAACCGGACGACATTCGTTCATCGTTGAATAGGATATTTTTTTGTAGAAAAATCAATTTATCTTTAGAGAAATATGCATTAGGCAACAATATAAATGATGTTGTATATAGACGCATTGTAAGCCAATTCAATAAAAATATTTAAATTTTGAATTTAGTTCCTAAGTAATATGCAATGTTTGCAATTAATTTTAATGGGTTTCATAATTCGTCAATTAATTTTTATGTATTTTGTCAATTAAAAAAAGGATTTACGTATGCTATTACATGACTGGCGAATGTTTTGCCACAACTCGCCTAAAAGTTTCATTCAACATAATATCCGAATCTTATCGGATTTCAGGAATCATCATTAACATCCCCACAATCTTCAGCATTGCTTGAATTCCTCACAGTCCCTTCAGGATCCTTTTCTATCACATGAGTATCCCCATTATCAACATCTGATGCCTCATCACAGTCTTTCACTCCAGTAAAAGAAGTGTCATTTGAGTCCTGTTGGACTGGTTTGTCATTGGTCCTCTGATGATCCCTGTATTCCTCAGTTACCCTCTTTATCCCATCTTCATTATCTTCAATCCCACAAGGACACTCACTTACATTCTCATTTACTTTCACATTTGTGCAAACGTCAGTACCAGACGTTTCATCTTTGTCTCTTTCTTCACATTCAATCATATCACTTGTAACACAGGTTTCCACATTTGCAGGAAATTGTGTTTTATCCATTGCACACAATTCTCTCTTAATTGATTTTGTCTTAGGTATTTTTCCATGATCAGGCTTTGAATCACTGATTTTATCTGCATTGTTAAGCAATACAGTGTCTTGCATTTGAACCTGATCATTATCAACATCTGGACCCTTAATTTTTGAGCTCAAACCATCATTTCCCTCAACAATTTTGCTATCAACCAACTCAGAGTTTTTATTTTGTGTTTTACTCATACCTTTCTCCTCTTCGTCTTTTTCTTTTTCATTATTCTTAGTTTTGCTTTTCCCTTTCTTATTCTTAGTTCTTTCTTTTGAACTGGTACCATAAGTTGGTTCACTTGCCTCTTCTTTTTCCAAACGATCTTCAAGATCTTTTCGCAGATTAAACGTTGCTATTTAAGAAAATTTAAAATGCGTCAAAACTACAATTACGTATCATAGAAAAGATGAAACCCCATTGAAACGAAACTTCAGCCAAATTATGTCTTAACACTCACCTTCAAAGGACTCAGGATATTGTCTCTGTAGTCTTACCTTGAGACGTCTAAAATGAATGAATGAAGTATTTCAAGTTTTACTTATGTCTTCCTAAACCATCCAATGTAAAATGCAGTCATACCTTATCCTTAAGAAGACATTTGTCAAGTCTTTCTTAAGATCAACCAAAAGTCGTGTATGTTGAAGAAACATGTGTTGTAAGACATCATACTTTGATGATGAGAAGTCATTAAACTTTCCAAGCAGTTCGTTGGTTCTTGCAAAGTTTTTGATGCTACAAAAAGTAATGTTGATCATTTAATAGTTTTAAATAGATCACCAAATACAGAAATACAGGCACAGTCATTCTTTATTCTAAATCAGTGGCAAGGCAGAGCTCACATTTATTCATAAATAAACTAAAATACGAACCTTTTATTCTGGATGGACATAATTTTTTCAATATCGTCCTTTCTAATTGAGACAGTCATAGCAAGACCCAGGTCAAAATTTTGAGCGTGCCTTGGCAGATTTGAACCGCCTTCCATAACAGGGTGATCGTTTCCTTTAACCGTGTTTCTGGATGAATCACGGCTTAATTTGTTCTTATTTGACATGATTTAGTTTGAAAACTATTGTAAAATAATTTGGAGAAATTGTATTAAAAAAACCACAAATTTTTAGTCCTTTATTTTGACAACTTGAGCCTGCGCTGAAATGGTATGGTTGGAGATACTTCATTTTAGTATACCACTTGGTATCAAAATGGCTGCTGTTTAGTGTTTATGAAAGTCCAGACTTCAGAGGTTGTGACTTGTGTGGACTATAATTCCAACTATAATCTTACTAAAATATTATTTGCACTCGTTTGTGTCAATCAAAAAGAGAATCATACAGAAAAAAATGGAAATGCAGGCGCGTGTTTGTGTTTTTCATTTTCAATACAGTGACCATTGACCAATGAACTGAACTGCTGATTGACAAATGATAAAATACTTGCGCAAAATGAATTTTTTGTTTGGAAAGCACATCAAAATGGCCGAATAGGAGAAGTTAAACCGCAAGTGTAAACATGCATTGTGTGCTGCCGCAGATATGATGCCTGAATCGTGCTTTGTGTAAACACCTTGTGTAAACTTGACTTGTATAAAACCTGTTGCGGATAAGGAAATTGAAACTTGAAGGCGCATAGTGGACTATGAAATCGCACATTAAAGCATTTGTTCTTGGCGATTAAAGGATTATAAACTTCAGGGATTAGTTTTGCGTAAGGCCAATATACATTACAATAAATACTCGAGATAATCGAAAGCAAAAAATATCAAAATATCAGGCAGTTACAAAAGCTTCCAAACAAAATGTAACAAAAGTTGACGGGAGCTCGCGTGAGAACTGAAAGTTGTCCAAAATCTATAATAGCATTATAAATGGTATTCATCACCTTTGAATTTTCAAGGAACAATTAACACCTCTTCAGGAAACTGTAGTTTATCTGAGTATGTTTAGAAGCGACAAAGTGATTTATCATACACACGCGAACGCCATAGAAAATATGACAAATTAATACGTTTTTAGAATAAATCTTTATGCCATTAAAACGAAAACGAAAATTTTAGAACAAATTTAAAGCATCAATTAAGAGTCGGCACATTATTTGCCATATGGTCTAAGATTATATATACTACATTATACTTTTAAATTTTACTGATCAGCCTCTTTATCTCTCTTTATGTACAATACTGATATGACCTTAAAGCTCTTTTTGCGAGCCTTTCGCTTTTAAAACTCTAATTCCTTTTAAAGATCTCGAAATAATACGATTTCATTTTTGTCTTCGTACTGAAGTTAAAATATATATACTTGCTCGCCAGACTTTAATGAAACAGAGGCAAATGAAATTTGAATATTTGCCCACAGTTTGTATGCTAATTGTGAATATTTCTTAGTAATATTTTGTCTGTATTTAAGTGTTGCAACAGCGGCCAAACGAACAGCAATGTCCCTCAGGGTTTTATAAGGAATATTGAAATTTCGTATAGGTACAGTTATTTTAAAATCTAGATTTAAATTGTCGTTACAAATCCCCATGTTCCATTAAATTATTAAGTCCATCTGCTATTTCACCACGTACGTCTTTAAAAGAGTCTGTCTGGAACAGTTTATCTAATAGCTCCCCGTTCGAGAAATAGTCAAAAACATGATCGACTCGGCCGTGTGATTTCTGCGTAAGATGACTATCGATCAGAGAATGTAAAGATTTCTTCGCCTCGCATAGTGAATTTGTCAAGAACTGGCGGTCATATGTAAAATCAACCTCGTGGAAACTCACTATAGTCATGGCTGTCGTTTTGAATTGGTTTCGAAATGCTTCTGCCGCTTTCATATCAGCCTCGCTGAACTGCTTATTTCTGTATAACACACCAATCTTTACTGCTATTTTGATCAGGTCTTTGAGCAACTTCTCAGCTTCTTTCTTATTCCCTGTATCTCGCTTGGCGACCGTATAAAGGTTGTCGAATAAGCCGCTTGTCGTGTCGTCCACAAAGACTTTAGCCACATTCTTGCTTGCCAATTTTCCCAATATTTTCTTCTGCGCCTGAATTGCGAAATGCTTTGAACTAAAGTTACCAGATTCGGCCATGTTGTATTAAGCAACTCCTAAAGTAAACGGCTGCGTGTTAATCAGGAAATATCAGTAAACATCAGCGAACAGCAAGGGGGAGTTTGTTATTCCACGGCAAAGATATGTACATTATAATGACAGTAAAATGCAGAGCGGGTGGCCCAAATAGGCAGACTAAACTATACAAAGTAAACGACATACTTCCCACCTCGTTTCCCACTTTACGTATAAGACTTCTTATTTGTTAAATTCGAGTCTGATAGCACTTCAAATCATCCGTAGTTGAGCCGCAATCAACATAAATGACACACGAAACACGACGAGAATGTGAGGCGTTCGATTGGAACATAAATTTCTTTACAAAAGCGTGAGAAAGAAACGCATTGGGCGCCACACCAAAGCAGGACACAAAACAGCTCTTCCGCTGTCTAAAGAGCCTAATATTGGACTGGTTAGGCACATCAGATCGCCTAATAATCTCGCGATGCGCACTTAGCTCTCAAAATAAGAATTCATCAGTTGTGAAATTAACATTTGTATGTCATGTGACACCAAATTAGGAAATTGATACCGCCATATGTCCCAACGGGGGCCTTTGTGCTCACGCGCAGATGGGAAATTTGCAAAAATAATACATTCATTCCTTCTGAAACGTTTTTTTACTGTTTGCACTGCCCAACGTATAAATATTGAAACAGCAAAAACGCGAAATTCAATAAAACAGTCAAGAACGATTATATTCATAGCATATTTGTTGTTTTATAATGTGGCCTCTATTAAGGGTGTCGCGCCCCAAAATGCACCTGTTCTTTGTCTCTGTTGCCACGGGGACAGTCTTTAATAGATTTAATTTAAAATCTGTTTGGAAATAGAAAGTAGTCTCAAGATAAAAATGTGGGACGAAGTATTGCTGGACATCATTTCTGATAAGATATTTATTGCTGATCAACGATAAGAACATCGTTTACGTCAATATGATGTCGTTGCACGAAATTTCCGTTACTGATTTCACGGTATCTAAGAATCGGTGAATGATTTTGTTTTAAAACTGATTTAGCGCGGGCGGTTCATCTGAGTTTTTACTAAAATAGCGAGCGCGATTCTTATGGTCATGAGGAGATATGTCAAACGATTTCTGGGGTAATTCTAGGATAATTCTGATCAAGATTGGATAACCTCAATCACCTCAACCACATATGTCCATCTCTTCTTAGGAAGAGTGAGGACATGCAGTGTTTCCTAGTATTATTAATACCTGAACTTTGTTTACGTGGACGAATGTGTCTATATGTGTCCCACGAAGATTATAGCTATTGTGAACCGATTTAAAAAATAGGTTTATTCCCTACTTATCTTTGTATACGGAATATATATACGGATTAAGATATTATCCACACAATCTCCCTTTGCCTGTCTCACCATTGAATAAGATAAGAAAACCAAAATGGCAAAACCAGATGCCACTGAGCCTTCCTGAAACGTTTCGCATCGATAACAAGATTGAATCCTCAAACGGTGTTGAAACTGCTGAATTTTATTCTTGGGGGAGGGTAGAGGGGGGGAGATCAAGTGACATCTATTAGTTTCTTCGTTTATGCGGAGGACCAAAGCAGCTTGGTCGTTTGACGTTTTGGAGCAACGATTGGTTGCAAATGCATAGGATAGATTTCGTGTATTATTCTGGTCTCTGACATTGAAAATATTCACTGCTTTTTATTATCCACAAAATTTGACCTGTTCCAATAGAAACCAGGTACCGTGTACTGTGTAAACGTGGTCTTAGCATATGTTTGCGCTTCATCTATTTGCCAAGCCAATTGAGGGAATAGAAGGATCTTTAATCAAGTATTCAGGTTTTCATGCGGAACTACGGTCGTAAACCGGATGTTTACACAACATGACCACAAGTACACAAACGAAAGTGGTCAATTATCGACTAAATATTATTTTAGAGTAGTCTATGAGATAAATATAAAACATTGGAAGGAAAACATGCCAAGAGTTTTATACAAGCGGGCGATTATACCCCGACACTTATTTATATTTTAATTTATCAAAAATTTTACTACGGTCATGGAGGCCACTTTGGCCCGTGGTAATCTCCGTGGGAAATCAAAAATTCTTCTATTCTAAATTGATATAATATAAAATATGAGTTTAAGGTGAAAGTCTATTTTAGTTGAACACTGCTTACGTATAATATGCAGGGAATACCGGGCTGTCTTTGTGTTGAGTTTCATGAGGTTTCTAGCTGTAGAAGGCATCGATTTTGCTCGCATACATTTTTGCAATAATAGGTCGCCTCATTTTCATGGTTGGACCTGAATAAAAGAGAGTTGTAATTGACGCAATTGTCGGCTAATTAATTTTGGTAATTTAATTAAGAATAATTCACGACCTATTGCTCGTCTCATGTTAACGGTCGAACTGATTGGAAAGGAGTTGTAATTGTCACAAATTGCAGCTAATTAATGTCGGTAATTCAATTAAGAATAATTTAAATAATCAATTAAAAGGTAAAGTGAATAAGCAGAACCTACCTAGTTCGCCACCAGGAACGGAAAAATCATGTTCAAGAATGCACCATTTTTGAATCTGAAAAACAACAAGGTTTTTGTGAGATCTGTTTGGAACTAATCGTTCTTGTTAAATAACGTATACTTATACTTGAATGATGTAATAAATCTGAAATTCCTTCCTCTGAGAAATTTCAACAAAGGGGGAAGAGTGCCACCATACCTTTTGCGCTCGAGATGTAGCTTTTTCATTGTAACGATCTATTCCATCTTGAATTGACTTCATAATTTTTTCATCATTCTTTTCCAAAAATTCTGAGACAGTTTTAATTTCTACGCCATGTTGTTTACAGTAATCTCTTGCGAGTTCTGTGAGGTCGTTCAATGGTTCACCAGTTTCCAAATTCATCTCGCTCTGAACGAAGAAAAAGAAGCTATGTTTTCACTTCACTCTGCCATCAAATTCATTTCTGACAGGTGTTTTATACTCTAGTGATAGTACGTGTCGGGGCTGCAAATGAACTAAAGCCAAAGCAGTCTGCTTTATCAATTCAGGGATTGCAATGTACCTTGATGGTTAAAAGACAAGACAGGAACTTTCTTTTATCACCGATCAACATCGCATTGCTGATGATTGGGACTTCAACTTTCAACTGATCTTCTATTGGAACTGGAGCAATGTTCTCACCTCCAGCCGTAATGATTATTTCTGGAATAAAAATAATTTCGCTAGTTTATTACAAGTCAACATTACTTGTGCCGGAACGCTACAGCGCTGGGATTTCACTGTTTCTACAGCACGAAATTATAAATAAGGCAACTGTTAGTAAGAATTACGTCTTACTTGACCAAAATTGCCACAGGAAAGTAAACTACCATAAGTTAGTCATAATCATCACCTTTTATTCTGCCAGTGATAAACAGGAATCCATTCTGAGCAAGACAAGAAATAAAATTAAACGAGAAACGAAAGATCACGATATTACATACTTTGAATTGTATCCAAACCTTGTCTATCTTGCCAATGTCACCAGAATGTAAGTATCCATCACTATCCATCGTTTCTTTTGTCTTTTCCTCGTTATTCAAATAACCCATGAAAACATGGCGGCCTAACATGCATATCTAAGTGAATGAACATAAAGTAACTTGATTGTGGTAAAGTCCATGTTTACCCTTGCGACTTTCGTCTTTTCATGGATGCAAACGAGTGAATGGCTATAAATTCTCACTATAAACGCAAGAATGGCAGGCGCCATGATTCAAACTTTCGTAACTTATCGACTCGTTTCAATGGAAAAGGGGAAAATTAAGTGCTCTGGTACAGACTGAACAACGCTGTACGGCACGTTGTACCATATTGTACCACGTTGTACCATATTGTATTATATTGTACCAGGTTGTACCATATTGTATTACATTGTACCACGTTGTACCATATTTGTGTACCAAGTTGTACCACGTTGTACCATATTGTAACACGTTGTATCGTATTGTACCACATTGTACCATACTGTACCTCCCCATTTCCATCTTGGTCCGGTTCATGAATCTTCATTTGAAGTCCATCAACCGCTGCTCCACACGCGCCTGTGAGATTTCTCCTAGCCTTCCCGACAGTCATCGGTCCTGAGCACTCACTCATACCATACAGCTCATATAGCGGTATATTGAGACTTTGGTAATAGCGCAGTGTTTCCATGGTGATTGGGGCTGCGCCCGTTGCTAAATGTCGACAGCGGTCAAGACCAAGAGCTGCTCTAACCTGGTTGAAAATAAGACGTATTTAGTTCATCTATTAGGCTGATTTCCATTGCCCTGTATCGATAACTCTGGTTGACTATGCGACATTGGAGATTGTGTCATAGTTTTCCCTACCTTCTTAAACACCAAAGCGTTTGCAACAGTCCATCCAAACGGTACCGAAGCTCTAATTACAAAAAAGACATAGATTAATAGATCTCAGGCTACAATGGGGGAGGTTTAAGGAGGGAAACGACCGGTTTCAAGCTGTTTAGTCCAGCACCAAAACGCAAATATCTCACCCTTGTTCTAAATTCATATTTCCCCGAAGACCAACGCCTTTTGCCCAAGTTGAGATTTTCTTTTTCATGCCCGTCGTACTTCGACCAATTGTCTGTAATTTCTCCATAATCTTCTCCCAAACTCTACCATAAAGAATTCAAAACGTTCAGGCTTTCAATAAATGCACGCGTAACAACCGCAATACTCAGGTCGAATTAACGTTCAAACCTTGGAACTGCCATCACCAAAGTTGGTCTCACTTCTTTCAAAGTCTCGCCAAGACTTCCCTTGAACACCGAACAAAAAACGCAAGATTTTGATTAACTTTCAAAAAAATATGGAAGTCAGATTTCAAAGATGTTACCTTTAATGCATCAGGCTTAGCAAACCATAAAGTTCCAGCACAATGTTGTGCCATGTAAATATCCATCAACTGCAACAAAATTCATTATACCATCTTATTTATTATATCTATTACAACTAAGCTGGGATTGAAGATAATTTGTTTCTATAATTTCTAACCTGGGCAGCAATGTGACTCAACGGAAGAAAACTGATGGTGCATTCATTTTTATACTCCATGTTCATAAATTTAACTGACACCCCACTCGTGTAGACAACCTGAAAATATTACAGTAGTATAGTAAGTTACATTGTACGATAGTCCAGTATGATAATGGCTCAGTGGGTGCTTCTTCTAGACCGCAACTGATCTTTCTATTTTCTCTGGATGGACATTCAAGCAATTTAGTACTTACATTGTCATGAGATAGCATTACCCCTTTGGGATTGCCTGTTGTGCCTGACTAAAACAGAATGTATAAATTATTGAGTGTACATCCCTTCATGCACTACCAGACCACTCCTAGCTGATGTGACCACATCACAATTCTATATGTTGGACTGAAACTTACAGTATAGACCAAAGTGCAACATTGGTTTGCTTTCAGAGAACCAATTCTTGCATCTAACTCAGTGTCATCACAGGACTTTCCTAATTCCATAAAATCTTTCCACTAGATTAAAAAACAAGATTCTTCATTGACATTGTATGCATTGGCTCTGTGGTTAGTGCAAATATGATACAATTTCGTATGAATGCTCCTCCCCCCTTGTGCCTTAAAATCGTCAAAACATTTCAGGCTGGAGGCATTTCAGACTCCATTAATATAAGCATCGTTCATACCGTATAAACATTAGGTTTGGATTTGTCCTCCAATTCACCAGTGTACTGAATAACAGCCTTAAGATTTGGCAACTCATCCCAAATCTAGATCAAGGAAGGAAATGTCAGTGATGTTTTGATGGCCAGCATTTCACTTTAACATACTGTAATTTCTCTCAGGAGCTGAAAGTGGGTATCACTTTCATTAAAACAGGAGTGAAAAGAGATGCATTTCTTCCTAAATACCTTTAAAATTTTATCAAGTTGTATTTTATTCTCCACAACGACAATACTGCTATTGGAATCCTCTATCACATATTTACAGGCCTCGGGAGAGTTTGTTGTGTAAATGCCAACAGCCAAACCTCTAACAAAAGAAAGGTTTTTAGCATCAATTGCATTGAATGACATATGTGGGGATTGTCACTAATTCACTCAACTCCTATGCAACGTAAGGGACTTTCTATTTAGAGTCAAATGCATATGCACCTGGATGAAACTGGATGAAGAAAAGATTGAGACTTTAAAGAGACTTTCAAGATCTGATACATTTTCAGAGTACCATAGTTATTACGTTGCCCTTTTGAATTAAGCTGTGGTTATAACTATATTGCATAGCTTCATCACACAATATATTTATACCATAGTACCATATACCTTGCAAAAATTGCAGCAACATCTGAAATAAGCCATTCTGGTGAATTAAAGCCAATTATAGATACACCATTAAAGCTTTCCAAACCAAGCTATAAAAATTTCCAATTAAGATGAATAAAAGAATTATGTATTTGAGAGCAGTAGGTTATATTTGACCTAACTTTTGCCTGACTAAAGATTGCATGATGCATGATTAGGTAGGAGAAATTTTCTAGACATTTTGTGGTGAACTTTCAATTTAGGTGTTTTGATGGCAGGCAAAACATAATTTGGTATGCAAAAATTAATGGCTTATTTATACAATATATGGTTTTGTGGCATGCCATTTTTGACAACTGCTGGGATTGACTAATTTTGATAGCTTATTAAGAATGCATGTTTTTTCAAGTCTTTAAACATTAAATTTCCATAATTGCTTGTATTACAAAGGGAATTACTTCACATCAAAGCTGAAAAATATATACTAGCATATATAACTTCATCACATCATTTTTTCGTTTAGTTGCAATTGTATGAGCAAAAAAGCTGTATGGTACGCATTTAAAGGCTGTTCAAGTTCATTACTGTAATTGGACCACCCAATGGAGTTCTCAGGCTTGCATAGACAAGCTAAGATCGCAAACATTTTTGTTATGCAATATGAGATTGACTTTGAACTCTTGCATAAAAAAAAGATATAATATCATTCAACAAAGACCTTACAACAATAAAAGTTGAAAGTGTTCACATGATAATCACATGGGTCAGCAGGCCACATGGTGTGAGGAATGCAATTGCCACTATATCATATATAGGTCATATATACTCAATATATTAAGCATGTCTGGGATTTCATGGAATGACCTTCAATAAACTTCTAAAATCATTTCTAAGAATGAATTGTAATAGAAAACCAAGCATTTTCAGGCTTGCTAAACAAAAATCTAGTGAATTTGATACATTGAAGATGAAAATAAATTAGCATGCACTGCCAATTATAGATTTTTACTTTCCCCCTACCAATATTATGTCGAGACATATCCTAGTCATCCAGGAAACGCAAATTTCAGACATGATAGGTATTATCACAATCGGATAATTTTCTACACATAAGATTCAATATTTTACGCAGTATTTTTTACCCTATTCAAATGCAAATTGACACATTGTAATAGTATCAGCAGCTACGTATATAACAAAATATATTTTTCACATCAACGAATACTGCATATCCCAACTGTGAGATCCCATATTTTGAATATTTTTTTAAATATTTCAAGGGTTAAATGCGGAAAAGCTTTCAGGATATTATAATTTTTAATACAAAGCTACAAGCACCAAAATATTTCATGAACAAGAATTCTTTCTATAATACAAGTGGCATTTTTAAGACAATTTAAAAACGCATTTTCCCCTCACGAATACTCGAAATATACACAAATACTCAATAAACAAAATAAGATAATTTACCTTGATAAAACCTTTGGCAGCGGTTCTTATATCAGCCATGTACTGAGAATACGTCCATTTCTGCCACTGATCATTACGTTTCACTGCCAAAGCTACGCAATCTCCAGCTTTCTCCGCAGTGCGTTTAAACAAGTCATAAACTGTTATTGGCGTAGTGTTATCATGTTCAGTAGTTCCTACACGTATTTTAACTGCACCATCAGCATCGGTTGTCCAGTATTCCTCGGCTGGAGCTAAGAATTCGCCTTCGCTCGAACTTGAAGCGACTGGTTTGGAGCCATTTTCTTTTGCCGGATCATTGTTAATTTCTTTCGAATCCGACTTGCTGTCTATTAACACATCTGAGACGGAAACTGTCGCAGTAACCTCCGCAGTTTCTGCCATTTTATGTGTTGTTTATTTTAAAGTACTACGAGTCAAATTTCGAGCTTGAAATGTACACGTTTTGTGCTAATACCACTCTTGACTGTTTGCCCAGTTTCAGTTTGCCCCAGTTCATTGGTTTGCATAGTCCATTGTCCCGCCCACCTATCGCCCACCTTCCACCCGCCATTCCACCCGCCTACAAATCACCCCAAGCCTGGAAAAACATGACACACTCTGGAGAATTCTTGACTTCTTGTCTCACAATTTAAATATGCATACTTTTCAGTCTGTGGGGGTCAGGGGTGGGAAAGATGCTTTCAATAAGCTGAGACACATTTGAATATATGACACACAAGAATATATTAACTCCTTCCCCTTGATAGAGTCAAACTTTTCTCAGGGAATTTCCTTAGAAGTGAATGCCAGAGTGATTTGGTAAAAATTGACTTATATATTACCATATTGTGAAAATAATAGTCATACATACAATCGTTAATAAAACATTATTCTGAAGATTCTTGTAATATTTTCTTACAAAAAAACGCATCCATGTAACATGAGACTTTGCAAGTGCTGACTGACGAATGAGCTTGGGTGAATGGTCATTATTTTGTAAGATTATCTGTCGACAAAATTTCATCTCATTTGTAATAGATATTACATCATTTTTATCCAAATGTCCGCAAGATTGGCAGCTCATACTATTTAGTTTATTTTCCGAATCTTTTAGGAGTTTAAATTTGTCTGACATTTGATCTCCAGTATTTCCCCAGGTGATAAGGCAGGAATGACAAAGTTGAAATTTAGTTGACCAGAAGCTTATAATGAATTGCCTAGTAGAAAAAGAGTTTTTAAATCAACAAATCTGTCTTCATTAGTTCTATTTATTCCAATCCCTTCCCACATTTTAACCACAAAGGGGACTACCTGTGATACCAAACTGTCTCAAACACAGCATAATGGTTTATAATTTCATCTGTTAATTTGAATTCTGCCAACAAAAGTTCTCTCATCTTTTCCAATGAGCTAAAAAGATAGTTTATGTTACCTTACTTTGCAGCTATCTGAACTCTTATAGTACCAAAGACAAAAATCACTTACCAGAAAGCTGCAAGCTTCTTTAACAGTTGTTCGCGAAAATGATAAACACAGTTGTCTGACACATGAGACCATAACCAGTTTTTCGTAGAGTTTAACTCTTCTTCAAACCATGTTATCTTGTCCAACATAAAGTTTTCAACCACCCAGCACCTGTGATCCCAGGTAATATAATTATCACGATATCTATCAGCGCACAGCAGAGACAATTCTAATTCCTGCTGGCAAAATTGTGGTGTTTTCAACAACTTTTCTTGCAGCCTTTGTAGTAGGTTTATGAGCCAACGTCTGCACTAAACAACGACAAAAAAATTAAGACTCCTTTCAAAAGATGATATTGTGGAAATTTGGTGTACTGAAAGCATGCTATCAGCCTGTAGAGATGACAGTATAGACAGTGTTAAAAACAAGAATAATGAATGAGCATGTCAGCATGTGAATGATATATTGATATATAACATGTGGATAGCATAAGAGATGCTGGGGTAATTAATGCAGGTTACTTGCTGAGTTTAGCCATTCTTACATCATCTTTGATGTCAAAAAGCATTTCCCAAACCATCCTCATGTACACAACATAAATGCTCATGGACTGTATAATATATTATACCTGTGAGAGAATGTCTCCGCACTTCGTGGATGTTTTCTCAAAACCAAGGCACTAAAGTCCAATTCCATCTTCGCCTGTTTTTCTATCTGCTTTGTTATACAGCACTTCCTAAAATTTAAAAAGAATAAAAGTTTTTTCCTGTTTCCACAGGGAACTACTTTCATTGCAAATCTTGACTTTACCGTAAGTTCCATATTGTATAATCCTCTGCATGTAGAAGCAGTGCAATCCGACTCAATTTCATTATATAAACACCTGAAACCATATTAAATTTTTTAGATCCAGTTTTACTACAGGAGGAAACCTAAACTAAACTAACTTTATTTATACTTTTTCTTCACCTTCTTCCGTTCTTTCAATACATTTCCATCGTTTCTTTTCCATTAACTGACGATAAACATAACAGAATAGATCTTTCACACACCAAGAAAAGATTCCAAGTTTATTTTCATCAAGAACATAAGGGCAGCAACTCTTACTTTCCGGTCTCATTGCAGGAATAATATCAAATTCTTCACTGAAAAGGATAGGAATTACTTACTGCAAAACTCGGGAGTTACCGTGCCATACAAACTAATACAAAAAAAGAACTTTCAGCTTTTCAAACAGACTTTCAAGTGCACTTATATCAACACTTACATTTCAGTATTATCATTGAAAATCCTGTCTATTTCTTCAAAATAATAAACACCAGTCATTGTCGAAGATTTCTTCTTCGGCTCCACCATCTTGTAAAATGCTTAATACGTCATGTTACCAGCAACGAAGTGGAACAGGAATACGACACAGCCACCCAAGATATTTCATCAAATCTTTATACTGTATATAATTATCTACTTTTTTAATATATGTTACACTTTTATAGTACCACTAGACTTTTCGACAGAAGTGTAAAAGACTGCAGTAGGTTTGCTTCGCTGTGTCCGCCGAATTGGACCTTTTGAAGAGTGTTGAACATCTTTACTGGATGTTGCATTGTCAGACGACACTAGTGTACCTGGGATTACAACCTTTTGACGTAATCTAAATTAGATTATGAGAAATCACATCATTCCTAGCCACAGGCTTTAAAAAGCCATGGGTACTTCCACATGAAAGAGAGTAAGAGACCAATATTTGCTGTGTGTTTCATTATGCTGATAAATGGATTTTGAGAGGAATACCTACTTTGTTTTTAGATCTTCAATATATTTCATTATTTGCTGATATTCATGTTGGCCAAATGCCTTTGTGAAAGAAGAAAAAAGACTTGTAATTCTCATTCAGATCCTGGGTATTCAAATTCAGAAAATACAAAATGATTTGATTACTTTTTTGCCAAATCTTGCATGTTCATAAAGTTGGACAACTTTTTCACAAATCTCTTCAGAGCCTACCAAAGGTGCCCTTGGTGGCTTCTGCAGGGATAAAAAATGGTCACGAACCGTCTGGTGACTTTTCCGGCAATATTCCACATCAATGCTGCATAGCAAGTCATCTGGTGACAGACAAAATAAAAATCAATGAACTTGGTAACTAATCAACCAGGAAAATGGATGATGGTCACAATAGCTCTTTTACCAAATAACATACCAAAGCAGGTCATTGAATCAATTGCTTTAAAACGATATCTCAAGTTGTACAAATGATGTACCGATTCAGGACCTAAAACATAGTTCAATCATTCATTTAAACATGTTTTTTAAACATAAATGATATGACATTGAGAGCCTTACGTGTAATGCTCTGTAATCTTGTCTCTTCATTATGTAACTGTTGGATATTCTCAGCCAAAGTTCTAGGTTCAATTTTCATTCTTTCAACCCGGCAAATACTTGCTTCGATTTCATTTGCAAGTTTCTGAAAATACATGTTCATGACATACAATGCTTTGACCTGCTTCATAGGATGTTCATGAGACCTTTCTCATAATGATGTGAAATGCGAGAGAGCCTGATCTTACACAATGAAGTTTGATTGGTTGGTTAGTTTTGTACCTTCAGCCAATCAAACTTCATGTAACATCAGGCTTTCCATGTTTGACTTCAACCACATCAACTTACTCGAGGAGCTCCAGATGCAACAGCTGTATGTGCACCTCTCTTAGATAACAATAAAACCCTCAGCAATTGTCTTTTAACAAGCAGAACTAAAATCAACCCAGCCTGCAAAAAGAACGTAAGTTACGCCACTCGTGTTGTCTGGGTTATCGCTGCAAAAGCAAATCTTTGCAAATATACGTTTAAAACGAAGCAATTCTTACCAGAACACAAAAAACAATAACAATTATTAACGTGGGACCACCAAAAGTCTTCAGTATATTTTTATCATGTTTTCCAACGGCTTCCTCACATAAGCCACAAAGAGAAAGATATATGAGAATAAACACGAATTCACGCAACATCATAAACGTCCATCTATAAGCAACAAAACAAAATGATATCCATTTTTTGGAACAAATATGTAAAAGATCATCTTATGTCTTAACTAAACTAAGAAACTTGACGGCCATTTTGTTTTTGGATCTGCCTCACTGAGCTATATAGTAACACTGTGATATTAGAGAGCTTCAGATTTGAGTACGGCTCTCCCCCCCTGGCACGCCTACGGCGGCTACTGGATTCGGCATCGTGGCGCGAAACGAACGTTGTATCACAAACTAAAGATATGTTCTTCCTCAGTTTGTGATATCATCTTGTGTTGCATCGTAATAACAAGTCTGATAATGCCCTCAGACTTGCTAAAAGTTGTTAAAGGGCTTGTCCCAAACTTTTTACAACGAGTTGGAGCAATCCCTACCTTGTGCAAAACTAGCAACTCTTTGAAACTTGGGAGTAACTTTTGAGTAGATTCCGAAGCAAATTTTTAGCAGATTTCAAAGATTATTAAAATTACAGCACAATTTTAAAAGTGTAAAAAACGGTAGAACTAAGCCCATAATCCACTTAACAGATGATTGGCAATTTCTGTTGTGCATCAATTTTTTCTTCGACAGGTTGTAATTATTGAAACTGGGTGGATCTTTCTTGAATATTTAATGCTTAATAATGTATCTCATGCAGTGACATGTTTCATTTTTACCATTTACAAGACGCTCGTTCACTGCTTGACACCTGAATGTGTTGAACAGGTTTTTTCTCCTACTATCGAATACAGAATGTCTCAGAGGTGTGAAAAATCAGAATGGGTTTTCTTAATCCTGGGTATATTACTTGTGGTTTTAAAGAGCAGATCAAGTGCATTGCGACAGGATCCATTTTGTCGACAAGGAATTTTCAAGAAAAGCACGGGTAAGCACGGGCCTCTTCATACAGAGATGAGAAAATTTGGAAGATGTTAGAAATTTATCTTTTACAGGTTGTAAACTTTACCGGGTTTTTCTCGGATCGTAAATCAGTTTGTTCTGCAACTGAGTGTCAAACTCAGTCCGACTTCCAGTGTAAATAAAAAGAGAAACTTTTTGATTAAATTAGTCCAGTATTGTGAACATGATATTTTATTGAAGGTTTATCTGTATTCAGTCTCAAGTCTCAAGTTTAATCAAAGGATTAAAGAGCGAGAACTATATTTGTCATGACTGACAACTAAGCCGTATTTTACTAGAGATGCTATTTAATAATTAAGCCACCCTTGCAGGATGTTTTTGATGATTATCCATCCCAAATAATGCAATTAATGATGCTTCTGCATGAAATTGTCTTGTGCCACTCATAGACATAGTATTAACTATTATTGAAATCCAATTTTAAAAACTGAGAATTCTTAGCATAAATTATTTCATATTTATATCTTCTTTATTTAAAAACAATACAATGTTAGGCTAACAGTATTAATAAGCATATCACTGTAAACCAATCGCAGTTAATTTTTCAAAGGAAAGTTATTAGGCAGCTAGGTTACATGCAATATTAGGACATGCACTTGTACATTCAATTAATTTTATCATCAGCTATGCAAATGCCTCTAAAAAGGAAAGGACAGTAAACTGTTGTATATATACACATTCAGTTTCAAAGTGAAAGCGTTGTTACTTTCGCGCACGAACGACGTTTTCAGTTCTCCGGCACTTCATTTGCTTAGCATAATGATAGGAGGCCACCCGTAAACAGTCACTCATAAACAGTCATAGATACAAGGTTGTGTCCCCAAGGGGTATTCCTGATTGCAAAACATTGCAATCAAATGTGATCCGCCATGCAACCAGTTGTAAAAGGATGAAAGAAGCTCGTCGACCAGTTTTGATCTAAGAAGCTTCGTTCCATCAAGTTCAGTCTCTTCCCATTTTCTGAGAAACGCCCAGCTTAGGTTGTATCTCCGAGAATTTTTTTGTAAATTTTTCGCCGAATTATTGAACCACAGTTGATGGGCAAAAAGGCTGAAATGTTTTCATTTGTATTCACCGTGTCTTACAGAAACCGTGGACGTGAACATCACAAAGCAAGTTTTTGTAAGTTCTGTTTTGGAATGTGCACAACTATGTCGCGCTGAAAACTCTTGTGAAGTCTTTAAGCATAGAGTTGGCATTCATGAAGGAATCAACTGTCAAGTAACACAAGGCAAACCAGAGTATTTGAAAATATCTGAGAAGAATGCTGCTGATGAGAAGTGGAGTTTCTACACGTTACAGATAATTGAATCGGTGGGCATGTTTTAAATAAATATTGAATAAGATACACTTAATTAAAAAGCTATTTGTGCATGTTCATTAAAAACTATTGACAGGTTGTTGACAAGTTCTTTTTTAACCTTGGATGCGATGAGAAATTTTCAAATGAAATTTTTTTTTCTGGATTGAGGAGTTTTTTAGTTTTCTTTTGTAGTAACACTGGCATCAATAAACAACTTATGTTTTTGAGAAAAAGGGCTTAAAATCGAAAAAGGTGTCCGGTTTAAATGAATATATGCATGTAGAATGACTGGAATAATGAGAAAGGCGTTTATCACTACAAAACCGTCGTGTGAACTGCGGAATATTTTGAAGGTTAAGCCACGACTATTAGCTAATAACACGACTGCTAATCGAGTGAATAATCTAGGGGAATTTGGGATGATTCTGTGTGGTATTTTCGTAGCAATTCGTAGTACGTATAAAGTAAATGTATGTTTCCATTCCAGCCAAAATGTGTCAAAGACAACTCGTGCAATAGCGCTGGGCAATGCTTAGCGGACAGTTGTGAGCCGGAGGGTTTCAAATGCAAATGCAAAGACAATTATTATGGAAAATATTGCCAATATGAAAAAGGTAATAGTATCTTTTATAAACATTCCCCTTGGTCTTGTAAAAGGCTGGAAAGTCTGCTCTTGCCAACAATTATCATCATTGACAGCTTCGTAAATATGAACCAAAGTCCTTTTCCGTTTGTTCAGACGACTATGACATCGTTTTCCCCGACACTCCTGAAAGAAGCCCTATTGATCTGGGTAGAATCAACGTGGATTTCGACGAGTTTACATTCACTGCGTGGATCAAATTTAATCCAGGGTTTACTGTATATCCTTTGATGTCGTATACTTTCCAAAACTTAAACGAAACGATTGCTCTCGCCTTCTTCGCGGACAATTCAAGCAGAAACCGGTCAATTAAAAGCTTTTCCGGAAACCTGTTTGGTAATTCAATAGGGTAAGTACTCTAGGAAAAGTTGAAAATGGCTGCAAAGATGGTTCTTCTTCCAGTGCAAAGTTGGGTGGCCAAGAATTGAGGAAACGATTAATACCATTGGCCATTGCATTATCCTTTTTTAAGAAGTGATCCTATCTTTTCTGTAATATTTTATTAGAACTTCAACCATTCCTATAAGTGACGGTTATTGGCATCACGTGGGCTTCACGTGGACCGGTGGCACAGGCGAATGGATGCTACTAATCGATGGCGTCCTATGGGCACACAGGAATGTTTTGAAAGGTAGAAAAATACCCTCCGGCGGGAATCTCAACATTGGGAAAGTTACCCACGAGAACGTAAACTACACATTGGTCGGAAATGTAAGTCGAGTGAATTTATGGAGCGAGGCGAAAAATGGCAGCGAAATTGAGTTGATTGCTAAAAGTCCTGGTTCGAAAGAAGGTGATTTGATCGCTTGGTTTAAAGTAAAAGACTTTGTTTCACATCTAAGGGTCATTCGTCCATCAAACGCGTCTTTTTCAGGTACGCCTGACAACATAATATGCGTCTAGCCAGGTTGATTCGACCTTGGTTATCACAGGCAGTCATTCCTGACAGGATTAGACCGCCACTATAATGCTAATACTATCTAAAAATCTTTACAGGTGAAGGGTTGAACTACGAGATTACCCTACCACTATCAAGCCAGGTGAATTATCCAGGACCAACTAAACCAATGACGTTTCTAACCAGCTGTTTGTGGGTCAAAGATGGTGGGACAGGAGCCACACAATTCTTTGCCTATGATACGACTAATACGTTCAGCTTTCGCTACATTTCAAGAGCCAAATTATCCTTCACTCTTAACAGCTATTCTGGAGAAACGTAAGTAGATGAACTCTGAACAACGGTATTGTAAAATAACAAACCCATGGCAAACCAAGTGATCTCGCTGTCATATTCATGCAGTCAGCACTCAAAAAGGTTGTCCAAATAGAAATCTTTTGTTATTCTTAGTTTATGAAACTATAGTTGAAAATGTGCGATTATTTGGCCCACCACGCTCCTGAGGACACCTCTGAAAGTTTATCCTTGTTGCCTTATACTTTCCTTAGATCTGTGTCCTGTAGCAGTTGGCATTTCCTGTGCATACAATGGAATGGAGGAGAAGGTTCGGTGAGTTTATTTTATGATGGATATAAAAGAGGCGATAGTTTCAAAGATACGAAGCTCGTGACCGAATTACCTGCGGGAAAAAGTTTCATCCTTGGTTTGGGAGCCGATAGTGCACTTCTGACACAACTTAATGTCTGGGAACTATGAAATAACGACTACGAGCTTCTACCCCATGTCCGCTGGTGGCTTTAATATACACGGAAATATAGTGTCTTGGGGCAGCTTAGCAAAGTATCTACCAGGGACTAAAGTCGCATGGAATACGGCAGTATATATCCCAGGTAGGGAAAAAATATAACGGAACACAGAATCACCAAATATCAAACTAAACATAGCTCTGGGAAAGATGACTAGAAAGTAGCTAATATTGTCTGGCTTGTTTGACATTTGAGAATTACGAGAAATGAGATCTTCAGGTCTGTTAAACTTTAGAAAAAATTAGGTGACAACTTTTGAGAATTACCCGTACACAACTCAACATATCTATCCTTTCTTCTACAGGCTTTACGGTTCTGGGTAAGAGAACAAAATGGTGTAATAGTCATCATCCCAACTCGGCCTGCCCAGGTGAACTGCTTGCGAGGTTTGGTGGTCAAAAAGATGGCAAGGGCATGTTTTGGCGCTGTTACTGCCCTTGGTCATTGGCCGGAGCAAAATACACCTACGACATCAATTCAGCGAGCTCAAATTATCATAGTTGGCATAAAGAGCTCCTCGCTATCAACAAGTGAACTTGACTATTCTGTTTTACAAGGAAAATAAAACTAGAGAAACAGCACTAAAGTCCGGTTAATTTCCTCTGTCGAATTCCTGTGGTAACTGCAGTTGAAAATTTGCAACGGGTAATCCTAAGTTTGAGCAAGTTCTATCGAAAAACTAGTATCTTAGACTTAATATGGGGCGATTAGAATACTTAAAGAATAGTTTCAGCACGGTTATAAATGTGTGTGTAATCCAGGAAATAAATTATATATTGCACAGAGATTTTAGCGTTGTCAAAATTTGGATTACTGTCAAAGGTATTCAACCACTATCTTCCTCTCCTGTATTGTGTTTTGCCCAGTCTTCCGGCGGAATTCTGTACAGTTTTAGTCGCGTCACAGCCGAGGTAACAGCGGTATATTGCAATGTTATGTTTAATTGTTGCTTGATTTGCATATTTTAATTCCTAATACAAATGTAAATGTTTCGAAGAGACCTGATGGTTTTAGCACGAAACAACATTTCAACTTTGTAACCATGTGATGACTGTGTGAAATATTTCATATTCATATAACATGGAACTGATTGAAGATTTCATTGATATAACCTACGCGGTAAGATCCAGCCAAACTAATTTATCTTTACCGGTAAACATAACAAATTCAGAGCTTATAACAAATGTATTAGCAAATGAGAGTCTACTCGCACTATTGGCAAACAGAACTGGGCTGTCTGCAGAATATATAAATGAAACCATATTCAGTGTCTACGAGAGCGCACAGCACATACAAGGCGTTTACGACTTTCTTAATTCCTGGCATGGCAAAGAAGACCAGCAGAATACGACGACGTAAGTCGATATGTCAACGCTTAAGCAATATTTTGTATTTCAATGTTTATTCTTAGTCTAGGCAAACTTTTTTTATTTAAGTACTTTTTAGAGCTTAAATATCCTCTATTTCTGAGGTCTCTCCTTAATAGGTGACGGACTTCGTTCGATGGGAAATTGTCATACTTTTATCTATAGATGCTTAGGCCCAGCCATACAACTAGATATATCTATAAGCACAGTGCAAAGGTTAGATAGCTGTGAGAATTTTGTATTGCTGCAAAATCTGCTTTTATTTTATAATGTTTCATCGAACCTATAATCGTCTCATTTCCAAGTGATTAAAATGATTTATTCCGTCATTATCAGTCACAGTGTTTCAGTAAATCGTGAAAGCCCATATTGTATGACGCTAGCATCTAAATCCAGCATCCAAATGACAAAGTGCTTTTTAGTCTCCCACCGGACATGATTTAACTTGTAGCTTGTCTTATATTACACCGGCTGGCAACGAAATTGCTAATTCTAGTGTAATTAAATAACTTAAATCCGAGTATAATACGGAGTATATATATAGTTAAACTGTGGAAAAGCTGACTCTTTCGTTCGTTTGAAGCTGTACTTTTTCGGCACATGCACATCCATGCATAGTATCGCGAATTTCGGTTTTATTAAGATCCCACAAAGACGTTCTTTCAATGCAACATGGTTACTTATTTATTTGTCAACTATTTCCTCATTGACGTGCATATTGTCGTAAAAAAAAGATTAGATTGCCAATGCCATTCACCAACTAAGACGCTAATTGATAGGGAGACGATCGGCAATATATGATCGGTAAAAACCTTCGCAAATTCAGTCTAGTGTTTGCAGAAGCATTACCTTTGTGATTTAAATTTGAAATACGTATATGACACGCATGTTGTTTAAACACTAGCCTACAGTTTGAAGTCGTTCAATAGTTTGTTTTAAAATCCCTTTTAAATACAGAAATCTTTACTCGGGATGAAGAACTGTATTTTAACTGCCCATGATGACTTGGCAATTATTACAGTGATGCATTTCAACTGTTCCTATAGCTTGAATTTGAAGTGTGTATAATTCCACTCGAAATCAAGACCCTTTGAAAGATAATGATATAATATTTGCATTTCAAGTGGGGCATACTCAGGAAATGGGACGTCATTACGGCAACAACTATTTTCAATTTAACTGCTGTTGAAAACAAGAACAAAGTATTTCAAATACTTCCCATACAGTCTTCAGTCCTTTCAAATCACAAAGCTTCACAACTTTATTTTGATTAATATTATCACAACTTAATTTGATTCATGTATATTATCAGTACTTCAGACAAACAAAACGAAACAAGTTATGTGAAAAGTCTTTCGATATTTATAGGAGAAAGTGATTGTAGTTGTGATTAAAAAGATGTGTAAAGTTACATGTTAAATAATTGTTTTTAACCAGTTTTTCAGATTCTTCAGTCGATATCATTTTCACCCATGCTGATACGATCGATTGTTTTTGAATTACTCCAGAACAAGTCGTAGTCAGGACCATTGATTGCCTTGCGCAATCCGTCACTAGGGAGTTGTCATTTTCAATTAATTAAACAAAAAAATCACCACACGTGTCCCCTCCACACGCGTGGGAAGGCTTGCATACCATCTTTTTGCTGAACTCTGTACTTCAATTCGTTTTTAGGAATTCGTCGTCTCTATGTGGCGGAAGATTGGACAGCAATAACCTGATCATAACTGCTTTCATTCCTGCAGTAAGTACAATACTATAAAGTTTCTGTTATATTACCTTTTCCTTAATCCGTCTCTTTCATTTTTCTCTTCAGATAATTATTATGATCATTTTATCGTTTGTAAACACGAGATTATGGCGGAAAGGCTGTTGTAATGGACGACCAGGTCTAGCAATGTATGTGTTATGAAAGATGAAACCATTTCCTACCATATTTCACTATTTCACTGAACAATCGCATTTCATTTCACAAATATGTACACTAGTGAAGGTTAAGACCGTCCCTTCTGTCCGTGCAACAGACAGGTCATACTATATCCCAGTGGGAACATAGGCAAGGGTAACTGTAAGTCTGTCCTGTGCCACAGCGCCAGTTGGCCAATCGTGGAGTATAAAGTAGCTGCATCTCTTTTGTTTAGCCCAGTGAACTTGTTGGATAGTTACGAAGATAGATTCACTTTCTCATTTGCATTTGCCGCGACAGCGTCACGTATTGTCCAAGTTCTTCTCAACAATGACTTTTCCGCTGTGTTGGGAGAAAGCGTTCACGAAGAACAAGAAAACACGGAGGGGTATGTTAAAGGTGAGGACTGGACTGGACTGGACTGGACCACCTGGACTAATCAGTGTCAACTACTAGAGACGACTGTCGTCTTCCTTTGTGAATTGTGAGGCAATTTGGTAAAGACGAAGCTGAGATATTGTCACTGTACATCATACTTTATCTAGCTGGCAAAATATTCTAAGAGTGAACACGGAGCGTAGGAAAGAGTAAATGTTGTAGGGTCAGTTTTTGATGGGAAATCAAAAGTGTCCGAAGCGGAAATTCGTGAAAATAAGTAAATAAAACTATCAGCTTTTCCACTCCGGCCATTATAGCCAGCAAATGCCAAGCCTCGATAGAAGTAAATAATCTCAAGACATTCCTCAATTTCTTTAGCACTTTTAAGAATTCTTGCTGCGTTTGTCATTGGTGTGAGTTACTATCCGTTTTTCGCTTGCATCTCAACACACCAGCGGTTGCTTGGAGCTATTATGGGGACGATATATTCAACCATATGGTAGGTGTATTACTGGATGATAACTAATCCAGAGAGCTGGGCGAGTGCAGGGATTACATTCACAAAAAAAAATCAATTTCGCACAATTTCCACAAAAGCTCTTTTCAAAAACACGTATTTTTATACGACATTAAGCTTATAGACGATTATTTACGCCAAGTCCCACGTTATGAAGCATGTTAATGAAAATTTCAATTTTCTCTTTCTTAAGGTTTCTGGCGTATTTGTTTCAAATAATCGACTGCGTCAACGAACCTAACGCTACGGTGAGGGTAAAAGTACACATTGCGCATGTCAGGATGACGTAGGACGGATAATAGAACACACTTCCCTTAAGTGTAAAAAATTGAAAAAAAACATCTGCCTGAGTGCATCCTAAACGCGAGATTTAGAGAAAATTCTTTATAAGCGACTGCTGTATTTTCACGTCGACACTGTGGCTCTAGTAACCCAGTTGCTTCGAAAAAATACTTGACAATTATCATTAACTAACCACAAATTGGATTACATGATGTTATCTCAAAAGATTAAGTTCTCTTACAACGGATAGTGTTATTTTACAACGGATTACGTTTCCCTTCATCTGATTAAAATAATTGCATGCAATCGGATTACATTCAAACGTATCTATATACTTTCACCTGGACTAAAATACAATGAAGTACAATGTCTTTGATCGTAATTTTTAGTACACAGTTTTGGAGTCGGTATTGCTGCAGGCCACATCTATATTATGTCACGGCTTATTACTCCTGTCCTTCATCCGTGTTTTAATACGATGCCTAATCAGTAAAAGACGTGGTATGGTCGTGGTAAGTTGAATATTGAATATGTTCAAGGGAAGATTTCTAGAAATTTAGCGTTTAAACAATACTATGCTCTCCACTTTAGTCCAAACATGAATGGAAAGAGAATTACAAGTATCACTACGTGAAGAAACTACTAAAACCTGTTCCGAAAAGGTAAAGCCATTCTTCTGATACTAGACAGTGGTAAATTTCTTTGCAAACGCCGATGAAATTGATCATATTATCGTCTTTTTAGCAACGGTACCATGATTGATATTAACAGCTTGAAACAAAAAATTAGTGCAAATGTTTATCACTGGAGGCCAGGTACAACAGGCAATGAATTGCGAACTCATTCAGCCAAAGATCTAACAACTATCAGGCGATGACTACCTTCATTGTCTTTTGTATAGATTTCAAATATTCAACAAGAATTGTCTGCATTTATGTTACCGGCTGTGCTTGTCTATATATGGTAATTATACATCATTCAAATAAATAACAAATCTGACTTGTCCAGGTTGTCTTTGGGGACCAAGAGGAAAGTCTGAGTACATTTGTGTTTGTAGATTCCATCCCACTCCCTCCTCAGCCCTTAGCTAGATCGTTAAACATTCATACCCACCATAATTGTCTAACTTTTTCAGGTTGCTGTTTCTTATGCGATTCTAAGTCGATACCTAAAGATTGCTATAGATTTAGTGGTAGATGAATTTGAGGCAGTCGATACCATATCCGTAAGCCCAACCGGAATAAATTGGTCCAGAGTGAAAGAAGGTTTTCATGTTACTATCAGTGAGTCTGTTTGACTTTAGTCTGCTTGACCTAATTCTGATTTCATTTCTTTCTTCTGCAATTTTATAAAAAATATTGCCGCTAGGATGAACACAAAGTCTATCATTTCCACTTCCATCTTCTTCCATTGCATCATTTGATGCCCATCTTCTTCGATTGCATCCTTATGATTCGTTAAATTATAACACGATAATATATTTTCTAGCTTGTTGGTTAGTTGCAATAGCAGTGGCAGGTATCAAAGACTTAGCAATGATGGGAAACATGTTGTCCTGGTATCGTGGTCACATTCTTCGTCTACAGAGAGGAGACAGGAGTTTCCTTCCTTACAACATGGACAATCAGGATCCTTTAACCACTATGGTGGGTCTTTTCATAATCCTATACCTCGCATTATCTTAGCAGCGATCTAATTCTTGTATGGTATATTTCAGGTGTCAAGTTTCAAGTTTGCTGGTTATCAAACAGGATATATTATATGGAGTATGTATTTATTTTGTTATCACGATCTCAAGTCTTACGTGAGATGAGGATTGAGGATTCAAAATTGTTTTATGTCAGCCTTGCTTGTATACAACGAAATATTTGAAATCAAACCTTATCATATTGATTTGTTTTCTATATCTATAGACCATAGGTATTGTATTCTACTGTATCCCAAGTTCTTATGCTTAGTTTTCATGACTTTGTGATCATCAACTGTCCACGTACGACACATGAGAACTAGATTTTCCAAGCTGAGCAACCCAAACTTAACCTGAATTCACATTTATTTCTTTTTAGGTTTTGTTTTAACTCATTTAGCTATATTTCTAATATTAACTGTAATCGCCTTGGGGTTTATTTGGCCGTTGACTTGGGGATCATTCAAGGATGCGATTATTCCTTCACTTCTGGTAAACTTATGGTGGGTATTTTGACAAATCTTCATTTACAAATTGTTCAAACATGATTCTTTTCTTCAAGTTCACTTATTCAAGACTTGATTACCATCAATAGGCCGACGATACTG
Source organism: Dendronephthya gigantea (assembly GCF_004324835.1). Lineage (NCBI taxonomy): Eukaryota > Metazoa > Cnidaria > Anthozoa > Malacalcyonacea > Nephtheidae > Dendronephthya > Dendronephthya gigantea. Next base: position 537,109 of record NW_021163105.1, on the reverse strand, counting down.
ATCACGTTGATCACAATAATAACACAAAGACTACTGGCAAAGTATGTTTTCCTGCGAGATTACGGCGCAATGCTAGCACTGAACAACAGGTACGTATGTCTTCAAGCCGACATCGCATCTGCTGGTGAGCCACAAAGATAGCAATCCTAAAATGTTTTTATATCTTTCTTTCAGGCGTCTTTTCCACATCGTGTCGTATTTTCTCTACTTTCTCAATATATTTGTCGGTCTTTTTTCGTGTCTCATCCGAATATTTTACGCCATTTTTCTGGGAGCGTTGTTCCTCCCGAGACTACAGAAGAGCGCCTTGCCAAGGGACTGGGAATTGTTTGATCCAGGTATGTTTCACAATGTTACCGTGATATGGGCTGTACTAATTTTTATATGAGATATCTTTCTCAGGTAGTTCAGACACAAACCACGACAGCTTATTGTAGAATACTACCTACACTGAACCACCACGTTTGAGATATCTTTCTCAGGTAGTTCAGACACAAACCACGACAGCTTATTGTAGAATACTACCTACACTGAGCCACCACGTTTGAGATATCTTTCTCAGGTAGTTCAGACACAAACCGCGACAGCTCATTGTAGAATAATACCTACACTGAACCACAACGTTTGAGATAACTTTCTCAGGTAGTTCAGACACAAACCACGACAGCTTATTGTAGAATACTACCCACATTGGACCACCACGTTTGAGACATCTTTCTCAGGTAGTTCAGACACAAACCACGACAGTTACTACCTACACGGTAGCATTACCTTTGAGCTAGAGCAGTGAAGCACTGACTTGCATTTTAAATATTTATTAAAATTTAAACACTGAAGAATATCGACATATTCCCACAGGCTACAAGACATACATTGGCTATCTATTCTTGGAGCACACGCATGCCAACCCAGTCCTTTTTACGTTCAACCGCGTCATGCGGGAAGCCATAGAAAGAACAGATGAGTTTGAAGATGAGACGAATGAAACTGATATAGAAAATGTAAATAAAGCGCCACCACGAAGGGCAAAAATCCGCTGGTTTCTCGCTGTGACTTTAATTAATAATCCAAGTCTCCAGAGCTTGCGAAGACGAGAAGAGCAGAAGGACGAGAAGAAAGAGCCTGGTGCGATTAAACAGTTTACTGCAAAAGTTGGGAAAAAGATTGTTGAAATACGAGAAAATTGCGGACAAAAAATCTACGAATCAAAGCTGTGAGGGATGAATTTTTAAATATGATAAACTTTAGATTTCGATTACAAATGCACGAAAAACACGGACACTAGAGAAGAGATGGATGCCTTTTTAGCTGTTAGGCTCTGCTCAAGACTTCCCCGCGTGATGAATGACAAAAACTGATCAGTTTATCGATCGAAAGCAAAAGCTTTCTGTTTTCTATCTGTCTTTTAAGGGACGTTAGTTCGTATTTTCTAAATTTTTCTGACTGCTCAGTTGCATGCATTATTCTGTGAATATTCTAATAAGACACTGAGGCACATGCGCTCGCTATTTTTAATAATCATGGATCGGGTTCGCAGGCGACACAAACGAAGATTTGTGATTTCGCATAATTTAATGTAAATATTTACGCATGCATCCTTTCATAAGCCATCTTGGTGGTGGAATATGCCAAATAAACAGCAAGTATTTAACTACAATATTCTTATATATGTATTTATTCAATGAAATAACGCAATTACTTTTTTATAACATTTTAATTTTGATTTGCGTCTGAAGAAATTAAGAAGCGAAGACAAGTATGTAAACGGCCTGTTTTTAAACGGAACACTCAATATATGTTCAGACTTTTCCAGAGCACCTCAAGGACTGTACCATTTTTTTAGTCTTTCTAAGTATTGCGCCCGATCAATTTCATTTAAAAAGATTGCGTATAAAATAAATTCTGGGCTGTAGCGCACCCAATCTAAAGGTCTGTTCCCACGATCCAATTTTGTTGGATCCATGGTCGTATTTGCCATTTTCAGACGAATATGACCATGGTCGTATTTGCCATTTTCCGGCGAATATGACCATGGTCGTATTTGCCATTTTCAGACGAATATGACCATGGTCGTATTTGCCATTTTCCGGCGAATATGACCATGGTCGTATTTGCCATTTTCCGGCGAATATGACCATGGTCGTATTTGCCATTTTCCGACGAATATGACCATGGTCGTATTTGCCATTTTCCGACGAATATGACCATGGTCGTATTTGCCATTTTCCGAAATTCCGATTGCGAAACATTTCAATGATATTATTTCTATTTGTATTTTTCTGTTGTACGGTTCTATACCCAAGGGTTAATAACTGTGTGATACGGTTGAAGACAAGTATGGTAACGGACAGTTTTTAAACGGAACACTCAATATATGTTCAGACCTTTCCCAGAGCATCTTAAGGACTGGGCCCGATTTTCTAAGTATTGCGCCCGATCAATTTCATTTGAAAAGATTGCGTGTAAAACAAACTCTGGCCTGTAGCCACTAAACTGATTTTTAGATCTAATATAGGTCAGTGGCTGTAGCGCACCCAATCTAAATGCAGCTTCTAGTTGTAAAGAGCTATAGGCTGGCCTGCAATGTTTTTAAACCGCGGTGTTCCCTCCTCTTGTATGCGCAACATCAACGGCTTTCTGCACTTGTTAAAAAATGGACCTAATAAAAAAGAACTTCATAGCTTGCTGGACGCTGTTTATTAGAAAAAAATTTAATTAAGCATGAATCAATGTTTTTTATAAGCTTTCAAAATTTGAAAATAAAACAAATTTGTGCGGCAAGAAGCATTCATTATCGCTTTGAAACCGGAACGAAAACATTCTTCGCTTTCAAAACAACATGTCCCACAGATTTTAGGTTTTCACTCCACGCACCAAATTACCCTTGGTTTTAACATTAATATAATATACATATTTTTATTAAATAGTATTTAACATACCCACATGCCAACATATATTTTTAGTCTTTTTAATAAATATATTTTTAATAAAGTAAATTCATTTCAAACTTTTCCATTAAGTTGTACGAACATTTTAGTCGCACAAAAATACTCAAGTTTAACTCAAGTTTATGAAGAAATTAAAGACGCGTCTTAAGGATTCAAAGATATATTTATTCACCAGCAGCTGTTCAAACCCGTTATCCTTTTATAAAAAGGCGAAAAAAAGTAATAAAAAACGCCATTACTGAAGCAATATCATGAATAATTTGTTGGTGACAATGGCAAATATATCAAGTCAACATTAAAACATCAGCTTTAGCCCGGACACTGATTAAATTCGTGCCTAAAGGAACTTAAGAAGAAAGATAAGAAAACCAGATGCCAAACGCTGAGGAAATGAAAATGCAATTCTCTAAAAGGTGGGTTGCATTCAGGGATTTACAGGGAAGTAGAGTTTGGTTTGTATTCTGTCTTAATTAGCACAGTTTTATTTTGCTAAAATTTTGACTGGAATTAAGAGAAAAAGTAAACGTAGAAATGTAGTTTTCAAAGATATATCCCATCGTCCATCGTAAGGTAATAGTTCACCATATTATGGCAAAGAAACTTGCAGCTAGCTTTTTGTGACCCAAAATTGGTGATGTGCGACGAGCCGATAATATATGAATTAAGGTCACATATGAACCAGGAGTAAGATTTTGAAGCATTAATTTAAAAAAAACTTGATTAAAGCACCTCGCGTGCAGAAATACCTATAGCATGCATGACTTGTGGTCTTGCATGAAATCATAGAAACCGGACACCGATCGAAGCTAATCTCTGCGATAGGAAGGGATATTTTGAAAGGATATAATCATTTTTAAATATTCCTATTTAAAATCTTAGAGACAACAGAGTGGAGTCGTTTGATAGCACCAAAGACAGCGAACACAACATGACTTCAAGTGATTCAGTAAAACGCAAGCCAGGAAAATATCAACAACTCTTAAAGGAGTTTTCACAAGAGTCGAGCGCTGGCGGAATTAACAAAGTCTTTTCGTCAAAACCACTTCTTATTCGTTTAATTTGGGTCTTACTGTGTGTGGTTTGTTATGGTGCAATGATATATCTCAGTTATATAGCGATAAAGACATACTTTGACAAACCGACTTCCACCTATGTCGAAGTGTCTTTCGAGACGGTGAGTACTCGAATAACTCGAATTGAAGGGGTTTTTGCGACAGAAACGCAAGCATGCAGTAGTGGCCAACACTCGAAGCCTCGAAATGACCATTCACCGTAGAAAAAAAGCTTTCAAAGCACAGAACAACTGAAGCCAACCTTTCTCAACTAACTGGTTAGCTAGTGAAATCAGTTTTAAACTGATAGAACTAGCCTAGCTAGTGTGAGCAAAATTAGTTAGCAAGCACTTGTGCCAAAGATTAATTAAGTAAACAGCCTAATTTTTTCTTTTTTACTTTCCAGGATATGACTTTTCCATCCGTCACTATCTGCAATTTGAACAAATTCCGCAAAGATGCTTTACAAAATCTTCCAGGGCTGAACAAAATCATCAACAACAAGAAGAGTGACCGGGCGAACGTTGATGAAGAGAACCTTTTCTTTCAAAAAATGAAAAGAAGGAGCGGAATGACTCTTCCGGCAGGTGGAATGAATTTTTCAAAAACGAATCAAGTTTCAAGTAAGGATATCCTCGAGAATGCAATGCTGGCTGCCAGTGTGAAATATTCAGAAAAAGATTTGAAAAAGGCTGGCCATCAATTTGAAGATCTTGTTTCAAGCTGTCGCTGGATGGGTATTCAGTGTAACTCAAAGTCAAGGTAATTTTGATGTTTTCATCCTTTGGCGTCACCCTGCGTACGTGTGTCATTTCTTAATGTAGTTCACTGCATGTTTGAATTTATTCCGATTTGTAATTTTGCCATGAGATAAGATGGAATCGAATTACAGAATGATCTTTGTTAGCGTTCCATTTGGGTACAAGACAATCAACACGCTGACGCACAATGATTTGCGAAGAATTAGTGATAAGTCGGCGTCTCCCAATAATACTATTTTTGAAATGACCCTTTTGAAAGTTATGGATTTTTTTTAAGCTATTTTAAGAACTACTGGAGAAATACCTGGAATTGGAAATATGGAAACTGCTATACGTTTAATTTTGGTTTGTCTGAGGGGAATAATACAGTAACGCCACTAACGACGACCAAAGCTGGCCCGAAATATGGTTGGTTTTTCCATTTCTTAATCCTGACTGCCATTATAATGTAAACAGCGCCACCAAAGATATGCATGAAGACAATCAATTTCTTTCGCAGGGCTCACAATTGATTTGTTTATCGAGCAAGCACAATACATCCGGCAATTAACAGAAGAAGCTGGAGTGAAAGTGGTAATAATAAATGGTAAACAACATCCATTTCCTTTCCAAGAAGGAACCGCAGTCTCTCCCGGAACTGCTACGGCCATTGCTCTAAGAAAGGTTGTGAAATTCTGTGAATTCTTGATACGTTTTTTGATGTGTTTATCGCAAGGATAAACAGTGTAGAAGACGCCCACTAATAGTTTAGGTTCTTTTTTTTTTCAGGAGGTCATTGAAAGAGTCGACAGGTACAGTAATAGGTCCTGTGTTGAGGACACCGAAATTTTTGACAGCATTTACAACGAAGATGCTTCGCTTGCATATACCATTCAGGTAGATATTTCTGGATCATTGAGGGTCATCTTGGTGTAGGATCGCGTGCATTTCAACCAGCCAAGACGGCTCTGGTCACAACGTCTGTACTCTAGCTGTATTGCATCATTCAATCGACGACTGAATTAAACTCTTTCGTTCTCCAGAGTTGTCTTGATACTTGCTTAGTTGAACAGCAAATTAAAGAATGCAACTGCAGTGATGCCAGATATGCCAGGAATGGAAAAGCTTGCTCAAACACAACTGAAAGTAAGTTCATTATTTTTATCAAGATATTTTCTAATCCTAAGATTTGTATTAATCGTATATTCCATATATGCATTTCAGATGAATGTATCGTAAATGTGGAGACAAAATATAGAAAGGATGAGTACGGTTGCATAAAAAGATGCCCTCAGAGATGCAGGTATAAGCAATATCATTGTCATTCAATAAAAATGCCTCTTTTTTATTGGTTAACAGCCAAGTGCTCGTGAACCTCCCACCTCAATCGTTACCCAAAAATAGAATATTCACATTCATATTAGCAAGATGACGTGAAAGGGTCAATATAACTTATTGACGCCATGCATTGAATATATTGCCTTACTGACGCCATTGATATGAAGACGAGTACATATGACTACTTGATGCAGCTTCTTTAAATTTTTTAAATAAATAGCAAAACAAATAATGGGTTTGGTTTTGCATTCACAATCTGAGCAAGCTCTTAGTTTGTTGCTATCAATCTCCGCCTATAACTTCAGTCGAACACAGCAAACTCCTCAAAAATCGATAATTTATGATAGCAATATAGATGAGCATATCTTTTCAATACTTCTTTCCAATAGATCAGTATCGTATCGCACTACCATATCAGAAGCCCAATTATCTGCCCAATTCATGGTTTGTACTGCAGCTTTTCAAATATTCACACGCAAGAAATTGAACAAATGTGTTCATCCAAGTCAACTAATCATGACTTATCGTACTTTAACTACAGAAAGATCAGCGTGAAAGCTTAAACACCTCTACAAAGCGTCGGAATGCGACTAAGACTGAGAAACTATTTAAGTAAGTTGAAGAGAAAAGAAAAATACATCGAGTTTTGATTATAATTGAAAACGAATTACTGCAACGATGAAGGATGTACAGGCTAAAGATACAGTATGTCTTCATAAATCGGATAACAGACATGACACTTTAACGTGCGTTTTTTCATTCAGGCAGGATTTTCTTCGGATAAAAATCTACTTTGAGGAGCTCAATTTGGTTCGTATTCATCAGGAGTTCTCGTACACCGTAAGTTTCTCCTTTGAGGATAGGTTTGAGATGGGGGAAGCGGGATGAGGGAGGGCAGATAAGTGTGGATAGGGATGACTACGGGCCTTTTGCTACAAGCAACATCCAGTTTATCAACCAAATCTTGGCTGATTGACATAGAGTGTTATATCTAACATGCCGATAATAATTAAAAAAAATTAGTGCGAAGAATAATCCGGTGATTTTCATCTTAAACCCCTTGATTTTAAAGATCTTAATCTCAGGGTTTTTCTCCTTGTTTTGTACTGAATTGACTGCCTGTTTATTTACGTCTAGCTCACCAGTCTCCTGTCAGATATCGGCGGCCAGTTAGGGCTCTGGGTTGGTTTATCAGTGATTACGTTTGCTGAAGTTGGTGACTTAATTCTATCCATAATTCTGCTCGTCTTCTCAAGAAATTAATCTTTTAAGTCAAAAGGAATTTCGCAACAACAAGAAAGACCTATTTATCGTATATAAATGAAATACAATTGAACCACGAAAGTTGGTCAAAGCATCCGTAATTATACTGTAAGAGTATTAGATTAACTGTAATTCGTAATTGACTATAACACATAGCACATAGCAGTTTCACGCGTATATATTACAGCACTTGAACAAGCAGATTGCTTTTGTCCGTCAACGTTTTTACCTTGTCAAAAGATTAAGTCAAAATTATTATTTATAGATCTGATAGAAAAAAAACTCGTGAAGACATGGCTTTATTATGAATTGTTATAATTGTTTCTCGTCGGGGAAGTCAGTCAGAATATTAATCGATGTATTCAGTAAAAGTAAAAATCTATTTAACAGTTATTTTCATTGCTGTTCATATAGATATTTAGCAAGCTAAAACGTAGTTTATGGATTATGCAAAAATATTGTTTACCACATAGTAAAGAAGAAACCTTATACAGTGACCCTTGAATATATGATAGAAAATCGAGCGGTATTTATGTTAATTACTTTTAAGAGCTAACCTCCCGTTTTGTATCGTTTTCCGTTGTCCAATGGTAAATTGTCAGGAGAACTTTTGAAAGTAAAAATTGAAGTGAAACTCAGTGAAAGATGACGTATATGCAGCGTAAATTGTCTGGTGTTTTTTTTGAGGGTAAATTTCTCGGATTTTTCTCTTCCTATATTAGTTTTTACGACAATTCTGAATTTTTGCGCCTTGAGTACTCAGACCTCCCGTGTTTTTTATGGGAACATTAATTAGAGAGAAGAAACGAGATTTCATTTATTACAAGTAGTTTGTTTTGGACAAGATCATTCGCCCCGGAGAATTTTTAGCGTATAACAGGATTATAACAGCAAACACGATACTTGACGTCAGAAATGATTTACGATGTAGTAATGAAGCTAGCCGACTTCTTTCCACAGATCTCTTAAATATGGTCACCACTTCGCAATCATAGGAAAGTCCTGAATGTCTAGATCCAAATAATTTTGATATATTTATTTGAACTGCTACAGACATCTGTCAAGATCTCGTTTTTCGTCTGCAAATCACGCAATGAGAGTTTTTAGTCATTTGCCAGCCAGCACTTGAAGAAACCAAGTTTTTTTATAACTTTCTCAGAATTCCATAGCACATTCAAGGTGATATAAAATCTACATGAAAGAATTCTACCCAAATAACACGTGATGACCTTTATAGATGAAATAATTCGTCTTAAACTCTTTAAGCTTAGGTTTTCCGTTTTGCGTTATCATGTCAAAAGGTGCTGAGAATTTCATGTCTGAGGTCATTATTAGTGTTCGACGAATCGATGGCAGAAACTACATGCGTGCGGTTTGAGTTTAGTTGGCAGGTTCCAGCCGAAAAATCCTACTATTTCTACCAATAAAGATAAATTTGCGAAGAGTTTAACGAACTGGGATCGCGTCTTCCTATCAAGAAGAGAAGCAATGTTAGTTTACTAAATGCGTATCCGGAAAGATTTAGGTTTTCATTAAGCCCATTTGTAACTCATTTGTTTGTCAAAAGACAGGAAATTCGCGTTTACATCAAGTCACGCGAGCATGTAATTGAATTTATATTAGCTCAAGGCAGGCAGTACCGAGATATCCCAATTCCCAACACCGCCAGGCAATAACTTGCTTAGCTGCAGGCCAGTTCATGGTTAGTCTCAGAGTATAATAATTAAAAAGGAGGGAAATTAAAGGACACGGTGAAAACATTTCAAGTTCAGAAGTGGGTGTATACGTAACATGCATCTTCAAACTCGATGCATGGCTAGCGCCTGGCGATCTTCCGGCAAAAGCTCTACCAATGGCAATGCTGGTTTGCTCTCGAGCTGTACCATCGAAATAATGAAATCAATGATTCTCACTGGAGTGCTGGAAAGAACGACCAGTAGTTATACTTATATACAGTGCAAATGAATTATTTACACTGGATTATAAACACAATCAAAATATCAAACTTATGTACGATAAGATACGAAAATATTTGACACACATATTCCTGTTGCCTACGGGCATATATGATGAACTTGAAGAGATATTGGTTATCAATTCAAGATGAATTGTATGGCCTTATATAGCTTGAAAATCGATGTTTTCAACCATTTTCTCAATGATATAACATAACACCACTACAAGTTTGTGACGTAATGCAAAGGAAAATCAATTTAATGCAAATTAAAAAGCTACTCCTTAATTTAAAAGTGAAATTACAAGATAAGAAAAGTGCTGCGGTTATCCCAATAGCAGAAATGTCCGAAAAACTGCAAGAAAATTACAAGAAAATTTGTCGAAAATAAGTTACATGAGACCAGAATATTAAATTACTTCTGTATGATAATGATAAAAATTCCTAAATATTAAAACCGCACGGAATGGCTCAGGATTTTGATGAAACAAACGAAATAGAAGAAGTCGTCATCTTATGCCTTTTTTGTTATCAAAATAATTTTTTAAGCTGGATTTGCAACTCTCAAGCCTTCTTGAACATTACATTTTTTCACCATTCTGTCCCTAAAGAGAAAATATGAGCCAGATATCAATCATCGACAATTTAAAAAACCAACAGTTGTCACGAACAATCCCTTCGCGATTTTGCGAATGACCTTTCTTGAGTGAACTGCATAGGTAGAAACTAACTTGTTCAAACTGCTCTCAAGCGCATGGAATCTGCACTTATATCGTGTATAAGGTGACTTATTCAAGCTGAAATAACAGAATCAAATTGTTGCCAAAAACAACAACATGAAATATATTTAGCGAGGCAGCAATATATTGGTATAAATCACAAAGTATAGCGATCATTGTTTCAGTGCGTCCACTGTGTTTTAAAACAGGCGATGATAAATAAAAAACATGGGTGGAAAAATAACGTGAAATTAAGTAGGGCGATAAAATACGCGCTGTTTGGCAAAACTTGCCAGCAGGCCGACTGAGAAAGGTCTTGAAATAACGTTTTAAAACAAGCAGGGGTCTTGGAGTGACCGATGGATCTCTTGCAAGGCAACAAAGCTAGCTTAATGAAACATGTAGTGTTTACTAATGCGCTGCACCACAAGACGTTGCAGTACCGCTTGCGTTGATTGTCCAGAGCAAATAAAGTCATCTCTCAATATGTGACAGCTTCCCACAATATCTCGCTATTCCCTGTCAAAGTGATTAGAGACTTGATGCGAAATCGCAATCAATGCGAACTCGCGCTTGACTTGTTTGTTACCGACAACGGAAGTTGAAGAATAGGCTTGTGTTGAGTGTCATACTTAGAAGATTCCTTGACTGATAAACGTAAAAAAGGGAAGAGCTTACTCATATGACTGAGCGTATATCAAAGGGGATTTATTTCACCACAAAGCGGACGGATTAGAGCAGTGAGTGCGTATCTGAAGTGCATATTGTTGACAAGTTAGTTTTCGTTTTGATCTGATCAAAGTTATATAAAGATAAGTGAGAGGTATGGCAATGAATGGGAAGCATTCATGCAAAGAGAGCGAGCTAGCTGAGATGGTAAACCACAGAGAGAAGCGACCAAGTCAGTACTCCATTATGGGTGCATCCAAGCAAGCGCGGGCGACGTGTAGTCTCACCATCGTCGTCTTGTTCATCGTCTCAATGATACTTGTAGTCGTTGGAATATCTCTCATTATCGTCTCAATTGCGAATAAAAATGAATGCGCAGAACCTAAACAAGAAAACTGGAAATATTGCGGGTTTTCTGAAGAGGCAAAACGAGCAGGATTCGATACATTCTTGAAAGAAATAAAAGAAGAATTCTTCAGGTTGCATCCTCATCAATCCTACCATGATCCTGCGATATCAGACCTTCCTGAGGGCGCCGAGTTGAGCGTTTTGAAAAGAAAGTACAAACCTTTCAATCCCAAACCTTCCAACTTAAAGAAAATCACAGAAGCATCGCTGGACCTATTGCGAAAGTTGAACGCTATAAACATTAATAATGACGCTTTGAAACCCCGTGAGCTGAAGGCTCTTATTCAAGCCAAACATTATCTAAAGCATACATTCGGACAGCCGTATGATATGAATTATTACGCGGGAGATTGGATGATGGGACCGAATCATTTCTGCTGGCAACCTGTATGTGACATGGGCAAAGATATATTTTATCATTTGGACTATTACAAACCTAATGGGCTAAAAGGATTGGATGAACTAAGGTATTATCTTCATTTTACACATTTTAAGCTCTCGCTTAGCTGCTTTATTATATTCCACATTAAGCTTGAATTAACTACCAAAGTTTAAATGACGATAATCTTGTGGTATTATGAAAAAATACCACATACATTCTCTGCTCACGCCGTTAATCAACCACCTAAGGAGTGCATTTGCAGACCCCGAAACCTTTCATGTTGTCGATGCAAGCTGTATGGGCAGTAAGAGTGGATATTGTACTTGTGTGGAGACCATTATATTCTGTTCACGACAGTGCGTCAAATCTTAGAAAAAGCTCATTTATTTCTCCTAACTATACATTAATTTACAACTCTTTCGTCCTTTATATTTCGTTGAATTATTGGTTCAGCGTTGCACAAATAATTTTCTAATTTGTGTCAACTCGTCTTTCCAACGTAATATAACGCGAGCGTTATCAAGTTTGTTTATATTATGAGATCTGCGTGGATGCGCTGGAAGGCGTCTCGTATTGCAACGGTCAGCTGTGTGTGTGTCATACATACGAATCGTGCTTTAAAAAAGTAAAATAGAATCTCGTGAATGAAATCACAGGTGACGCAAGCAAACATAGCAAATTTTGGATGTGATATCATGTTGTTCGCGCAAGCTGAGTAATACAGTTATTACAGTGTATATTGAACTTTCTAAAATTACAAGTGGTCCTTACAATTTAGACATCTTCTCGCCTGTCGTGCAATCAATAGCGTTTCCCATAACATAGCTTATGCACGCTTCCATGTCTCTTTCATTGCTGTTTAATTCATTTGCTTTCACGAAATTCACGAGAGTTGGACACTAAATGTGTATTATATTGTTGCACAGTTATCAGGTTTAACAAATGCGTTTTTAGATCCCCCAATTGAGCCGTTGATAGTTTTTCTGGGGCTATATTCCAACAAGAAACCTCCATGCATAACCAACACACTCTTAATAACAAAACACTAAACTGAAATTATTCATACAGAATAGGTATAGTCATTTCTATGTCGTTCACTAGATCGTTAGCGTTCTTGTTAGAAATTCTTCAGGAGAGACTAGAGCGATCATCTGTTATTGACTCGCTGTTACCATAACTCGGAACACAAAGATATTATAAACGTGCTGTGTTTGGTGAGATTAAATTAGTAGATGATTGTTTGTTCGCGATAGTTTTTTAACAGGCGACGCAATATGATTTGTGTGTGCAACCATCCAGCTATCAGCATGATCAATTAATGGATCTTGTTTCCAACGATAAAATTGCCAAAGCAGACGTATCAGATGCGGGGTGCTTGATAAAATACATGCAAGAACATTTCTGCGTAAGAGATTGCGATGTCGTGACCAGCGACTATCTCTATGCAACTGTTATAAAATCACCCGAACGGCGATTTCAACATATGTTGCACCATTACATGCGACATCATGAAAAAATTGGTTTCCTTCAAATTCTGAAAGTTTAACACAGCTGCGCGCTAGTAAAATGATTCTTGTACATGCGCAATCCATGTCGAGTTAGGTCATGAATATATTTGATCACAAGCAGCCGAATGTAAATATTGATTTTAATTTGCATTCCAATGAAGTGTTAATGGTGCCATAATTGTAATAGTGAGGTGTGAACACGTTAGCGGGTAGACAGTATTTGTGGTAAATTGAGAAGAGGAAATTGCTGAAAAATCATTGTCCTTGTTTTCTGTACGAAGAGTGATTGTAGTTTTAACGTATTTTAATAACAATGGTCGCAGCATAGTTTTATTTTAGGCTGTGAAAATCAGCATGTCGAGGGCAGCTCATTGAAATATCTCTCCATGATTGTTTTTACGAGACCAATCAATTGTTTGGGGTCCATTAGGGCTATATGTATTACCGTATAGATTCTAATGCAAACTAAAAAATTGAAGTCCACATTCTTGAGTTAAGAGGAAGATGGATGGAAATGAATATTTTTAAATTACAAGTTGTTTGGGAGATCGAGTGATAGCAATATAAACATTTAAGAGCACACTAGGAATGTTATGAAAATGAAATTATTAAAGGTTCTTCAACAAGAATATATAAAACCTGAGTCACGATTTTCTGACCAATGTTCTCTTGTTAAATTGTCTTGTTCTGTATTTTTCCAACAACGAGAGAGTTGCGCAGCTAAATTTGTCATGTTACTGAAGGATGCATGAGCCGAATAAGAAGATGGAACCCCCTTCAAAATAAGCTGCGCGCGAAACACTGCATTTCAACTGATTTGTTTTTATTGCTAAGACGCATTCTTCGGATTGACGTGTAAATATTTCAAGTTGTTGTTATTAATTAAAGGATAAGAATTGCGCAGAATATGCGCTAGCAGCAGTGCGCTTATTAGCGGAGAAATTCAGATTGTATCGCAAATCTTCAATGCGTACGTCTGTGATACATAACACACGGCCAATTAACAAAACTGATTCCTATGTGCCAGAAATTTGCTGATAAGAAATTTTGGAAAGCTTCCAATATCTTATTATTTTTGACAAGAATTGTTAATTTTGCCATAGTCCATTTCCTAAAGTTTGATATAAAACATGTTCCTCTTAAAAAAAGGTCTAGAAAATATAAATCCCTTATACTCTGATATGAATCGAAAGTGAAGGAAAGATATTTTTCATCAAATCAGATAGTTCTCACGTATATTTTGTTACAAATGTTTGCGAGCCATAATGTCGCCATTGAAGTATTTGAAACTCGCATGGGCTGATGGAGGCAGGAATGAAACAGCCACTTAGCCTCAACTCATTCAAAATTACATAACTCAATGCAAAACGTCAGTTCAGCACAGGCAGAATTTCGTGTTAAAATATGTTAATGATGATTTTAGGTCGTCGCGGTTTGTGTTTGAGGTACTTCAAAATAAAAAAGTACCCTTCACATTTTGAACAAATTAGGTCCGTCATTACTTAGTCGTTTCACGGTAGATAACGACAAGCCTTGACTCAAAGGCTTTCCAACTTTTTTAATCGGTCAATCAAGCACAAACCAAAATATAAAATTGAAATACTTTCTATACAGGACCTCCATATATTTGAGGTGATTTTTCGAAATAATTTCAGTAGATTTCATATGAGACCCCATCATGAAGTTAATTCTGGATTAGAACTCTGGGGAACAAAGATTAGAGGATTATTAAACGTCTCAAAGAATAAGATCCGGTTTTTGGCTTTGGCCAGGCTAGAAACTTGGCAATCACGTCTAGTGGACCACCACGTTTGAGATATCCTTTCAGGCAGATCTAGATAGACATAAACCAAGACAGCTTATTGTAGAATACTATATATACTGGACCACCACGTTTGAGATATCTGTTTCAGGAAGTTCAGAAACGGAGCGTTATAACTTTTTTTATAACACTCCCCGCACTTGAGTTTTTTTTTGTTGGTAAACAGTATAGTTGTCACAGTCTATGGTGGCTCATTTGGAATACTATATCTTCAACAAAACTCCCACGTTTAATGTGATTTTAATATTCTATTGAAATGCTTCATTATCACTTTGACTGCTCTGATTAACGAAATGTCATGGAAACATGGGATTAATTTTCTTAAACTTCGGTATTAAATTGAAAAACATCTGTATGCCATATTGATGGATTGCAAATTATTAACATCTTTTCAGAACCACCGAATCATGTTCAAGTTTTGTATATCATGTGTATACAAGTGTTACAATAGGTGGGCGTGTTATTCCCGGTGAAATAAAAAGAGGCGTAATGCTCCCATATAAATTTCCGTATCGAGAACATGCCATTGTTGACAATTTTATTATCGGGTGGATAATCTTGATACCAGAGAACCACCACAAATTAGGCTTATATTCCTTATCTATTTGGCATCGTTAAAACAGAAAGAGTTGCTTGTCTTGCAGATAATGAACTCAAAGGGATTAAGCGTTTAGTTTTCTTCAGAACGACGGGGAGTGTAATAGCAGTTAACGCTGTCGAGGATTGCTTAATGGATGAGGCATGATCGCCCTTAAAATAAAAATAGATCCAACGTTATCTATGGCAAAGGGTTCAGTGTGCAATGTCTACAGAGTGATTGGCGGGAAATGTCCTCCAGATTCACCGGAATTTATCATATTTTGCGCGTGATGATTTTTTCGGTTCAACCGTTATGCTTAATTGCCCATTAACGCGATCAAAATGTTAAACGATGCTGCACTTTGATCTTCCTGGTGTCATTTCAAGCACAAACACAGCCCATATTTCCCCGCTGTTAGCGACTATAATGCACTTTTAATCATTGTTCCTTGGCTAATGCACAGAGCATGCTGCGTGCACGACATGCGTCCATTAACAGGCAAATGTGAATGCGAGTTTAAGTAAAACAAAGCTTTTGATAAAACCATCTCTTTAAACACGACATATTCCCGACATAAGATACAGACCACACGCAAGACAGTTATATCAATTGAAAATATCGATTTTAAAGTTATTTAGAATATCTCTACCTAACAAGGCTATCTTATTTCAAATCAACATGAACAGTTTCATTTGAGAAGAAAAACATAATCTAAAACGAATGGGAAAATACCGACATAATCCTTGTTGTCAGCCACCTGCTGTAAAGAGATTTCAAGCTGTTCTTTGCAAAAAATCCTTTTCACAAACGTTGCAAAACCAACTTCAGAATATTCTAGATATGCAGTTCTTTGAAATGCAGGTGTATATAAATGCTGAAACTACTCACAATTGTTAAATGGTTAAATTTAGTGGACGATTCCTTTGTTATCTTTTAGATTATTCATGATTCAATTTTCGTATTAATTTATTGTGCTTGTAAGTTGTAATCAATTTATCCGCGCTTTGAAACAAATCGATTCTACGTTGTAAATACTAGCTGCATGTAAGATCCAGCTACAATTCTGCGAAAGTACTTTTGACAAAATCCATCTAGAAATATACACGTTTCATATCCGAACGCTGTCCAAACAACATGTTTAAAAATTAGCATTTAATATAAGGCAGCTGTTTTGTTTCGCCTTTACTATATAATTAATTCTCCCTAATATGAAACTCGCTTTCATAGTCTCTTGTCCCACACTTAGCTAATATCCAATATTTTAGTGGACACCGCGTCGTGTACTGTCATTCGTTCTGGGTGTGCAAAAATGTTTCAATTTAGTATGCAAGCTGTACATCAAGATGGAAATATATGCATAATATAGTTCGATGACACTTTAGTCTTTACTAAAAGCAATAGAATATATTAATCCTATATACTCTCTTTATTAATAGTTTAAGAGTACTAAACTTTTGTATGCAATTTTTCCCATCAGGCTATAACTGGGGTTATTTTGTCACCTCAAAACGGACTCTTAAAGAGAAGAGGGGCTATTCTGGGGGGGAGGGACTATTCAGTTAATATGGGCGGTGGGGGGAGGTGTAATAGAGATACGTTAACCAATTGTTTTCTAAAATTACAGAGATAAGTTACAAGAACATGCAGATGCTGTTTATCAATACATAAACAATATGAAGGAGGGAGTTCAGCGTGGTATGATACGTTCCGTCGAAGATTGTAAGGCGGGTATAGATGCTGTGAAACAACGATATTTGAATATCTCTCTTCGTGGAGAAAAAGGTATGATCTTCGTGCTGAAGAGTTTAGAACTGATAGAACTATCCAGTCAGTATAAATAAAGTTAGTTTAGTTTAGGTTTCCTTCTGTAGCAACTGACTGGATCAAGAAGAGATGATCCTCACTGGATTTCTATGAAGAACAGTTTAGATTTTCCAGTGGATCAATAATAGGAGATGATATTTAGTGAACTAGGAGGAACAATTTGATTTTGATAGAGTTTCACAGTAATCACAGACTGCATCAATTTTAGCCGTCCTTGAGAGTTGGTTCATGGGATTCGTTGTTGTGCCCGAGTTTCTTTCAAACATCACAGAAAAAGAAGACACAGAATGGTTTTTCAAGAATGACGAGCATGTCCGTGAAACAGTCAACAAATATTTCATCGAACTCATCGGCAAACCAGTAGTTGACTTGTTGAAGTAAGTATCATCAATAAACTAAACTTTATCAGTCGCGGGACACCTTAGAAATGATCTCAACTAAATATTTTCAAATTTCAGCTATTTACAAAACGATCATATCCGCCATTGTGTCCCGTCGTCAGTCCCTAACGGTCTTAGTGATCTGCCTCAGAACTACGTTTTTCTGGATGGAGTGCAAACATCACAAAGAACGAACAAGACTCTACCTTTTGGGGAGGCCATAAATTGCAGTAAGACTTACGAGATGATGCTGTCTTACTTCACGACAACTGATTTGACTGCAGATAGAATTTATGACTTGGGATATGAACAGGTTGAACGTCTTTATCCTCAGGTATAAAACTGGTTTAGTTTCAGGCACGACTCTGAGAGTTTCTACCGAGTTTGGTTATTGTGACAAGTTTCAGTACAGAGCGAAGACATAATTTAAATTTACTTCAACTGTCTTCTTCTTAACTAGCAATTCAGCAAGAACGCTAAAATGGATGTGAACATCGTCCGTAGTTTTCTAATCTATATAAAGCTATTCAATGAATGTTTTTAAAAGCTTTAAATTGCTTTAAAGGTTCTTGAAATCGCGAGAAATTTAACTGGTTTATCCAATGATACTGAAGCGGTCAGAGAATTCCGAAAAATGCTCAACAAAAGTTCAAATTATTACAATGAAGAACCGTTTCCTAAAAACGAATCAAATGAAGAAGCTCACAAGAAATGCAGCAACATTGAAGGCGCAAAAAAATATTGCCCAAAAAGATGGGAGGCCGCAGAGAAGTGGTGGGCAGACGCGAGGATGGTAAACTAACCTTATTTATACTGGATAGCTCTGTCAGTTCTAAACTGTTCTTCCTAGAGGTCTAGTAAGGATCATCTCTTATTGATCCAGTGTTACTACAGGAGGAAACCTAAACTAAATTAACTTTATTTATACTGGATAGCTCTATCAGTTCTAAACTGTTCTTCCTAGAGGTCCAGTAAGGATCATCTCTTATTGATCCAGTGTTACTACAGGAGGAAACCTAAACTAAACTAACTTTATTTATACTGGATAGCTCTATCAGTTCTAAACTGTTCTTCCTAGAGGTCCAGTAAAAATCATCTATAATTGTAATTTTATCATTTTAATTTGTTTTTTCATTCTAGGCAATGTCACTTATCGACTCTAAAACAATAAACATGTTCTACTTCACTGGTAAAAAGCACACAACACCCAACTGTCCTGTAGAGTTACACCCTGACCTGAACCCGTCAAGTGGCGCTCAAAGTTACATCGAAAGTGACTACAAATGTACGGAAGGTGCAGCGTATAATCTTCCCTTCTTTTTAAACAACGCTGGACCAAAATTCTCTGAATGGTCTGTGAATGCTCACGAAGCAAGACCTGGGCACCACACACAGGTAAAGAATAAAAAGCACATTCGTTAATTACCATTGCATCATCAAGTTTTTGCGATTAACATCATAATCATTGATATCATCAATCATCGACAGTATCTCTACCAATAATCATACCAGCCATTCTTCATAATCATTGATATCATAAATCATCGGCAGTATCTCTACCAATAATCATACGAACCGACCATCCGTCACACTAGCTTCATTTAGGGCACCATCACTACCATCAATCATCTGAACTATCACACCACTTTATCTACAGCACTATCGATACCATCACCAACCATCACTATTATAACCACCCCTTCCACCACACCAACTTCATCTTCAGGACCATCGATCTACCATCAATAATTTCTACCTACATCCGCCATCAAAACCGCGACCTTCACGGACAGACAGGCCTGGATAAGATCGTTATTTAAGCTAAACCATAATGCAAACGGTCTTTCTCATACATGCAGGTGCAAGGAAACATTGAACATTTTGCAGACAACTGTGACGACAGCATAAGTTGGTTACACTCAATAACATATCACACAGCATTTGTTGAAGGCTGGGCACTTTATGCGGAGAGTCCTTTGGTTTCCGAGACGGATATTTACGATCATAACTTGATGCAGAAATACGGCATGTTGAAGTGGCAGGTTCGTCCTAAGTATTAGTTCCTTGCTAGACGCTAGACGTCATATACAACTGGTTACGGTTTAAAAATGAAAGAGTGTTCCACCATTAGTAACGCTGGATCAATAAGAGATGATCCTTACTGGATCTCTAGGAAGAACAGTTTAGAACTGATAGAGCTATCCAGTATATATAAAGTTAGTTTAGTTTAGGTTTCCTCCTGTAGTGACACTGGATAAAAAAGAGATGATCCTTACTGGACCTCTAGGAAGAACAGTTTAGAAATGTCAAGGGAAAACTATAGAGTAATCTTGACTTCACTTTCCAGATCTGGCGAGCACTACGACTAGTGGTTGACACGGGCATTCATACAAAGAGTCTGACTCGAGCAGCTGCGCTGGATCTCTTCGACAAATATGCTTGGGACGTCACAGACATCGCTCGGAAAGAAGTCACCCGTTATCAAAGCGTTTATGGCCAGGCCACAGCGTACACAATAGGGCAACTGTGGATCACACAACTTCGCAATAAAGCAAAGAGTAAACTGAAGAAGAAGTTCAGTTTGAAAGAGTTTCACTATCAACTGCTATCCCAGGGCTCGTCACCTCTGTCGTATTTGACAACACACATCAAAAAGTATGCTCAATGTAAATTTCACCCTGAGAATGGTGATGGGGGGAAATGCAACTACATCTTTTCCCCGCCAGAAATGCCAACTCCGCCTGACGAAATTAGGAAGCGGGTAGCTGGGCGGCCCGCAAAACCCTCGTTACCTTATCTTCGCCGTCAACGTTATACATAAGTTTTGTTTGGGAATTTTAGCCTATATTATAAAACACTGCATGCATAAAAAACTAGAGGTTTTGTGCAAGATGTTCTACATATTTGTAAATATTCGCATAGCTTCTTCAAATTGTTATAGAAAAATCAATATCATCAGTGGTTCGATTGATATTTCTGACAAGTGCTTGTTTGAGGCTTGCCCATATTACTTCTTGTGTCAGCCTGAGACATATATGTATACATATATTTAATAGACCACCTAAGAATAAAGAACCTGGAGCCGGTTGTATGAAAGCCGGATAGCGCTATCCACCGGATAGTGATTTTTTCAACCCTTCTAAAAATGCTTGAATAGCTATAAAATTTCAGCTTTGTAGCCAAATTTTGTTAAAGAGGATCCTCAATTTAGGAAAACTAAGATTTAATCAAAGTTATACCCAACAATGGGCGATTTTAAAGCGATTGAAAAAATCACTATCCGGTGGATAGCGCTATCCGGCTTTCATACAACCGGCCCCAGAACTCAGTATTATTGCCCGTTGAATGCACAGTATGCATGTACAGCGAAACACGTAGAAATAGACATGGTAGTTATGTAGATTTTTAGCTTTTTCTTGTGAAAATAAATAGTTTGGAGTGAGAAGTCGCATTTTAATTGGTTTTAGCGTATTCTCTTGTATGTATTTAAATGATTTGGTGACACTGATTTGCAAATCATTTATACCAACAGGCCTCTGACTGTTTAACATGCTTTGCATGTAACTGTTAAACCTACTGATAATCAGATTTAAACTGCATATTCTATCAGTTCTATAAACAATAAACTGTTATTTCTGAGGTCTGGTTAGTATCATTTCTTATTGACGCAATGCCACTACAGGAGGTACTCTCAACTAAACTTATATTTACACTGGATAACTGTGGTCCATATCGGTTTTAAACTGTTCTTCCTAGAGATTTCATGAACGAGCAAACTCATTTTTTTCATTCATAATCCAAATATTTCAATGTTCACGTCAGCTAATCCTATATACCCAAGTGGTTAAGCCATATACATGTGCGCAATACAACATATTGAGCGTTGAAAGTCAAACGGAAAACATTGTGAGGCTGTTGTATACAATAACATTCTTACTCTAAGCAAACAAATGACTTCATAACATTAACAAGCCATAGAATACCTCATCGTTGCTAGACAATGAACTAAAGTAATGTATTGTGTGCATAACTTCGTGATTATTGTGGCCTCTTATTATACCAACTGCCGGTATTTATGATCAAAGATGGTTAATGGCGTTTGGAAAATGTTACAAAAACGACGACGCGTTGTTATCGCCGCTGCTGGAGTCATTCTGGTTGTTTCGCTAACGTTATTCACCACTGGGATTGTTTTCATACTACACAAGCGATGTGAGAAAAGCGGAGAAAGCTCAACAAGTACCCTTGACCTCTGCGGACGCTCTGACGAGGGTGAGAGATCAGGATTGATAGATCTATTCGCAAATGCAAGACGAACCTACAGTAAAGTTAGCCCTTTCTCCACGCTGAGTGTGTCCCGTCTCACGCCACGAGAAGAATTCCTTAAACCTAGCAGCATTAAGAATTGTACAGACTCCGCAAGGAGCTTGTATAAACAGTTTAAATCATTACAAATCAACACACATAAGCTAACACCACGGGAACTAAAGAGCATTGCAGAACTTGAGCACTTTCTTAACCACAACTTTGCCCAGCCTGGCAGCGATTACTACAGCGGTTTATGGCTACTGGGGCCTGATATTATGTGTACGGACTACATGTGCCGACATTTTTCTGGCCAAGTCTTGAGCACAGGCGCCATGCACTTTAGACCAAAAACCGTTGAGGATATTTTGGAAGTTCGTAACGCGCTCGCATTTTACAACCGTACAATACGTCAGTATATAGAAAATATTCGATATGGGGCAAGGAGTGGAATGGTTCGATCAGTTGAAGCTTGCTTAGCAGGTCTGGACGCCATTAAGGAAAGATTTATTAATATCGCACATCGCAACGCGACTGGTAAGAATTGCATGTAATATTATCTTTGCTGAGCTAATTTGAATGGATTTTGTGAGATTACTTGAACAAACAGAAATTCAAGGCAGTTATCTTACTAGAAAAACTGGGAAACTAGGCATACCAGGGAATTTTGTATAGTTGAAACAGATTAAAAAATCGTGACAATTAAATTGTAATATCATTTGAAAGTGTCAACATTTTTCGTCAACAGCAGCGGTCCACAAGTTCTTTCTGTAACATTTATGACAACCATATATAAAAATAAACGAAACGAGTTGATTGTATTTTTATTTTAAGGCATTCTACAAGAATGGTTTGTTCATTTGATGTTGATTCCAGCCTATTACGAAGACCTTCACGAAGAAACGAAAGAAAAATGGTTTAAAACGTACGGGAAAAACGTCAATGAATCGATAAAAGACTTTCTTGTAGAGTTGATTGGGAAACCATTGGAAGAAATGTTAAGGTATAACATGTACATATTTAAAGATTAGGGCCATTATAAGTCTGACCGGAAAGCTATATTGAAAATGAAAACGTCTGCTTGTTCAAAAAACATTTCTAAATGCATTTGCTGTAGGTTTTTGGAGCACGAAAACATATTGAACTGTGTTCCATCAAGTGTATCGAGTGGCTTGGCTAACTTGCCACTTTCGTATATCTATTTTAATGGATCAAAGACCGAGACTCCGACTCATCCGTATCTTCCCTCGGGAGAAAAACTTGACGGAAGAAAGGCGTATGAAAATCTTTTGGCATCGTATACCACGACAAACTTGACAGCAGACGAAGTGCATGCTCTTGGTTGGAAGCATGTTAATATATTGTATTCTCAAGTACGCTTTCTTGGCTGCTGTTTTGTTTACGAGTATTCAAATATATCTTTCAGTTCACCGATAGTATATCTCATACTATTTCACAGATTCTTGAGCTGGCAAAGAACGTTACGGGTCATACGAACGAAAGCTACGTTATAGAAGATTTCAAATCTCTACTAACAAACAGAAGTCAGTACTACAATGAACAAAGCTTTCCAAAAAATGAATCATTCGAGACAGCCAGGAAGAACTGCAGAAATGCGGATAGTGCGAGGAGGTTTTGTCCAAAGCGATGGGAAGCACTACAACTCTGGTTTGACGAGGAAGCAAGGGTAATTGCTGACATGTGTATCACTTTTAATATTGCTTCAATTTGCACTATATATGCAGTGAAATCTCATGACGACACGCCCAACATTATCGACTCAATATCAGCTTTTCAATTTTCAATTTTTAGTTGCTAAGCCAACTGGATCCAAAGACGTGCAATCTTTTTCACTTCACTGGTTTGAAGCGCACGACTCCAAACTGTCCAATACAATTAGTCCCAAATTTCAATCCCTCGATTGCCGCAGCCAGTTATTTCTACAGCTCAGGATGCACAGGACCTGCGTTCATAAAACTGCCATTTTTCAACGACGACTACGGTCCTCGCTATTTGGGAATGACAATTAATGCTCATGAGGGTAGACCTGGACACCACACGCAGGTGAGATATTCCCCATCGTGGGCAGAACTACCTCCCACAACGGAAGTCGCAACACGACGCATGAGATCACCAAAGACGGAAGCCATATGTTATTTATTATCTCGGATTGATTTCATTTAACGAAGACAGGAAAATCGTCCTGAATAGTAATTGCATTATTATTTAGGATAAACACCTTTTTTGAGTCAATCCGGAAATTCTTCATCAAATCCCTCTTCTGCAGATACGAACTCTCCCCATTTTATTAATTGTTTATTTCCTGATTATCTGAATTGTTTCAAGACGTTATATGCACAATACATATTTCAAATACATAAATTTTAGCGCCAAGGATATTTTGAAAACTTTCAAAACAGTTGCCCGGTGAACGAGATGGGATGGCTGGATAAAATTATGTTGTCAAAGTACGGCGCATTCACGGAAGGATGGGGTCTATACGCAGAATATCCGTTAGTTGCTGAATATACTGACGCCTACACAAACCAACCGTTAAGTCGATATGGGATGCTGAAGGGGCAAGTATGTGAGAATGGGAACTTAATGTAAATTCGATGCGATATTCAAGTTTGATAATATTGAAACAATCGTGACTATTTCTCGCCTGTCAACTCTTCTCAAATCATGCATATATAAACGTGTCAACCTTCACCTGACAATCCTTTGTTGCCATTATCTCCATGCAACGATTAAATCTATTCGTTCATTCTTTTCCCATTTTTGCAAGTTTACGAGAGTTGACGATGTTGAGACTTGTTTTACCAGCAGCATATTGTACATTTACTAGATATTGCGAGCACTACGTTTGGTTGTCGATGCCGGATTTCATTATAAAAAAATGAAACGAGACGAAGCATTGGACTTATTTCGTAAATATATGTGGGACACAAGTGACGTCATGGAGAAAGAGGTTACCCGCTACCAAAGCGTTCCAGGTACGCTATTCCAGTCATCAATATATGTTGGGTCAACCGGATAGTGTTTTTTGAATCACCCTAAAATTGGTTTCATCTGGTTTAAAGAATAGTATACAGTGAATACAGCTGTCTAGCATTCATATAAACTGGCTTATCAGAAAGATTTTTTATGTACTACGGTATAGGTCAAGCTTCGTCGTACAAGATTGGTCAGCTGACAATCCTAGATCTTCAAAAATACATGCGCGATGAACTGGCGGAGAAATTCAGCATACGGGACTTCCATTACGAGTTATTACGTCACGGCTCAGTTCCGTTGCACTACATCAAGGGACAAGTTGAAAAATACGTCAATTGTCAGAAAAACAACGAAGATTGTCAGTATTCAAAGACCACACTATCAAAACTGGTGCAGAAAAGTCATGACTCTAGTAGATCAGAATTTGATATGAACCAAATGTTCAACGTAGAAAGATATTATTAGTATATATTATGTTAGGAACACATATACACATTATATATTGAAAGAGAAGCAAATATATTCAGCCTTTAAGCCGATTGTTGATGCATTGAGATCTGGTTAACCAAATGAAACCACTTCAGACACAGAATATTAATTGTTTTCCTGCGGGGATGCCAAGTTTAAGACCTACTTCAAGACTAGACAAATACGCCTCTTGACGTGACGGGAGAAAAATGAGCTCTTTCGTCGAAAAAAAATGGAGGCGAGAACGTGACTACTCCATATGAACTGAATTAAAGATAATTTTCCCAGGCTATACGCATTATCTGTGCGTCATAGCGCTTGTAAAACATACCAAAATAGGGTATCGATGTTTGAGAGAAGTCGGTGCTGCACTATATGCAGTGCATGGTAAGGTTCCTACTTGAGGCGGTTGAAGGACTTCGTCAGTTGTTCATTGATTATAATTTATAGTGTTTTAATTCTTAAATGTTTTCACTCATTTTTATTTAATTAAATGTAAGGTATAAATAATGGATAGTCTACCGCGATGATGGAACTCAAGCAGATTAAAAACCGCGTCTGTAAAGTTGAAAAATAACAAGAGAAGAATAATAAAAATCGATATTTTGAATGCAGATTGAAATTGAATTTCATGAAATAAACTGTTATATCAGTCTTAATTGTTGTATATCTCTGGTAAATTCAACCAGCTTGAGTAAAGATACCAAAAATACACGCGCTGTATAATACACGTATGAAGTTATTCAAAAAAGATGAATGTATAATATATTGGCTGCTTGCTTGCCGCCTCGTTTGTATCTACGCATGCGTGTGAAATGATGTTCGGAAGGTTAGTCTCCATATTGATCGACAAACCGCAAAATGATGGCTCGAATTCAAACTCTGTTTGCCATGGTCTTATATTGTGAGAATTAGTCAGACAAAGTTGAGAAACACAGTAGTGTATTTCATTCAACTTACTGATTATTCTCAACAGGCTTGCGGAGTTTAAGTCGTATTCTCAACGGTTGCCATACTCGTCTTTCCTTACAAGTGCTCATAACTTTATGATTACTTTTCTTTATAATTTGCGAGCAATAATCCCGAGACATACACGAGAATGTCAACACATCTGATCGCATGAGTAAATTCTTAAGTCATATTAAAAAGGGATGAGAACTTAAGATGACGTATCGTTGAATGATAACCTCGTATATTTTGACTCATCACCATACATCGTTCGTTATTCTCTTGAAACACGTTGAAACACTGACTACATCAAACAGGATGAAATCGACACGTTACATCGCCATTTTTATATCGTTTGGAGTTTGTTTATGTATTTTGGGAACAGGTCTCATCATTGCTGGAGCGATCTCCTTCAAGAAATGCGAAAACGACGACGTAGAAAATGGTCGCACCACAACTGAGCCTCGGACTGATCCAGCAACTGAAGGACCACAAATACCTCAGTCACAGAGTGGACGATGTGATGCGAGTATCGAATCATTGCGCATTGACCTCTACGAAACTCTGGAATACGTAATGGACGAGTATTATTCATTGTATCCAAATAGGGTGATTTGGCACATGCTTGCTGAAGGCGATGATCTCAAGGCTTTTCGCCCGTACAATTGTTCGCCAGCCGCTCTGAAGTACAGAACCGATAGATCAAAAGAACTGTACAACGATGTCTTGAAATTGCGAAATGAAACCAAAGAAGCCAACCTCAAACCACGAGAATTGAAATCCTTGATTCAACTGTTGCACTTCTTGAAGAGTGGTTTTGGTCAACCATATGGAGAGAATTATTATGCTGGTAAGTACAGTTTATAATATCGTTTATCGATTGATACTTTGAGAAATTGTAAAAATTAGAAAAGAAATTATGTTTAGCAAAGAAATTATGTGAAATTACTGGACCAATTTAGTTCTTTACACAATATGTGTTGCTTTCGAGTCTCGATGATCTAAGACCAATCAATTCTCTCCCCACGATGATTGACAAAGATGGAAATGATCATCTAAAACAAGTCAAAAGTTTCAAACGGTGTAACTTTTTGAATTACTGCAACCATTGAAACATCTTAAAAGTCTTTTATTTTGGTCATGAGTTAATTAGACTTCATACGTAGATTTAAAAAGTCTTCCTCTCGTGGTAATCCATTTTTATCTCTAAATTACATAATCACCAAAATGTAATTATCAAAGGTTCTAAAAATAAATGGCCTCGAAAATTTATCACTTTCGTTTAATTGGAATTAATCGTGGTCATATTTATCGCACGCATCGCGTTTTCTCGCGTTCAACTGGAGCAACATCAGGCGTATGTTAATCGATTGTCCTTGGATTTTGGTAAACCGATCATGTACTAGTCAGAATAATCAGCTTTCCATGACCTCGCATACATTAAGAAGATTAAGTAAAATAAACAAGCAAGCTTCTTGCCTATTTAGTTCAGTTTATTTCTAAAGTAAAATCTTCTGCATTTCGAAGAGTTCCTTTCGACAAAATTCGTTTACAGATACATTACCATAGTAATGAATTCCACGTAATCAGGGGCTGTTATCCGAAATATTGTGAAAAAATAAACTTGACATTCCTCACAAGCAATCCGGAATCTAAACATGTTTTTCTCCTCGAGGCTTATTCAAAATAAACAATCGTTGTTGAATAAGAATACAGTTTAAAAGCTTATTCCTAATAACGACAGCGGCCATCCTCAAAGTATAAACAGAGCCGGATTAGATTGCTTAACTTGCTAAAATACTAATAAATATCAATTATAGATGTAGGGAATTTTCTTTTGTTTCTCTTAGGTAGACATTCAACACGCTATAGTCAGTTTGGCTGACACACCAGATTCTTAGTGATTACCTTCTATATATCTCTTATCGATCTTCTCGTCTTGGTGTTTTTTTGCCGGGAAAAAAAGCTAAATCTTTGTAGAGTTAGCCTGTGCAAATTCCTCATGATAAAACAATGTGTATCAAGTTACCCTGGCGTTTGAGGCGAGCATGTTCATTCGACAAAAACCAAATATAATAAATCATTTAGATGGATCTAAATTTGGTACACAAGTTTACGCCATGACTCAGTTGCTATGTACAAGAAGCAAAATGGCAAACCTTTTGTGATATTTTAAAAATTAAAATGGTTCTCTTCTGCGCCTTAAAACAGCTTTGGCCACCAAGTATTCTAGAACCTGCCTGTGTGTGCCAAAGAAATTATTTTGCCAGCTATAACTTATTAGTGTCTTGTGAAGATCACAGGAGATCATTTGCAATAAACCGGACATCATTAACAAAAATAAATAAAAGTTGATTTTAAAACATAGCGGGTGTTCGGATATTCTCCAGGACAACGCAGATTATGCTAATGCTTTCGCACAATTTGTAGACGATTAAAAAGGATCGAGGTGAAATAATAATATCAAGTCTCAACCAGTACATACAAACATGCATTATGTGTGTCAGATATGAAGATATCCATAGCAATCATTGAAATAAAGATGTACATTGTTGGATGATGTCTGACCTATTCGGATATGGGATCAAGTGAAGACAATATCATTAATTAAAGTTTGATTGAAATCGATTGTCAAAGATTCTCAAGTTCACTACCATATGACACTCAGATTTGCAACTGTTGCTAAAATGCATCACAATTTTCAACACTTTACTAAGTGAAGGGTCATGAGGCATAGCACACGTGCAGCCAATGATGAAGAAATTATTTTTTATTATTAGCAACAAACGTAGACAACAAATTAACCAAAGAATGATAAGAATCTCGTTCATCTGAGGAATGTTTGATAAGTGTTTCACCAACAAGACTTAGCAGAAGTTCTGAGAGAGATTTAGTACATGGTTTGTGCAGAAGAAGAAGTTCTATTCTATTCAAGACTTGTTTTGATAAATACAAGCACTAGAATACAAATACGAACACCACTAAAACCTTTGCTTATCTTTCACGTTTCATTATTCAACCACTTGTGATATGTTGTGGTTTAAGGGCATCAAAAGAAAAAAAAGTGTTGATTTGCTAACATGTTCAAAGACGTCAACTATGCTCTTCACGCTGACGTCTTAGAAGGAAAACAACCCTTTTTGGTCTCGAGTGATGTGTTTTGGAGTAAGCCTCTTGCATTTAGCTCTTTTTTATATGTCCCTGCCTTATAATCCGACTTAATTAACCGGTAAAAGTATGCGACAGCTTTGCAAAGGCGTGGTTCTACGAGCTTGTATTGTCTTCCTGTGACTCGCGTGCCCGCAGGGTACATATGACCGGTGAATACATTAAATTTTTCTTCATATTTTATGAATGCATCACTGAATGAACTATATTTTTAGCATATTGTTATTTTCGTTATACACATCATCTATAATAAGATACTCAGTGAATTGACAGCCAATGTCGAACGAAACATGATAATTCGATAGGACCGTCAAGGACCATTATTTCATGTCAGCAAATATGGTGATGTGTGAACTATGT
The DNA here is from genome assembly GCF_004324835.1 of Dendronephthya gigantea. Classification (NCBI taxonomy): domain Eukaryota; kingdom Metazoa; phylum Cnidaria; class Anthozoa; order Malacalcyonacea; family Nephtheidae; genus Dendronephthya; species Dendronephthya gigantea. The sequence goes on along the minus strand of NW_021163105.1, from coordinate 507,276 downwards.
TGAAGTATTTGTGAAAAACTCGTAATAAACCACCCAATCTGAACCCCAAATTCCAACAAAATATTCGAAATAAAATGAATTTCAAAACACAATGTAACGTTACGCGTTTGTAGTTCATAAGTTAAGACAAGTTGACGCAAACAAACACTTTACTAACCTTTCTATTGTTGAACACGCCGAGGAACACGCCGTCGAACGTGATTTCAAGATGAATCTTCCGAGCGATTAATTTTCCTCACATTTAAAGAACCAACGGTTAACTTCATATCCAGAAGTCAGAACAAATCTATTTGCTTAGTTTTACTTTTATATTCTGGTGTTTTAGCCAGAAATCCCAGTCAAAACTTTTGAGCCAATAAACTTCGCTATGTCGACGAAGGTAGTAGACGAAGTGAATAAATTTACATAGTTGAACAAATAAAATATTATTACATGCACAATTAAGATTTTTAGGTAGGTTTTACAAGGTCCCAAGGTACGAGAAGAGTTTGTAGACTAGCTGAACGAATAAACAAACTCCTTTATCACACTGGTCCTTTGTTTTCATTGTCTGGTCTTTTGTTTGGGTTTTGTTTGGTTTATTCCTGAGAGCTCTTACGATGATTTGACGTGCTCATTGAACTAATCTTCTAGCCCTGTGAGTGCTGGAGAGATCATATTCTTAAAAACCCCGAAGGGTGTTTTCATCATGAATGATTCCAGTAACCCGAGATTTAACAAGGCGGGAGATACTTTTGAGGTATTGAAATGAGTCTACCTCCTGGCAATAGTCTGGCCGTCTCGATGATAGCATGTATTTGGTTTCATTGAGAAACGAGACTTGTCATAACTAAGTTTAAAAAGATAACCCCACTTATTATACTCTTACAAAAAGTGCAAAATATTCGTCCCTCAGTACGTGTTCGAGGTATTTTCTTCACATTCAGATTAATATATAGTTGGTGTAATTTCGGGCGTTTTTTTAAAGGTGATTGGATGATGGGTCCAAGTCGTTTCTGTACTGAATCCATTTGCAAGATTGGGGATGATTTGTATTACCATTTTAATACAAAGGCTTGGTCATGGCAGCCGAGCAGATACGAGGACCTCGTTTACATTATAGAGCAACTGCGTGCTCACAAACCTTTGATTGAACAATATATATCCAACATGAAATACGGAATAGCAGCAGGAATGCTACGGTCAGTGGAGCAGTGTGATGTTGGATACTATTCCTTGCTCAATAAGTTCCAAAAAGTTTCAACTTTGGGCAAGAGAGGTTAGTATTTCCATATTGAATACACAAACAAGTATAGAGAATAGAGTGTCAAAAAAGAAAGAATGCACGATAGGTTCCATCAGTTCTAAACACTCGAAGAACCTTCATTTTTCCCGTGTTTTACAGACGAAAATTTTCATTAGGCGTCATTTATTTGAACTCAATAGCTGTGGTAAAAACAGAGCCAAATTATTCGTGCGATTGATAGTCGTATTCATACCAATTGCTCACAAAACTTGACAATGTCTTTTAGGAATACTGCAAGAAAAGTTTACCAAAGATCTTCGTAGGGCGACATATTATAAATCTCTAAATCAAGACGACAGACAAAAGTGGTTTAAAAACTTTGGTGAAGAAATAGAAGATACTGTAAACGCTACATTAGTCGAGTACTTTGGGAGACCTTTGGTTGAGCTGTTCCATTTTTTAAAACACGAATATCGAGTATATTGTGTGAATAGCAGCGTATCGAGCGGTCTGGCTAACTTGCCTTTGAAATATATTTACATCAACGGTAGCAAGACATCAAACAAAACCTTGCAAAAACTACCATTTAGTGAAAAGCTAGATGGGAAGAAATCATACGAAAGTACGTTGTATTATTTCACCACGTCTGAAGATATCACTCCTGAACAAATCCATGAACTGGGTAAACAGAAATTGAAAATACTTTATCGTGAAGCTGTAAAGCTGGCTGAGAACATGACAGGCAGATTTGACCAGGAAGCCATGAAAAATTTCAAGAATATTTTAGATGATAGATCAAGTTTTTTCAACGACGCACGTTTTCCCAACAACGAATCAAATGAATTCGCATTCTCAAAATGTACGAGCTTGAAAAAAGCCAAAATCTACTGTCCGCAGCGATACGAGGCTTTCAAAAAATGGTCAGCATTTGTAAGAGGTAAAAGAAACTATATTTTAGAGTTAATGATATTACTCTTCTGTAGTCGTTACTAAGCAAAGGTTATATTAATCCTTACTGTAGAAATCTTGAGTTTTCTGGAACCAAAGACGATCGATATGTTCCACTTTACTGACGAGAAACGAACAACCCCGAATTGCCCTCTAAAGGTTGTGCCAAATTTCAACCCGAAGATAGCATCGCATAGTTTTGTGCTTGCTGGGCATTCCTGCGAGTACCCATGTCGGTATAGATTACCATTCTTCATGGATAACCTGGGACCGAAATACAACGCGTTCTCTGTGGCTGGTCATGAAGGAAGGCCTGGGCACCACACACAGGTACAAAATACAATCATTTTCACGCTAACAACATCACTGATTTCCATTCAACAAAATGACTGTTAGGATCTGATTGGAGAGGAAAGCTTTTGCCCGGTTCTAAGGATGATTTCCTCCGGTGGAAATCTGCTTTGGAAACGGAGGTATTTCAAACTCGCGAAGCCCCTGCCTCAGCATTTCTGCAACAAAAAATTCACATCTAGAATTATATTTTGCTATAACTCTGACACAACTACTCTTAGTCTGCTGTAAGGAGTTTTTATAGATGCATCAGAAGTTTATATAGATGCATATCAGAATATCCGAATCACGCCATTACATTTGTTCCAGCTTCAAGGAAATGCAGAGAATTTTAATGATGATTGTCAAGATGTAATATCCTGGCTTAACTCTGCTGTGCACTACCCATCGTTTTCTGAAGGATGGGCTCTGTACGCAGAATATCCTCTGCTTGCTTTGGAAACAGACACCTACGAAAATAATGCACTACAAAAATACGGCATGTTAAAGTGGCAGATATGGAGAGCCATTAGGTTGATTGTAGATACGGGCTTGCATTACACAGGTAAAACTGGTTATAATTTTTTTGACTGAGATGAATGAATGAGTTTCCATCTGTATATTTTCATGTTTCAAAGGAATGAAAAGGCAGAAAGCTCTTAAATACTTCGCTGAATTTGCGTGGGACAGATCGGATAAAGCAACCAAAGACGTGACGAGGTATCAGAGTAACCCTGGCCAGGCAGTTACATATATGATTGGACAGTTGGAGATAATGAACTTACGCAATCTCACAAAACAAAAATTGGAAGAAGCAGGGAAAACGTTTAGTGAAAAAGACTTTCACTTTCAGGTAAGCTAATTCAATGTTTCAAGACCTGTTCAGTCACGCTCGTTCATTGTAGTTCCTGATGAGCCATTGAACCTAAATCATTCACCATGTTTGAACTGAAGTTCCTTCGTGAATGAGCCGCTTCCTGAAAACCTTCAAGTCCAGGTTTTCTAGACAAACGTCCATCCTATTTCTCAACACAGGTGTTAAGTCAAGGAACGAGTCCGATGGAATACCTTAAGATACATATCCATAAATACATCGATTGTGTTGTAAAGGACTCTAGTAATTGCGATGAGTTAGCAACTGGTATCAAAGAAAAAATATTCCTCAGAAGAAGATACGTTCAAAAGAAGTTATATCCAGTTCTGAATTATAGAGATCAACTTGAACAATTTGATTAGTATTCGCTTAACAAGATTGATGTAATATATATCAAAAAAATTGATTATCATCTATGCAAACTGATGACTTTGAAACACACAAGACAGTTCAAAAATTGATTGAGAAAAATTTAATTTTATGATTGGTTTAAAATTCTATTTATTTATCAACATTACAATGATGTAATCGATAGTATAACCATTTGATTTTACAATAGATTCACTGTATGTATACCTTGTCTCTCTTTCTCGCTAAAACTAGCAGGTTTATTGCTTGTTGTTTGATGATGATTAACAGCTTGCATTTACTCGCTGGATGCAAAGTTATACGTGGAATTAATTTGAATAAAAGTAAATTACAGAAGCTGAACGACAGCATTGGCCGTAGCTATTTTTCAGCGTGTGTATTTGATTGCAAAATAATAGCACTTGCTCGAATGCACCTTTAAATTTGTTTGAAAAATCGAAATCTTTTCATGGTAAATATCGTGTTGGCGTGAAATAAATAAAACTGAAAGGTTAGACACTAAAGGCGATATTTTTCATGCTTTTCTTCCAGCAAACCCCGCAGAATCGCGTTGTAGTTAGAGTGTCATAATTTGATCTTAAGTTAATGACGTCATATGTAATCGATGTAAATGATTGGCTGCTCGTTGACTGATGTTAAGGGGGGCATACACCGCTTGTAAACCTGGTTCATCCATCAATGCTAAACCACATGCCCCAAAGTACGAGTGAAGTGCATCTGAAAACAAAAAAGCAAACCTGAAGACCTTGCTGGACAAAAAAACAAGAAAATACTTCTTGAACAGTGGTTTCAGTCGTCTGAAGCCTGTGAAGTAAACTCAAGTAAACATACCTGGGTGACCATCAGGCCATTTACTAAATCCCCCCACAGCTTGGGCCTGAGTTGACATTAAAAACTCTCGATTGCTCTTGCTGTTCACGAAATTATAACAGCCTAAAAGCTGGGTTGTTGACATGAAATATTAGATATAATAATTAAGTGCAGTTCACCAGTAGTGATATTACTGTAAAAAGCAGCTTACCTTCAAAGAAGCACCGACCCAGAAGGAGTAGCAAGTATCTACAGGTTTATTAGGACGACCGTGGAAGCCTGATTTTTGTCGAAATATGCACCATTTTTTAATCTTATCCAACTGGTCAGGAGAGAAAGCTGTTTCTAGACGACCCATCAAAACTAATGCAGCCAAAGCACAATATGAAGAACCACCTAATGTATTGAATATCAAAGAGGTTAGATATACATTTGTGGTAATCATAAACAGGTGAATCAGTGGAATACCTACCAACAGCCTCCAAAAAAGGACCTTGCGCAAATCCATGTTCGTATGCCTGAAAATTATTTTGAAGACCATTATTTCAACCAACAAAAATGTAGCATCTTAATGGTGAATGATATGGAGTTGAACAGTCTGTATCTAGGAGATAATTCTTTACAAGGAATTCCCAATGTGAAGATATTCTTACCAAACTATCCTGAATGTATTTCACAGCTCCATCAGCATCAACTCCACTCCAATCATTCAACATGTAACTGATGCTGCATGCACAGAAAATGAACCTCATGTCATTTTCACTACCGTCTGCTGTTGCACAGAAACTAAAAGCAAACAATTTGATTATTTTTAACCACTTTAACAGCAGTCAAATCATCTTCAACATAAAGTACCCGAAAAGAGGATTTATATTTAGTTATAATCCACTTTAAGTATGTATTTGCTAGTAATACCTGCCGTCATTAAGTTGCAAATGTTTCAGACTTTCAACAACAGATTTCTTATCAACTCTTGACAAATCATCTCCTAATATTAGCAGGCTCGCTAGAGCAACATAAGTCATAGCTATATGACCACTATCAAATGGACTCTCAAAGTCTTCGTATCCCTAGAGCGATGAAAAATATCCAATTTTTAACCAGTTTAGACATTCGAGTTTAAACAACAATGAACTATGAATACATACCTTTAGATGTAGTGTTGACGACCCTTTAAATCCACAATTGTTCACATTTCCTCCTGGGTGAGATAAGGTCTCAAAAAGACAAGGTAATTGCAATAACTGGAGTAATGTAATAGAGTTATTCCGATTCATACTAACCTTTTCCCGAGAGAATTTGAAGAGAATATATCCAGTCAATGTAATTTGATTTATCATCCGCAATTACATCCAATGCATTCAAAATGTCCAGGCCAGAAATTGCAAAGAAAGCAATGGTCAATCTAGATGAACATTGAGAGCGTTCTACCAGTTAATGGGTTGGAAAAACTAGTGTATGGTTGATCTACTCGATCGTGTATCCAGATAAACCCGAACATTTTACTATCAAAGTGAAAAAATGTTCATTTAAATGATTTAATACATAAATTTTAAATTTCACCTCGTTGTATCCAGTGAGGAATATGAAGATGGAAGCACATTTAAACATCTTATAAAGAACTTCACATGCTTTGCATGGAGGAAATCTTCTTTGATCTCGACACAAGGTTTTTCATCTGTCATATTTCTCGTTATTTTCTCCATGCAATAAATTTGGAAACTTCTGACAAGACCACCATGTTGAATTAAGTCATTTCAATGTACACACTACACAATCGCTACATGAAGTAATCAATATTTCAAGACCACTGACGTATGGTTTCCATAGAAACGCCAGGTAAACAATATGGCCGTCAAAACCTTCGAAAATCGAAGATGTAAATAATTGTCTTTTTTTGCTGTAAAATGTGCATTTGAAGGATGAATTTTTTGCGTAGAGGTTCCAGGAAGAGTCTGGTTAAAGAAGTACATATTACATCGGCCGCAAACACTGAAAGCAAACGGTATAAATTGAAAATTATGAATAGTTTTGTATTGTTCGATTCATCACATTATTAAATAATTGTGAGTTTATTTCTAGAGTGCTGAACGATGGTGATATGTGTCAATTGAACCTTCACCAACCTGAACCAACCCTACAATGTGATAATATCGATTATTTGAAAGAATGCTTGAAGGTTTCATATATTTGCTATATTTTTAAACAATATTTTCAATGTTCTATACTTAAACCTTTCCTAACAATTCTTAATTAATATTTTCATTAGAAAGCAGAAAAAGAACTTCAAAGATCAAAGGCAGAAAATGAGAGACTGGAGAACGCTAGGATTTCAATAAATGACAGCGCTGAATACTTCGAGAGAATGGTAAGCTCAAAACATATTCTGTATATGGATATCCTAATATTTTTTATATATAAAATGCCTGTTGTTTTAGTGTAATGAAAAAGAAGCAGAAATCTTGTCACTTGCAACAGAGAATGAAGTTCTTAAACTTCGAAATAACGATCTGGAAACAGAGCAACGCAGTGAATCACACAAGGCAAAAACGCAGGTATATTATTTGCAGGAAAGTTGCTTTTTATACAGTACCATTTACACGTAACGTTGATTAAATTTTAAAAATGTTTCCAGCATATGGCAAGCGTAGAGGAAGAACTGAATCGTGTTGGCGAAGAGTCAAGAATGAAAGTAAGTGAATTGTGCCCGTCAGTTTCATGAACGTTTTCAACATCAACCTGAGAAAGTCACAAGGATCGTGGATAATTTATTTGACTTACTGTTAAGATACGACAGTTACAGAAGAAAATACGCAGGCTTCAAGAAACCCACGCAAAATCCAAGCAAGATTATGCATTAAAAGTGTTCGCATTAAAAGACGAAAACAGGAAGTTGATGGAAACGAACGAAGCCTTAGAAGGTACCTTTTGAAATTATGCAATAGAATTTGCCTCTGGTGTTACTTCTGAGGTGAAATTACAATCAGATAACTGCATAGTACTTGCGAGAATTACCGTCAATCAACAGAGTCTAAATGCAATAAAACACGTTGGTACAATCGCGCAGAAATAACCAGTTGGACTCTATGTATTCACTGGTCTTGTAAATATTTTTTCAGATCGTTTACGGCTTCAGGCAGGAGGAAACTCGGACGAAAATAGTGGCGAAACAAGACCAAATGATAGCGATGAGGATAACCCATGCACTCCACGTAATCAACTAGTTATTCAACTATCCCAGCAGGTCACAACACTGCACGTTGAGAACCAAGAATTGAGACAAGAACTTGAAAAAACAAAGCAATTGCTTCAAAAACTACAACCAAAAGAACGAAGGATTAGGACTAGATCCAGAACGACACACGAACGACAACAGCTGTGTGTAAACATGACGGGTTTAGATGTGGGCAGCTCACAATCAAAAGTGGAATTACGTGGATGAAATAAACGCTGTTTTGCGAAATGTAGAATGAATATTTGCAGAAATTATGTTGATATTGCTAAGAATTTGTATGAATAGAAAAAATATATTTTTGCCAGAGTTTTTTAAATAGATCAATTTGATTGGCTAACAGAGCCAGTTCTAGCATTTGATTGGCTGAAATAAAATAACTCCAATAAATCATTATAAATGGACTGGTAAAAAAAGCAAGATGGCGGACAGCGAGGCGATAGTTTTGGGTGAAGGCATTTTTAACCTATCTAGTCCTCCAAAACCAACCAGGGTTATCCAGATTGAAAGCACAACGACACCACAACGTGCAGAATTGGTTCAAAACACTTCAAGTCTGCCTGCGCTTGCTGGCGAGGTCGCTGTCGCACAGAAAAGTCAAGTTTTGAGACTCGAAAAAAGAATTGAGTTTTTAGAAAAACTTCAGGTGATTGGAAATATATTGCCAGGTTTTCTAAAAAAAGCAAATAAAAATACCATGTTACGTTTGTTTTTTATTCATATAGGCTGAACATCGCGAAGGTATGTAGAAGAAAAATGTTTTTTGTAACGAAAAATACAACAAATGAAAATAACTCGAGAAACTATGTTATAGTTTTACGTTGGAGAGCTGCAGCAGAAAAACACGTACAAACAGTTCTACGAAAGTCAAACTTACTTCAAGATGATATCGATGCCTGCCAGAGAAATTGCGAAGGCTTACAAAGAGACATCAACACTTTAGTTTGCAGAACAGAAAAGCTAAAAGGAGAAATCTCCCGCGAAGAGAGCGATTCAGGAAAAGAAAAATGGTCTGTCTTTCTTTTTAACGGTCGAAAATTGTTGCAGAAAACTGCGACAATTCACTAGTAACATTTAAGTAAAATAATTATCAATTTTCACAGCATAATCTGTCTTCCTACTTTTATGTAGTAACTATGCAATATATGAAGAGAAAATGTCGAGATTTAAGCATCTCTCTGAGTTGGCTGAGAGCACCGAGGCTTTGAATGTCAACATAACAAACACGATGAAACATTATGAGATGTTAAATATAGAAAGTAGGTATTAAACGAGAGCTCTAAACTTCGAGTAATATCGTGGCTAGATATATTATATCTCTTTCAAGTCTTTCATATATGTTTTTGAAGGAAAACATCTACATGAATCCAATGATATTCCACGATTTTTGTCTGGGGAAACGAAGGAGATTTTGATGGCAGAGATATTCACACTGGATGAATCAATAAGTGAAATGAAAGATTATTTGAAAGGAAGATTTCAGGTAGGTTTGTTGAAATGATTTTTGCTGATGAGATTTGGCTAATTAATAGCGTTATGTGTCTCTTGCTGAAGATCTCAGATGAGAAGGAAAGACAGGGAAAATTAAGGAAAGATGTCGAACAATTGCAGGTATTGCTTTGAATATCACAGTAGTCAAGTATGAAAACTGTGTTAGCTCAGAAAAAGGTTGATTTTCGTTGCAGAAGAAGAATCAGGCTCAATTGATGTGGACGAGAAAACAGTTACAGGAGACGATCGCAAGAAATAAACAATGGAACGAGGAGACGTCACAAAAAGAGAAAGAAATCCAAGAAATACGAAGAAAAATTGAGGAACATTGAAAAACATAGATAAATATATTGTTATTCTTGTAAAAACAGAGCTTGATCAGATCTCATAGTAATATATTTGTACAGAATTGAGTTGTATCTTAAAATATATTATCGACGTTTTTCTGAGTTGTGTTTGCATGTAAGCGGGAGTAGCACCCACTGTGGCTTGAGAGTTCAACACATACGAGTTCTAAATCTCCAATCAAAATCTACCATCACAGTTATACTAAACGCCACCAAATCGTGGTTAATGCCATGTGCCATCCAAAGGTTTTGGATTAAAATGAAGTAGTCTGCCATCACACCAAGCATACGAAGTTACGATCGTTTTTTCATTCTTAACTTCATCACTTCTCTTCATCGTCTCCTTCGACAAGCGATCAACAAGTGAATCAATATCGTCTTGCTCTAGTTTTTCTGATTTCCTCGACCAAGGCTCGTTGATATCAGATCTACGTTGCTTTGTAGAACTGGACGATTGCCGAGTTCGTTCATCACCAACTCTCGTCCTCTCTTTAACAGCGCTTAACCTGTTCACAACTTCATCAATTTCCTCTTGAGATAGCCTTTGATGGCCAAGGTTTAAATTGCGTGGTGGATATTTCACGTAATCGAAGGCAATCCACGACATTGCGACGATTTTATGATGGCGAAATTTGTTTTGACTGTCGTCGAATGTAATACTATATTTTATATGCACATCGTCAGTGATATATCATGATAATCTGGCAAAGGTCAACCCGTCAAGATGTTGGCATCATTTGCATATTTCCATAAAACGATTACATGCAATGTTGTTATTTTTGGAGGGATAAACTTAAAGTTAAGTGCTGAATTTGTGTATAATATTTCTCATTTCTCATAATCTGCTGCATCACTAAAGGTGATAATTTTGATGGATGAAAAAAACACGATATAGATCTCGCATTGTTTGAATATTTGCCGGCATTAAAAAAGAGTAAACATACGTTAAAAAACCTGCCCTGGAATGTGAAGTCCCATGCGCGTATGCGATTGTATATCAAATACTCCCACTTGTTCCTATAAGGTCAGTGCACTATAAACTATAGCTGTGCAACCTCGACTTCGTATATACAAATATCTACAATATATTACACCTACAATGAATGTTTAAATCTGCCCACCATCAATTCTTTTCTCTAACACGACAAGATTTTCAACAATTTCTATGAAAAACTGTGCCAAAGATGTCGCAAAGGATCCCTAAATGAAATGGAGAGAGGTGTTTATCATATTCTTATAAACAAAATTTCGTCCAGCTATAAGAGGTAGATTGACTTGATTCAGGGCCATGGTAGTGCATGCAGAGAGAAAGAGCTTTCTTCTTGTGTGGTCAATTATTGTAGTGACCATTGCATGCATTAACTTAAAATAACGATGATGGCTATAACTCACCTCATTTGAAAGTATTTCTTCAACGTGTGTTCTCCATTCGTGTATTTGATCCTGCACTAGACTGTCTTCATTCTAAAATAAAGACAAGCAGTTGAATGCCAACCTCAATAGTTTTTTTTTAATTCAAAACTGTACATATTTGCAAATACAAAACAAGACAAGTACCTCATGTACACTGACATCAAGAAACTCATTGATATCTAATTTAGACATGTTAAGAATCGAACTGGCAAGCTCGCATGCTTGAACCATAGACGCTGTTTGTTTCTCGTCTTCGAATTTCTGAAAGTTTATCTGCTTTATTTCCGATCTCTTGTTTTTTACTCGGTCAGTAAGTTTGTGTGTTAACGTCTAAAGATGAATAAACAGAAGCTATAAGAATATTTGTTGTTTTTCTTTCTTTATAATCACTGGTATACGTGCCGTTATAGAACCCCATCAAAGAGCTGACCAAACGTACCCTAACAAAGATTTGAAATTCACCAAGTTTTCGCCTTGATTCATTGAGGCGCTGCTCAATAGCACCAAGTGTAACTTGACTCTGATTGGCCAGATTATGTAACTGTGTCTTTGCCGCCTCCTCCATTTCATTTACCGCCATTTCTGCCTCGTGACGTAATGCCTGAGCCCGCGTCAGCAGCTTCGCCTTTCTCTTGATTTCCTCTTGACTTTGTGAATAAAGTTTGTCGATCTCTTTCTTTTCCTTTATTTCAGTTTCCAGGCGACTTTTCAAGAAATCCATCTAGCAGAGGAATCGTAATAACACCTCAGTCAGAACTACATCAGAGTAAAAAGATTTAATGACAAACTTCATCACCTGATTTTTTCGTTGATTTTCATTCTCGGTCATTTGACGATTCCTTTCCTCCGCCTTTTGCTACAAAAATGTTTGAGACACTTTGTTGACATTTAAGTTGAAAGTTGACAACCAGAATTTCTATGTATTTTTCTTACCAAACCTTCCTGAGTTGTCTCAAGATTCGAGAGAGTTGCTTTCAATCTTGATCGCATTTCATCGACAAACACTTTCTTCTGGTTCAAAATATGCTCGTTTCTGGAATTCCTACGAGGAGGTAAACAATATGAACTTATTTCAGCGCTATTTACATACTGCATGTATTGTATAATGGATTAAAATGAAGAAGCTTAACAGAGCAAAGCTTAACAGAGCAAAGGAAAGGCAAGCGTATGTAACGACGTGTACATGAAGTAAAATCTTTGCTCATAAAGTTCTGTATCATATTCACAGTACTTTTCTTGAAGCGACTTCAATTTTTCTTGTAGTTCCTCGTTCGTTTTTCTCGCTGACTTGAGCTCGTGGGACAGGCGAGAACACTCGTTGGCAGACAGCTGCAAAACAGCAAAAAATGCAATTATGTACCACCATAGACTGTATCAGAGGTTCTGAAAGAAGCTTATCTCATTCGTGGTGGGCGAAATCTTAATTTGTGGTTTCTAGTATAAAGCGCCGTCCACAACAACAACGTGAGAAACAAACCTTCAGTCTATCCTCAAGATGTTTCTCAGTTGGATAAGATGGTATTTTATAATCTTTAGAAGCCTTCAGCAACGTTTGATTCTGGCGATGACTGTCATCCAACTCTTTGCTCAAACGCTGTCAGAAAGCAAGAAACATCATTGAAATTACAAGAACTTCGTCTGGTCTGCTATCGCAAGCGGGAAACATTTTATACCTCCACTGTCTGTCTGGAAACTTTTGCTCTTTGTTGAGATAAGTTCAAATCATGCTGTAGCTTTTCATTTGAAAACTTTTGTTCAGTCAGGGATTTTGCAAGAGAATCTTTTGCCGATTTTAATGCAGCCACTTGTTGCGTGAGGCTCAAAACTCTCTGTCGCATACTTTTAGACTCTCTGTGTGCCGGACTTTTCGTCCTCATGCGAGATCTCTTTGCCGGCGTTTCAAATGCCGATCGGGCACTTTGGTCACGAGGATCCAGCATCTCGTCGCCATCCTTGGTAATACTCTCGTCATGAGTCGCCGAGAGGTCGCTAACTCTCGTCGTAGGATCGCCATGTGACGTAGGCTCGACAGAATTACTCAACTCGGCAAATGTTCTGATAGGCGATGTTTGAGCATCGCGATGGTTGTGTTGAAAAGAAGAGTTGTCTTGAATTAGTTTTTTCGTAGTTTTGTGTTGTTGATGTTTGAATGAAGAATCAGTTTGTGTCTGGTAAAGGAATCATAACAATGAATATCACGGGCTTGTGTTATTATCCACGAAGGAAGAGCATTGAAATAAAACTCGAAGATCTTGCTTACCTGTTTTTCAAATTGTATTGATTTCTTTCGTCCAACCGCTGAAGTTGTTTTTTCCTGTAGCAAAACCTTTCTTTCGTCGTTTTCCTTTCTTTTCTTTCTTTCACTTTTCATAATTTTCAATTCCTTCTTGTATTTCGCTATTTCCCCAGCTAATCGCTCCACTAACAGCTCTTGTTCTCTGAAGGAAAAAGGCATCAAGGTTAAAATAAACACCCTGAACCTGTGATCTCTCGGGTGAGTAATCTATCAAACAAACCCCAGCTCAGGTAAGACCCAAAACATTTTTGCGAATTCATTATATTTTACTTTTACTGCAATATGATCAAAAAGTTTCAATACCCAAGTCTTTTCGTCAGCGATTCATTGTCATCATTAGCGCCACTCCAATTCTTCCTCAAACTCTCAATCTTAAACAAAAACAAGGTCAGAGGAAGACGCTGGAGTGATCTGCAGACACCAAAGATTCAGAAGTTCACAAATAAACCGAATCTAACCTGAAACTTGAGTTCATTCTTGTCATTCTTCAATTGTTCACTTGTTTTCTTTAATTCCTCAGTTTCATGAACATTATTCGCTCTGATCTGCTCCACTAGTCCTTGTAGATAATAACATATTTAGATTGAACAATATACCGAACACGGCAAGTTGTCAGGAAGCAGCTACATGTACTTATAATATCCTAACCCTATCCCAAAAAGTACCGGGTTATACCTCGTTTCTCGTCTTCAAGGCACATGCGCAGTTCCTGGATCGTTGTGACATCATTAGCATGTTCAACGCGTCTAGAGTCGATCTCTTCCATAATCGAGTCGCTGAAATTTTTGAAAAAATTATTTTTACATGAACAACAGTGTTTACAATGCGAGGACACGAGCCTTCACATCTATGAGTGGGGTACCTAGAGTTGATAAACGTTTGAAAATCACAAATGGTGTGATGATAACTAACCGTTCATTACGAAGAGTCTCGTATTCGGTCTTAAAATGCTGCAGTTCATTCCAAACCGAATCGCTGTTTTCGTTTTGCAAGGAACGAGGCGAGGCTCGAGGAATCGACGTATCCTCGACATGATTTTGTGCTTCGTTGTCGCTTAAAAAAATGAAAAAGTTGAGAGAAAAGTACACACACGAAATCACCAGCTTCAAGGCAAGATTTCCCTCAGAATACAGTAGCTGCAGTCGATTCGTCTCAGAAAGAGTGATTATGGACGACTGTTTACCTGGAAATTTCGAAGGTCTTCAACTGCTTGAGAACAATTTTATGTTCATGCTGAAGATTCTTGTAGCGTAGTAAACGGTTTGAATGAGCCGCGTTGAGAGAATCCAGTTCGTTTTGCTGGAAAAACAAGCAGAAAAAAGTTCTTAATAACACAATCCGCTGCAACACACGTTTTATGATAATTCAATGGCTTTATTTGTGCCATTTCATAGAGTTGCAATTCGTTTTGCTCCTTAAACCTGTACCTTAAACTCCAGAACTTTTTGAAGATCAAAAATCTTCTGCTCCGCTGACTGAATCTTTCTTTCCAGAGTTCCTGACGGAGAATTTCCCTGGACAAAAGAATTACTTACAATTCAATGATGAAGATTAGATTCGGCGAGCAAGAACATATGAACTACAATATCTTACGGTTTGTTCATTATCTTTGGCAACCAAAGTCTTTTCAAGAGATGAGATACGTCTGAAAAACGAAATAACAATAGAAAATTCAAATGATTGCATTATATCGGCGTATTAGCGAAATGCAATTCGATGGAAATTTGTGAATATGATTTATAAATGCTGTACCGGTTCTTTTCTTGTGTCTTTTCCAACAACACGTTATTGTGATCTTTAACTGTCTGCAATTCGTCTTTGAGAGTGATACACTCTTCACATTCCTGTTAAATATTGATTTAAGCTTACAGTTTGGGTCATTGTATCGCTTAGCGCCTTTTATTTATGTTCCTTCAACAAGATTCGTAATCTAACTTGGATAACAAACCTGCAATTTTGACTGCTCAATATCCGCTTGCAAAGATTCCCGTAGTTTGATTGAATCTTTTAGTTGCTAAATATGAGTTCACAACAAACAGAGTTGAGTGAATAAACTTCAATTGAATTATTTTGAATTCTGTTTATTACCTCTTTAAGGTCAATAACCTCAGACTTGAATTTCTCTTCTTGCGCTTTGATTACTACAAAAAGATCAAATTGACAATGTTATTTGTTTTTGTTTTTAGTCAACATACTTTTTACTCAAAACTTCTCACACCAGTTATCTATACCTGTCTGTGTTTGATCCTGCAAGGATTGCAGATTTTGTATCAAAGTGGATTGCTCCTTTGCATAAATTCCACACTGTTCATGAACTAATTTCAACTCACTCATTTCTTGCCTGCACAAGAGTTAAAGTTTATTTAATTAAATGTTGGTTAAATTTAGAAACTTCAGTGAAAAGAAACGTCTACCTTAATGCCTGTATCATATTATCTTTTTCACCCAGGAGATCTTTATGCTCTTGATTCAAACTGGAGTGCTGTTGTAGCTGCTGTTCTCTGAGTCGTAACGTCGTCATTCCATCCTGGTGCTGCAACATGAGACATTGGAAACTTATTTCTTTGAATGTGATCTTACCTGGGCTCTCCTTTTGGAGAACATGTAAACATTGTTGACCTGGTTGATAAAGAATGAATTTTGCATTACAGTATGTAACCTCAATCAGGACAACTATGGTACCTTCAGGTTCATTCCTGGATATACAGGGACCAAAAACTAACCTCTTGTTTTAGGCTTTTCAACTGTTCTTGAAGACCCTAAATTAAAAGTACCTTAAATTAAATGTCATTACATAAAATTAATGCAAAGAAATAGTTGTCCACCTTGTTATAAGGTCCAAGCTGTTCAACAGCCTCTTTACTCACATTTAGTTGGTTTTTCAGATCTTCATTCTCTTCAGCCATATCTGCATTTACAATTTTCTCTTCATTCAATTTATCCAGTCTGCGTTCCAAATCTTTGACAACATCATTAAGTTCTACAAAAGAGTAAATCATTCCAGTTAGTTGAGTCATTTGGAAACAGCTGCTATCAAAGCTGACAATATACCTTTATCTCTCTTTATCAACAACAATACCTTGTCTTTCTTATCAACATCATCAATTTTTGTTTTGTAAGTATTTTTATCATTTTCTAGTTCCATTTGTCTTGCACGGACCTAGAAAATTGTTGAATTATCAGATAATATTTCATAAAATTTCACCAGATCTGATACACAAGATATAACCAACCACTTCAGATAAATAGCCATTTTCCTCAACCAGTGACCTTATATTCTCTTCATATTTAGTTTTCATGGATTCCATGTTTTCCTGTAGTTCAGCCTTGTCAATAAGAAGATCATGTAGCCTAAAGTGGAAACAGTTCCCATTAAACAACCTTGGATTAAGTAATGGCATTAATGCATCCAGGTCTCTCAGAGCTGGAAGTACCTACCTAAGACTATAGCCTTGAAGATCATCTTCTTTAACTTTCAGATCATCAAAAAGTACTATTTTATCCTATATTTCAGGGAACAACATTCATTATATATGAGATCATTGAGGTGAATGGTAAAATAAACTAAAATAAGCTGGCTTACTCTTTCCAACTGTTGTATTTGTAGATCTTTTGTTTCAAGAATCTTAAGGACTTTTTCATCTCTAACTTCAGTCTTCTCTTTTTCTCTAAATAGTGTTTAATATCAGCTCCAAAATTGATGTCCAGACTTTTTTATCTTCCTAGCCTCATCCTCATTCAACACTTTGCCCCCAATTCTTTTCCTTTCCCACTCCTATTCCCCCCCACCCACTTATAATCTCCCCCCTCCTACCCAATTATTTGTGACATGTACAATGATATTGAAGGATGATTACCTTGCCATAACAAGGCTCACAACAGATGAAAGATCAGGTTTTTCTGTCTGTAATTTCTTCCACAAAGACCATACAAAATTCTTTTCCTCCTGAAAATGACAAAACAGAAACATGACACTTGTGAATGACCAACAATCCTCTGACACAGCGTCTCCAACTCTCCAAGTTTTGCAACTTCTTTAAACACCCATTTATGAATCAATGAATACCCACAACTCACCAAACACTTGGACAAATTCTCTGACAAAACTTGATTTTCTCTGACAAGAGCATTCACATCTAATCCTAAACAAGTTTACACCACAATTAGCAAGGGTTTTTTATACTAGTATTTCTGTTTCATGGTGTTTTGTTTTGCAAAACTACTCAATATCTATCGTACCTGCTGTATTCCTCTCCTCCATTATGTTCTTCAGATGTGACAGTATTAGTATAGATGTCAAATGTCCAGCAAATAAAAGGCAACGAAGATAACAGACAGCAAGTGAGCAACACACGTGTTGGAAATACGCTTAACTTAAAACAAAATCAATCATCAGCGCTTCCGATCACAAAAAGAATAGAAACTAGCCAAACTTGGAAGTTCATTTCTAAAGTATGATCAAAATTGCGCACACCGTCGCGAAATACATCCTCTCCAAACGAACGTAACGGAATTATCGATGTTTCGTCTGCCATCTTGGATGGAAACACTGAACTGAAAAAACTGGAACGCTACCTTCGAGAACTTTTAAACTAACTCGGTTTAAGATATGTAATAACCTTTCATTATTCTGTTATGTACATGATATTTATTCTCATTTAATCCCTACATGTGTATATGACGTGCAGGTGATGAATAGTTTCGTCGTCAAGTTATGAGAAGAGTCCTTCTTTCGTATGCAAGGTTACGTCTATCATGCAAGAATACACTGATTCCAATCCAAAAGTCCAGTCAGTTTCACGGGCCAGTTGCAATGTTTTCAACATTCCTGCCCGAAGTTCTGGATTTGTTCATTTTCCTCTACCTTGATACAACCTGTCATTGGTGTCCGTGTTCTCATCATCCTCAGGTTCGTCTATAAACAGGATTTTTGTATAAAACTTTACGACCTTATTTGTCCTGAATAACTCTAAACTGTTCTTCCTAGCAAGGACTGACGATCATCTTTTATTAATCCAATGTTTTCATACAGAAAAACACTCAGACAACAAGCAATGTCTGGTTGAATCATATTCCGAGATACCCCTTCACAAGAACGACAGTTGAATACAAAATTGACAGAGAAAATGCTTACCATTCGCTCGATAAGATAAATCAGACCACACGACACCAGCTTGAGAAAACACGTACAAGCCCATTCTTCCGCCAGCCAGCGTGTTATCGTGAATATAACCGGTGTCTACAAACTCTCTTCTGCCTTTGAAGACTTTTAATCTGCAAAGGGGAAAAGTTTCAATGGTACTATTTGTCCCAACCACCAGCTTCTATTTAGTGCAAAGCACAATAACTTCGTCGCAAATTTACAGACCTGATTACTCCTTGCTGAGGTCGGTGGATTAAACGCCAATGATATTTAACATTTGACTCCCATCCAACTTGTTTAATGTCCGACCACAACAACTCAACCTGATCACAACGAAATCTTTTTAGTCGCTCATCTCATCTCATTACACTGTTCTTTAAAAAACTCGTTGGTTCTAAGAATGAAGATTTACCTCGTTTTCCGTGCTTCCCCCGTGCCAGAGAGCGTTCCGCAAACGGATTCCTGGACCCGTAATTGATTTTACTTTCTAAAACAACACAATTTCAGATTCGACATTCGTGACTTTTAAATCAGAACTTTCCTGCTTCCTTGTTACCTTCAGTTGAAGTCCAGAAATGCCAACAGCTCTGAAGGGATCTTCTATCCAGTAGACCTGTTCAGTTTTCTTCCAAGTCACAGCATAGAATGAGGAACTATCTTGATAACTGAAGACAAAACCAATAAAATCGTCGTCGTGTTTTGCTTCTACGTACATTGTGCCATTGAAATCTACTCCGGCAAATCTGTGTTTTCCTGAAAACAGAGAAATACTTGAGAACTCTGAGTCACTGATCAATTCCAAGTCGAATTTCAACTCGAATCTAAAACTTTATCCAGGTGAAGGTCAATCAAACCAGTCTTAAACTTCTTAAATGACCTTATACGAGGAAATATTACATTTCATACCTACGGCAACTTCAGGATCACTATTTGCAGTCTGTTTTACCTCAGTGCCCTGAAGTATAGTGAAACATTCACATTGAAGAAGAATTACCTGGAATGGATTAGTAAAGGATCATCCCGGCCATGTTGATTAAGAGTTAAGAATTACCTTTTTTCTAACAACCCATACAGGAACACCCTGAACTTTTTCGCTTGCAGCAAGATCTGCATTCTGTAAATTTCTGAAGTCGGTGAATGTTATCTTGTTGTTGTATTTGCTTGCGTCATATGTATCCGGGACTCCATCTCCGTCCCAGTCTCCTTTACAGACGTCCCCTATACCAGAGTCTGAAGAAGAAGAATATTTATTTAATGTTCTCAGCACATCAATGCTTCAAAACTTTGATAAACACGTTCTTGCTTTTTGTATGTCATCTAAAATTAATCTTACCATCAGTATCATTCTGGTCTTTGTTTGCTACCAACGGACAGTTATCTAAACTATCATAAATTGCATCATTATCATCGTCTTCATCGCAGATGTCGCCTGTAAAACAAGACAATCAAACTTCACTTTGGAACTGATAGAGCTATCCAGTATAAATAAAGTTAGTTTAGTTTAGGTTTCCTCCTGTAGTAACACTGGATCAATAAGAGATGATCCTTACTGGACCTCTAGGAAGAACAGTTTAGAACCGATAGAGCTATCCAGTATAAATAAAGTCAATAAAGTTAGTTTAGTTTAGGTTTCCTTCTGTAGTAACACTGGATCAATAAGAGATGATCCTTACTGGACCTCTAAGACGAACAGTTCAGACCTGTCTGAAAGCTATCCAATATCTATAAAGTTAGCTTAGTTTAGAATTCCTACTTTAGAAGATTGGGGAGTTATTTAGTTACATATAAACATACCCACTCCATCATCATCGGCATCTCTTTGCTCAGGATTACTAACAAGAGGACAGTTATCAACTGTGTCTTCAATACCATCAAGATCTCCGTCAACATTGGTATCACAAACATCACCAAGCAAATCACTGTCTCTATCAGTCTGGGAAAGATAAATAGTAATATAGCTATTAACTAAAGCTCGTAATCATGGTGAATTTGACTACGAATAATTTCAGTATCATACTTGGCGAGGATTGCTTGCGAATGGACAATTATCGCACACGTCTCCTTTGCCGTCGTTATCCGTGTCCTTTTGATCGGCGTTGGAGAGCAGAGGACAGTTATCGTTGTCGTTATTGTGCCCTAGAGACACAGAGTTATGATGTTGAACTACCAGGAAACTTAGAGCCAGCAAAACGTACGTAAAAGAGCCGTAAAAGACACATCTTCAGAGTAGGTTTAAAAAACAAACTAAAGAAGCTTTTATTCATACCATCACCATCGCTGTCCTCATCACATTCATCCCCTTCGCCATCTTCATCAAAATCCTCTTGAGTTGGGTTCTTTACAGCAGGACAATTATCACACAGGTTACCAATACCATCACTGTCGTAGTCGCGCTGGTCTTTGTTCGACTTCCATGGACAGTTATCCTGTGATTAGGACAACAAGAATCAGTTAACTACCCTTTCTAGATCCAAAGATCCGTTTGGATAAAATGAGGAGCAGAACTCCGATAGGTACTTCATATTATGTACTGTAACAGTTACCTTCTCATTCTCTATTCTGTCATTGTCAACATCCCTATCGCAGACATCTCCAACGCCGTCGTCATCTTGATCTTTCTGGTCCGGATTTGATTTGTAAGGACAGTTATCCTTCAATGAAAACGGAATAAATGTACTTCGTATATGCATCATCTTTGCTGTATGCGAGAGTCTGGGTCATTACCATCTTCATAGAGAAGAATTTCCTACCTTTAAACAGTTCTTATCCTTACAGTCGAGGGCTTTATCAGGATATCCATCGGAGTCCCTATCATAGCCACAACTCGCGCCATTTCCAGCAAAACCAATACGGCACTACAATATAAGAATCTGGTGTTTCAACGACTTCAGTTGCGTGATTTTGAGGTCAGTGCCGCGAACACACTTACCTCACATCTGTACTCTTTTCCATCATTCAACGGGATGCATTTACCATACATATTACATGGGTTACTCTTCGGGTTATCAGGATCACAATACTGTTTAAAGCGACACTCAATCTTCGGGTCACCTTCGTATCCTGACGGACATGGTCCGCATTCAAAACTGCCCTGATGGGAAAGAAGAATGATCAAAATTATTGTTTTGGCAGCATTTAAATGCCGGCAAGAACGGGGCCCATAAACAAGTCTGTCTTCATTTCCTGAGCACCTAGAATTACTAGAAAGCGCTCACTTAACGTTAAGATGTATTTATTAAAAACAAACTCTTTGTATTGTACAGTGCAGGAGTGTTTTTGTACAGGTACCGGAGTGTTTTTGCATTCCACAAGCTTGTCACATCCGCCATTGTTGATCTCACATTCGTCGACATCAGCACAAATCTATGTTGAAAAAAAAGACGGTTCCTTGTCGACTTACACTATCACAACTTTGAGAGAACATAAACCAATCAAATGTCATAATTCTACTGAGTTAACCAATCACGAGAGCGGCAGGTCAGCGAAAGGACGTGCAGGTAGTCGAATCTGAACAACGTCGCTCTTCCTTGCTTCCTGAAGAAACCTTCATCATCGTACCTGTTTTGTCGTTGCAGCGTGCGTGACTCCGATGCCAGTCGGGATAGAACCAGTGTATCCAAAAGGACAGGCATCGCAGGTGTAACCAGGGTTTTTGTTGATACATTTGGATAGAACTGAGCACGGATTGTAATAACACTGAGGGAAAAAAACGTTAGAAAAAGATGTCGATAAAAATACATCCAGAAACTATCCAGGCTATTTGGGGAGCGAGACCTGGAATACTGGAATTTCACAGCAGTGACATAGACTGGCACTCCAGTCTACCTACTGAGGCCAGCAGCAGAACTCACCTCGTCAATATCTTCGCAATGTATTCCATCACCATGGCTACCAAACGGACAGTTACCACAGTAAAAACCGTCTTTAGATTTGGGAGCGTTGAAGCAATGAACGCCGGGAAAGCATGGCTTCATCGCGCAGAAATCAGTGACTAAAAGTTTAATGTTTATTTCAGTCTATTTCAGAGATATTTTGGATTTAAACACAGCAGAATGAACCCAATACATTATCGTTGGAGTTTTTTTACCTCTGCAAAGTTCGCATCCCTCAACCAGCTCTCTCACGTATTTTATTTCAGCAGTCTTGTGTATGAACAAAAAGATTATGAGAACTAAATGTTCATTTTAGAGTTCTCAGCATCAGACTTACTTTACCTGGACAGTCAGATCATAACGTAGATCTTTGATCATATTCACTAGTTCACTTGTGGCTTCCCCACGGCCACCATACTCAGCACGGACAGGTTCAGCTGTGGTAAAGATGGGATAAAGATGTACATCATAGGACGAAAGGATGTGAATTAGGATCAGGCATGTAACGTACCTAATGCTCGATGATATGACAGTATGAACTCATTCTTTGCATCAAACGGAATTCGACACACATCTTTGGCAACAAATGTGTCGACATCTCTCTTAAAAACCAGTCTCAAATCCTGCATGGAACCCTTTGAGAAATAGTTGACTAGTTTATAAGATCCTGCGACATTAGCAGTACTCTGTTTTTAATCGTTACTTAAGGTTTGAGTATAAATATTTGAACTAAACTCACCATGTATCGTGAGTGTACAGTTCGTCCATATCCTTTCTGTGCGATGCGGAACTCCACGTTGTTTGGACGGAATTGTTTCTTGTAGGCAAATAAATCCAAAACACTCCTCGTTATCCGTCGTCCAATTTTTTCGCAATTCACGTAAACATCCACAACTGATTGAAAAACCCCAATTCTGAAGACACAAAACGAAGAAGATCTCTTATTGATCCAGTGTTACTGCTGGAGGAAACCTAAACTAAAATAACTTTATTTATACTGGATAACTCTATCAGTTCTAAACTGTTCTTCCTAGAGGTCTAGTAAGGACCATCTCTTATTGATCCAGTGTTACTACAGGAGGAAACCTAAACTAAACTAACTTTATTTCTACTAGATAGCTCTATCAGTTCTAAACAGACGCTGATTGAATTACATTCAATACCTATAGACATGAACCACAACTTTATTCCATCGTCTCAGTCTGAAATCACGGACAGGGCCAAAACTTATTATCTCAGCCTGAGACGAGTTGATCGGCAGATATCGTATCCCAACGGCAGGATTGACGCCACTTTTAACCCAAACATCAAGCAAAACTTCCTTTGTGTTTCCACTTGCAGAGAACAGGGTTCCATGGTTGTATGGATCAATCTTTAGATTCACCACAAGAATAAAAGCGTCGTGGGCGTCCATATTCGTGATGATTTTTGTCGCTATTTCAAACGGTAATGGGAGTTTTGTAACGTGGGAGGTGAATTTGAAGGCATCTGAACGATGATTTACTCCGCTGTCCAGTTCGACGTTAAATTCCCCTGGGTCATCCAGTAGTGTCGTCAGAAGACTGATTTCTGATGAGAAAATATACTGTGGTTACATACCTATCACTTCTGCTAGCTTTGATTTAGTTATCTGATCATAATTCGGTGCGAGGACTGGTTGTAGTTTAGGTAAATTAGCTTGTAGGTACACCACGCAAGTATTTTATACTGCAAAGCTTTCGGTTCGTTTCACGTGATGTACAAATAAGCTAATTTACTCAAGCATGCAAAATTACGAGAATATGGTTGTGGTTTCATTGTTACAAACACACATAACTCGTGTGTCATCATCATCACCTCTGTGATTGAGGTTCAGTTTCTACAATATGCAGATGTTTGAACATAATTTCGTGTGAAGATTGCTTAAAGTCCAAATCTATAATAAACACAGTTGACAGTACATGTGTCTTTCGCCACAGTGATTGAGGTTTGTTTAGTTCCTTGATACGCAGATGTCTGATCATAACTCCTTGATATCCGTCTCTGTTAGATAACGCAAGTCTACCCAAATACCCTGGCTTTCTTCCTGTTGTAACTCTAGACATTAAAAGTTACTTTAACGGGACCAACTGGAAGCGATCTTTGACGCTGGGGAGGTTAAGAACACCAGGAAACGTTATTGAACTCACCATAAGCCTGACATGTGAAAATTGTCAGCAAAACCGACAGTTTGAGAGCAAATCGTAACATCTCACACCAAATCTTTATGATCTAGAAAAATATTATGAAAAACAGTTAACGATCGATACTTATTTAACCAAACAAAGCACATCGTCCTCAACTGACCACTTCGTATATAACAAAACTGACGAAAAACGCTGCTTCTTGAAGAGAAAGGGCGCTTTAAACCACACGCGATTTAATGACTCGTTAATGATACTTATAAAATGAGAACATGGTCACCTTAAGCCAAGCAAGGCGGCACTTTTCAGGCAGATTAAAACGTATAATGATTCACGCAATGTGCTGTTGTGTAAACGTTACATGCAGCTTAGCCTACTGCCTTTATGACCCAGAAAGCCGACATTTTATCATTCCTTTGCAACACCTAAAAAGGCAACAAATGCCCTCAATATTAAAAATTAGGTCAGACACTCAGACTTAAGTGAAATCTACAAGGAGAGTCAAACACCATCCACCAGATGTACAGGTAATTAAATTGTCCATATCTTCTTGATTTCATGACACAAACAAGGTATATCTATTCAAAAGCATCTTTCTAGCCAGCCCAATGTAACCTGAATGCCCCTACCTTAGTTTAATCTCATACGCTGCGCTCACAATGATACACACTTGCGGTACGAGCAACATTTGCATAATATGCGACCCAGCCCTGACATGAAGCCTTGTCAACAACTAGTCTGACAGGAAAGAATTCAGAACTCATTCCAGCCAGTTCATTACTTCATACGCAAAAGATGTGTCAACATACAGGCATATCAGAGCACATCGACGCCAAATTATCGCGGAATAAATGTTAATTCGGTCCCTTGGTCGCCCGCGAAACAAACTAACACCGATGCAAAATGTTTGACATTGTTTTTTAAAAAACTATATGATATCCAGTTTTCATAAGTCAATTAATACACTTTCAAAGAATAGCAAACATTGTAATGAAAACGTTATTCAATACTTTAAGAGGTTTAAAAGGTTTAAAAGGTTACGTTTAAAATATATGCCTTCTTCAATAAATATTTTCCTTGATTGTCATTTGTCAAGACAATTCCTACCTATAGCTAATGTTTACGTAACCCCTGCGGTTGTAATCTGTCGTGATGACGTGACTACTGGATTATTTATCGTCTGGTCTGGCTGGGGAACACCTGTACACGGTTTGGGCTAAACTCCCCCAACACTGGTATTGCAGAAGGTTGTTGCAACCGTGTGCGTGAAAATATCGCACGTTTCTAACTTTTGTGCTCGATCGATATAGAAATAAAAGGCCCAGAATGGATTATAGATTGAGATGGGATGTTCCTGATATTGTTAACTGCGAAATTTAAAGATCGCTGAGGCCTGGTTCAAATTAATTGAAGGATGTTCTAGATCAACTGTCTGCAATCATCAGTTATGTGTGATCGATAAAAAAGGCGATTTTCTCCAACAACGAAATGCACTTATGTATTATGACAATGAGTATCTGGTTTTCCCTACGAGGTATAAAAGAATAACCAGAGATAAATCTCGTCATAAATAAGATAAAGCAAGTGCAGGAGTTTTCCCAGGTGTAATTTCTACGTAGTGAAGTATATATACATGACTGAGAAAACGATAATTGATTTGGTTTTTTCAAAACAAGTCGTGGGCAGAACCCTGAGGCTCTCTCATCATTCGTATCACCGATATCAGAACTGTTTAATTATAACAACATGATTATATGTCTTGTAAACACCCGTATCAGACATTCCCACGACCATAGCGCATCCATTTTAGGACGGCGATGTAATTGTGTAGATTTTAGACAAAAAAAGGGTTTGAGAAAACGGAGTCCTTTTTTTAGGAGTAATTTACGATCATTCAATTGCATCTGGATAGGAAATTAAGGCAAAACAAACAGCCACACAATGTGGTCTGTGTTTTTCTGTTTTGTTAAAATATTTCAAAGATTGATTCTTGTGAGAAGCGCCATGCAGCGGTGGCGACAGGAAACTGCTGCCTCAATGGCTACAGGTGCGTAAAAATGTCTAATCCGACTAGAAATTTCGGCTGCAATAAATCTGATTGGCCAAGAAGAAGCACTACTTTCACAACGTAAATTAATTTACCAAAAATATCCTGTTTTTATCACTATTTATTTCACTGTTATCTGCATTGCAAATATGCATAAATATCTCACACATTGAAAAGCTATCTCGTTTAGTTTGCTTAACAATCCCGTCAGGAGTTAATTACTGGCTTATTAAACAAGGCCATGGGTAGTACTGGCTGCAAAGAGCTACGAATATATATCCATTCGATAGAAAGGAATATTTTATCTTGAACTCACCGTGGAATATCAGGAATTCCCAGGCAGTGCTTCCGAGACGATCAACAAGAGATTCTACAATAATATCTGTTCATATGACGGTAAAATAAACAAAAAGTGATATAGTTAATAGACGTCCGATGCTTCAGGAACGATTTGAACAAATTAGACAAATAGTATAGTTGATTTATGCGTTCAAAAATGAGCCCATTAAAAAATCATTGGAAAATTTTTCCAAACCTCATGATTGCATTACTTACCCAAGTCAACAAGAATAAAAAATGGGCCAGAAAAGTAGGCGTTTTGAACCTTTCGCCTCGCCTATCAAAATAAGATGAGAAGACGGATTATATCATGCTCTAAAATTATATCCCTCGTTTCAAATTTCACAGCGCGTATCGATTTACCCATACAGAAATTACTGTGGATGAATCCACGACATCGGTTATCTATGGTTAGATAACTTAGATTCAGTCTACTGTCTGTCTACAAATGGGGATCGTTGAGTTTTGGTTCCTTCAACTGGAAACGGAACAGTATAGGAGAATAGTATATTTAAGTTAGTTTTACTTTTCATTTGTCATAATTGTCTCGCAAGCCCACCTAAAAAGATCGTATAATTGGATAAAGAAAGACGTACCCAGGGCAAGTATTAAAAGAACATTATCGGATACTGTGGGATGAGAGGTGACATTTGCAAGGAAACACATGAGTTATGGGAGATAACAGGCAAATTATGAATAACATGGACTGACACATTAAACCATCTTCAGCTGGGATTCTACGATGGTTCATTGGGAACCATTTATTTCGTTAACTTTACAAAGCCCCAGTAAGAAACACTCTGGAGACATCGGCTTCCTCCTGAAATATTATGACTATTATCGAGAAGAAAAGTGCAATAAGTTGTTGAACTGCAATTGCACGAAATAAGAATAGATATAGAAACGTTTATTTAAATAGGATTTATTCACAAAAGTGTACAACTATTTACAGTTCTTGTTGGAAATATTAACAAATAATCTCAGTTATTATTTGACTTCATCGCCTTCATTATTCAGACTTCATCGCCTTCATGATTCAGACGTCATCTTCCGTAACCTCTTGTTTAATATTTAGTTTACGGTCTGTATCACAGCTTGACTCTTGCGAGCCTTCATGCACCCGAATGTGGCCCTTTAAACCCGAAAAGCAGGCAAACGATTTGGGACACTGTTTACAGTTGTAGGTCTTTTCCCCGAGGTGAGTTCTCGTATGGCTTCGTAAAGTCACCGCTTGAGTGAAACTTTTACTGCAATGTGTGCAGCGATATGGCCTTTCCCCGGTATGAATTCTCGTATGGGTACGCAAGTTCGAATATTGAGTGAATGCTTTATCGCAGTATTCGCACCTGTACGGACGATCTCCGGTGTGTGTTCGGATATGGTCGCGAAGATGCGAGGACTTGCCGAATGATTTCTCACAATGAGGACACTGGAAACGCTTCGGAGCTGGTCGCTTGTCGCTTTCGTCGAGTCGTCGGGAGAGTATCGGATAGGGACGAGTGGAGAGCGATGATAAACGGAAACCGATCGGAAGGTCGTCGGACGAGTGAGAGTATCTGTCGGACGGGATGAGCCAGCTGTAGTACTCTGGGGTACACACAGGGTGCTTGGTGGATGAACGTTGGGATGGTAATGTACAATTGCACGTACAAACACGACGATCTAAAAATGTAATTGAGAAAATATTTAGTCTCTAAATATTATGAAAACGTTAGGTGTATTGCTGTCATAATGTTAAGCCATTTCATAGATCTGATAATATTCAACAGAGATGGAAGATGTAACGATTTTTTTCTAGAATTTACCATGATTTTGACAACCTACCATTGAAAAAGAGCTGGTTTGTTGCATGACCAGTTTGTGTTGGTTCAAATGCAGATTTTCCTGTAGGTTTATGAGCGGATCTAAAAGCTGAAGGTTCGCCATCAAGAACTGCGCCAATCAAGGGATAATATGGAGAATATTTAGGATAAGGTAACAATGTTCTAACCTGGAAAATATAGAGAAAAACAAGTTAGGATTGAGAAATTCAAAGAAGATAAAGGATCTTTTCTAAATTGATGTTCTCAATAAACAACGGTTTAGTTTTCCTTCTCCACAAGCGAAACCTTCTCAAGACAAGGTTTGGCAACTGAACGTGAACTGAATTCATACCTGTGAAGATGGTTGTTTGAATGCAGAAAGACCTGGGTAAATAACATGACAACGTGCAGGCAGCTGGTGATCTGCTCGAGAACCGCTTTTAAAACGCGGATAAAAAGGTGTCGGATATTCAGGCAGAGGACGATAATCAAGAGATCCATAATCCATGCTCGCCATTCTGTTCAATGATCAAACGAGAAAGGATTTAGATTCGCTATTAAAAATATCTGAAACGTTTTTAAAGGAGCAAAAGCTTTGAATTGGATATAATTTATATCTGTATTAAAACTAGCATATATAGTGAGCATTGAGATTCTCAAAACCTTCAAACGATTTACATCCTAAAATGAATTCTCTAAACTCGATTGCTTGATAAAAAATAAGCTCATTTTCTCTTCTATACACAATTGAATAGAATAGCGTTTGGCAGCCTCGCAAAATTTCGTACAGATAAATTGTAATTTAAAAATCTAACAAGCAAGTTCGAGTAAGTGAAATTCTCAAGAATTGTCCAAGTCTGATAAAATCAAAATCAGCATTCACTTTATGATATTTTATTCGACGTTTTCCCCAACAAAAATGAAATAATAAAATTCGTATTATTTGAAACCGCAGGTTAAAAAAAATCGGCCCTCCCTTTTTAAAAACAATATCTTAAAGTAGGCTTATTCAGGCAGTTCAAACCAGATTTTAAATCGTTTTCGGGTGTCCTAAACCAGACACAGACCACGACATTTTGTATAACTATATTGCACCTCGATGATTAAAAGATTTCAAAAAAATATAAATTGAAAACTGTGGCATCAGGAAATAGCTACTACTTTCGGACTGAATTAAAATACATAGGGAAAAAAACGGTATTTTAAAAGTAAATGTTACCTTCGTTAACTTGTGGAAGCACTTTCGTTTAATGAAGATCTTGAGGCGTGGAGTGAAAAATTGGAATGAGTCAGGTCGTAGAGACGATGTCCTCTGCTCTTGCTGTGTGGGAACGTTCGTTATTATAAGCTGACTAACTTCGTTTGTTCGCGATTAAACAGGATGAGCAATCTCATTAAACAGAGACCGCACAACAAGAAAGCAAATTGATGACAAGACAAATCAACAGCTGTACGACTATTGACACAGTGTTGCGCTTTCCACACGCTTTTGCACACGCGCAGAAAAATGGCACTTGAGCGGGCAATACAAAACTAGAGCAAATAATTAATCGGGATCAATTCATTCGCACCTCTCGTAAGCGATCCAATCAATTCGAAAACAATAATTTAATAACAACATTTGAGTAATAGATGCATGTGGACGACCCTGACACGCATATTCACACCGGAAGGTCTCTCTAATCGCTGTTCGGATCTTGTTTTTATTAACCCTGTTATACAACTCAACCCTTCTGAACAGATATGGATCTGGGAATTGACGCACGCGCGACATATGATACTATTTTCATTCTTCACAACCTAAAAATGATTTTATTCATAGATTCCCGATCAATCACCTGATTTCTTTCGAGAAATCATATTCCTCTAGCACACTAATCCAACAAAAACACACTTGTTTACTTATCTCCATTATATATAAGATAGAGTATGAATCAGTGTTCTACCTAAAAGCTATCCTTATTTATCTTCGGATAATCTAAACGTGAATACACAGTATTTTGCTCTCTAACTGAAGACAAAGCAATTTAAAACAGGGAAGGAACTATCCTGTGTGTGTATAAATTACTGAAAACGATGATGTACATTTTATAATGATACTCTCTGTACATATCGTTTAGAAGTTGGACAAGAAATACATGGAAAGTCCACATCCTCATTGTTGAAATTCAGGAATTAGTTGGGTTTAATCAATAGTCGAAATGATTTCAGTGAGAACCTGTTCAGATTTTCCCCTCAGCGAAAAAGGAGCAATTGATTTGTCAATTGTGTCTTCGCTTTTTGATAAACCACAGAAGGTGGTTTAGCATTTTTTAGAGAGGCGAGTGTTGTGCTTATTAAAAATTCAAAACATTCCTGTTAATGGCACTTTATCTTATTACAAATCGTGGGATTTGTTAAAACTGTATGTTATAAAGTGAATACAATCTGAGATAGCAGAATGCAATGCGAGTTAAAAACTCGCGAAAAACCTTTTTCATCACGGGGGCAGTTGAGTCGAACCCAATATTTCATTTTCATAGTACGTTTTATGCAAAACGAGCATTTTATAGGGGTATTAATGAAATTGCACGAAGACGCGTCGAATTTACATAATCAATCTACAGAGAAATCCCACTTCGTTACGATATTGGCTAAAATACGAAATGATCTCTCCATTTCTAGCCATTTTAGATTGGAAATCGATTATCCAACGCCCGTCAGTCGCCCAGAGGATCCACATTCGTTATCAGTAGAGCAATTGGAAATTAAAAACATGGATTGCCTCAGCTAACAAATAATTATATTTCAATCTTTATTGAAAGCCAGGAACAGCTGCGTTTGAAACAAAACCAATAAATTGATATATTTCTTAACAGCTTTTTAACAAGTCGGGAAGATTCTAAACCAAACAAATCCTGAGTCAACTTGAAGTTTGAACTCGCTCGAAATTCACGAGAGAAGAATGCTTCGTTAGGATACAAAATCGTATTGTCCAGCAGGATGTGAGTGGCAGGCGAAATTTGTGGCTTGCAGTGAATGAGATTTTAAAGTCTTTTGTGTTTCACTTATCCGAATAGGAAATGTAATAGACGCCGTAAAAACGATGTGAACGAACCAGATGTGTTACGAATGCATTAACGCTTAATTAGAATTCTTTTTGTGCCGAAGTAATTGTCTGACAGTAATGAAATATCCAGAATGACATTTGCCCCTCATAAAAGCGATGAGGACTCTCAAAAATTTCACGTTCTGTGATTTTTTCAAAAATCAAACTCAAGTTACTCAACGCATGTTTAAACATGTCAAAAATTACTGAAAAGAAACGACTTTGCAATTGCTCTATTATGAAAGATGTATATATTTTTATGGCTTTTGAATGTAATACTGTTAATGTCAACAGGCAATTAAACGCTATCTAAATTTATATGTTGGTTTGTGTAAATCCCTGTAAGCAACGCCATGCTCTCAAGCCTTGATTAGCTTTCGTTCATTTGATTAATATCCGTTACTTTGAATTCGTCAACAAATACCGTATCAGAATTGATGGACGTACAAACATCGTGAAAATGGGTTGTAACAGTTTCGCTCGAGGGCGGAAGATACATCTCATGTTGGCCGGAAGGATCTAAACACTACGGCTATGAGAACTTATCATGAGAACCTGCGTGCATTGCGCCATGTTCATCTCAACCTTGCTGAGCTTAGAATTATTAATTCATATCATGAAAACTATTTCATAGAAATCCTCAAACCTTTTGACTGAAGCGTATCGAGAAAGACTTCAAGTCTGGGAAATATTGACGTTTGAAAGAAACCACAATATATATATATATATATAGTTGGTGTTATGAAATTAATGAAAGATTATTTTATTTATTGTGCTGAAACTCAAATTCGTTAAAATAGAGATTATGGCAATCCATTATGATATGCATATAGTTTGGGCAATATTTTAGGCACGATATATTATAGATTTACTGTTAAATTTTGCGGTAAGAGATGAAACAAAATCTGTATTTTGGAATGAAAAAAAACTGCATTAAATGAAAAGAATACAATGAAAATGCAAATTATAGAACTAAAGCCTTACATTCATGTAAAAAAAGAGTGGGGAAATACAGGAAAAGTGTCCAAAGGTTTGTTTTTTGACGAGAAACAAATATTGAAGAGGGTATTGAGCATACTTGCGTGTGATTTAAATATATCAAAAAAGGTTAACCAGAGTTACTTAAGGTTGAGGAAATCAATTATGAAAAAAGAAAAACGCTAGAACCTTTGAAGACGATGCACGTGTAAGAAATATTCATCAATTATGGAATTTACCTTCCTTACGAGTTGGCGTCAAATAGCAAACATAAAAATGTGTCAGGTCATTTTGAATGCACCGCTTATATTAAACCATTTAGAATACCACATGATCTAACAATTGCTTAACTCATGGGAGGTTTTTAGGAAAAACGTAGATCATGCCTTTCAGCCAAGGAATCATCAACCAAATCAACATCATCTAGCTATCCAACCACGAGCAATCACAGAAGACAACTCCACTTATCTTTCCAGTGCACTCACATTCAAAACGTCATATTCACAAGATTTTCAGAAGATTCTCCTGGAATATCCTACCATGCTGAACAAGAACAATCCCTAGTCTCAACTCATATTATTCAATCACTCATATCAACAAAGAAGCACTGATATTGCTGTAGAATAGCCTAGTGCAAGAAAAGCAATCTTTCGAATGCACGAGGGAACTTGGTCAAAAAGATCTCAAAAAAACCCCGTGGTATACATACAATTTGAAAGCCTTATTCATGAATGATAAATTACATCTGTCAATCAGTCGAACGGTGTTAATCATAAACCTTTATGACAAAGTCGGTGTATTAAAATAAGCACACACATTCATTTATGAAGTTCAAACATCAGTTAATCCCGCTATTGTTTATTCAGTAATATTTTAAAAACCGTGACACTTTTAGACACCAAATTCGCGATGTTAGAGCTTTGCGAAGTGATCAGCTAGCGTTTGTTTCCACTGGGAACATTTCAGACTTCAGCGGAAGATATTTCACTCGAAATTTATATAATCTGCCACAGTGTCGTCTTGTTATTAAAGTTTGAAAATTGAACTTTGTTTGTGCAGGGATTACTAAAAAGGAAGATAGCCTCTCACCGCCATGCTTTATATCAAAATACACGTCATAATAATCCATATTTAGACACATCATACGTGCAACCGAATCAAGGGCAGTCAGAGTTGCGTATACGCGCCCCGATCATGCGAAATACGCTGACCTGATGACGTAGTAAAACGTCTAAATTTATACACATCGTGAGGTGCGTAAATTTATGCGAACCCTGACCGTATTTGGCAGTTTAAGTATAT
Organism: Dendronephthya gigantea; assembly: GCF_004324835.1. Taxonomy (NCBI): domain Eukaryota; kingdom Metazoa; phylum Cnidaria; class Anthozoa; order Malacalcyonacea; family Nephtheidae; genus Dendronephthya; species Dendronephthya gigantea. The sequence continues at coordinate 473,208 of NW_021163105.1, read as the reverse complement.
TTGAAAATTACAGTTTTGTAAATACGTTTATATGGAGGCGTTGGAATGAATATGTGTAATTGGGTGTGAATTTAATCTTCTGGGTCTTGTAAGCAACTCGTTTAAGCTACAATAGCTGGAAAAGAATACGTTATATTTTCTATATTCGATCGTCCCCTTGATGGTCTCAAATTGGGGACATAGAATTCAGCAACTGCACAGCAAACAGAGGCGACGAATTCATTCACGTGGTGTGTCACGCATGCATGTGGGAAAAATGTACTTTTTCACTTACATGCTCGAAGACAAGCAACTTTCTCTGGCCATTTATGTCCTTAGCAAGGAAAAAACACACAACCTTCTTATCTTTCATGACAAGCTTGAGCCTCCCTGAACGATAGAATGAGATGCAGTCAAAACATTGTAGAGTCACGAAGCTCTTCGGTTGTAAATTTTAGGTACTTTACTTCGGTATTTTCAGAAAACTATTTCTATTGGAAACTCAAACATTGAAAATAAAATGCACAGCTAAATGAATTATAAATATAATGCAGTAAGCCGCGATAGTTGGGTTTTGGCAGTTTTTAATAGGTCATTCAACTTATCATCAGAAGCATGCAATATCTCATTATTCAGCAACGATATTTTTACTATTTTTACACCAGCAACTAAAAGCTATACATGGAGAGCGTTACATAACGTATCAAGGCATAGTGTTTCGTGCAAGTACCTTTCACGTCAATAAATAAAGATTTATAGTCAAATAAACAAAAATGGTAGTTTGATAATGATAATAAAATATGGAATGATATGAATTTGGCAAGGTTAGCTTAGTTCCATCCCATGGGGTGCCCTAATAGTTGTCTTGGTGTGTTTCCGCTCCTTTGTTTACACCACTGACCAACAATGACTCTTTTCTCTAATCCTAAAAGGCTGCTCTCTTATCTATCACACGCGAAACAACCGAAACCTTTTGATTTTCAAACGTAGCACGATTAAAAACACCGAGTTTTTGTCCAAGGTTTTAAGCTGTTTAATCCTCGCGAATTAGACGAGGTCTTTGTTTGTCGAAAGAATCAATTCGTTGCATGATATTTCCCCAAGCACAAATTTCACTGCGAACTTTCAAATGTCAAAATACGACGATAAGCAAGTACAATATGAAAGAGAATATATCTCTAGCTTGGCCATGCTGAAGGATCGTCATCGTAGAAAGCGTGTTTTCGATGTTGTAAGCTTTTAGGAATAATCCAATGATCCAATGATTGGAATATTCGAGAAAAACTTAATTGCCCAACACTTTTCCGTTAAAACTGTCATTAAAGACAGCAGGAGATGTTGGAAGTGCTTTTTTTCGTCAAAATGTCTAAAGCATCAATATAACCATCATTTAAAATATTTCATATTGTCAAACCACACAATCCCCAACGAAGCAAAACTTTGCCGAAATCGGCATTATCAACCTAGACAGATAAACCTCTTAGCCTATAAGCCAACGAGAGTGGATTGTGTACTTTACAATATTGTTAGTGTTTATTTTGGAACTTTTATTTACTGAACTATTTTTGTTGTAGTTTTTGCTGTAGAACCGACAACATCAGTCAGCTTCCTCCACACCCGAGTTATTTAAAGATATGACTCGTCAGTCGTCGCATGCACGTTGTATAGTTTATACAAAACGACATTGTCTAATGTATGGAGCCGAAAGCATATCGTCAACACATGGTTCCCACCCTATCCACTTTGATCTACTAAATTACTCTCACCAGGGGTTATAGTTACAACAATTTTAGACACATTTAGCCAGTCTTGAAACAAGTAAACTTGCCTCAAGCAAGTAAACTTGTACTAAACCGATAAAATCACTTTTAAATATATTGCTCAGGCATTTAAGTCGAGTGAAGGACACCGAAAAAATAAACCATTTTTAGCCAGAGAAGAGTGTTTCTTGACAGGAGAACAGTTTAACCTTTAGATACAACATTGAATACATATTTTAAGCCTCTGCAACCGAATATATTGTTTTTAAAAACTAATAGAGATGTTTATTTTTTTAATGTTGCTCTTGACCGGAGAAGCAATATAATTGGAGTGCTCAACAAGTCTCGATTCTTGATTCGAGTCTACGGCTTGACCTTAGAGTATCACGATATTTTTTGGCGGAAAGACAAATTTTTGGTGCCAGAACTGCAGCGATATTGGAACAAGTTTCATGGATGCTCTTTGCGAGATCGATGGAAACAACATGGCTGTATTATCATCAAAGAATTATATTTAGTTCAAGTTTTAAAAATAAATAAAAATATGAAGTTTTGTCGGGAGGATGTCTTAAGTAGTCATCCATGCATGAGCATACGAATTATTCAAACAATATCGAAAAATTGCACAAGCATTTTCACGAGTCTGTACAGCGATTTGGGGATTGTTTCACAGGTCTAAGCCTTTCTTTGAAACTAATCATTTAATGTAATTAAGCAAGTTGTCATGCGGTTCTTCCAAATCGTTTGCGACAACTGAGAAGAAAAAGAGTTTAAATCTGTGCTACTAAATGTTGTTTTCTGCCGACCAATACACATGTCTTCGCTCAAATGTGAAAATAGGAAAGCAACTGAATCTGAATAAACTCAGAAAAATTTAAAGAAATATAATTGAGGGGTTCAATGCACTTCCATAAAACTAGGCAAGAGGGTATGAAAAGCGTATAGTAGAAGCTCAAGAACGTCAGTCACACAATAAACCCCTCCCACAGAGAGGGAACAAAAATATTTGAAATGCTGTTAATGCTTCATACATCGTCATTGTGTCTTTGTGATGTTATCTAAGTGTAATTAATGGTTAAACACTTCGGTAAGCAACGGTACGATTGCATTCTGGTCACGCAAAGGATCTCACATAAAACGCAGACTAGATTCTAGCAAGGTATTCACAAACAGAACGGTGCAGTCTCGTCGTACTAGACTCGATTGCCGCTTCTTTCGACCATTGCACGAAGTCAAATTAAAGTCTGCAGATTTTGGTGAAAAAGAGACACAGAAAGAGCTCTATATAGCGGTTGCGATCTAAAGTAAAACTTCAGCAAGAAGCTTTAAAAGGTTTGCTATTAACTTTTCTAATCTACCATTGTGCGTTCTAATCTATACATGTACACATCAAACTCACTTTAAATCTACGTTCATTTTACCCTAAAACACGTGACAGACATACGGTAGCATAAAACGTATAGAATCCAGCCTTAAATAAAACGAGAGCCTTCTACACAAAGCTAGGTATATATGAAGAAAAACCAGACCACCTCATCCCTACTGAATTGTAACGGTTGCAACAGATATACATCACATATATATTGTGATCTCAAACAATCAATTACCATTTAAAAACTGAACTAAATCTTCTGCGATCAGTTGAATTTATTCCATTTTAAAAGACCATTTCTTACTATTTTGGAGTATCTTTGAAAGTTTTTAACATGCGAGCTAGTGTAAACATAATAAAATTGTTTACTTCTAATGATATTAATGTTCCGATTATGAACTTAGTTTACGTGTTGCAATTTCCCAACATTCTTTGTTACTAGGTTCATTATAATTGCAACACATTCAAGATAACCCCTTCTTTTAAATCTCCGTGAAAATTTAAAAAAAAAACTCGCCATGAATTCGTCACTTAACAACAACCAGTTAATATAAGTTGGATGAAACCAATAAGGCATACGACGTATATGATCAGGGAATCTCTGAGCACAAGGATCCAATATACTTGTTTTGGTATGTCGGTGTTTGAAAACAAAGACGAACAAACATGTATTTAAATATGCAAAGCGTGTGAGATAATAAAGAGTCTACTTCACTCACACAAGTTTTGCAAAATTCATGTACCAGAAATTTGTACCTTCAGCATCGCAACCAGTCTTCAGTGATAACAAAATAGTTCTATTTGATCACAAGTAAGTATATTATAGTATACCTATTTGATTATACCGAGCTCATTGGAAAATTCTAGGTAAAACAGCATTACAATTGGAATGGTAATTTCTACACGCGTATACGGCTGTCTAAAAAGTGGACTCACAGGGGTTTGCTGAATGATATTGAGGAATGTGATGATATATATTACCTCCTGCATCCTAAATATTGTTAACTTGTATCTAATATCGGTCGTAGACGCGTGGTCTATAGAAATAGCGCTAATATCATCAATCCAATTAATCTCATACAAGGGTCTTCACGCGAATCATCACATTTGAGTTTTTGAAATACTATGCCGTATATATAGTCTAGTTCATGAAATAATGTTGCTGATTTTTTGTATACTTCCCTCCTGGTTTAATTGCATTTTAATCCAGAACAGCATATCAAAACAGATATACTATGTATAGATATAGATACCTACACCTTTGATTCAAACTCTAATTTTTCACTTTTTTATTGAAAGACGCGACGGAAAGTAAATAAAGATTAAAGAGAATCCGGGAGCGATAATGAAATATTGAATTCATTTGAAAAATAATCAAATATAATTCTCTACTGTGTTTGCATCGTGACTAGTTTGCATTTATATTTTATGTTGAACGGTGAGTATTGACCGAATGGGCTGAACCATTTTTGAAATATGAAAAAGTAAACAACTTTATCTTAAGCTTGAAGAAATATATCTCGAAAGCCGGGGTAGTCCTGGCCAGCGCACGAAGCTATATAGGTAGTATTCTGCTGAACAACCCGGAAATGATACCACAAATGTTTGGTTCAGTGCATTAGTATTCAGTACCATGAGTACTGTCGCGATTTGTGGTTGCAGCATCAAAAAAAAGTATCCTAAACATGCAGGTTTAGTGTCGACAGCTTCTTTCAATTTGGATCAAAACTATCTGAAATCTCATCAGAATGGCACAGTATGTGAGATATTTATAGTTTTGCTTGGAAATGTTTATAATGTAAAGCGTGGTTTTGTCCACAACAAATTATACAATCATGTACTTCACTTAATTATTCCCACTTTAGCTAAAACTGAAAGAGATGAATCAAACTAGCTCATTCCGACATGCTTGTATACACATGAAATAAAAATAGATTGCATGCGAAGGAAATACGTCAGACATTGACTTCCATATACTTCAAGCATTTTTATGTGAAGTGGTTGAGAAATCACGAACACGTAAATTCAATGAAAGTTCGCTAAAAAGTTGTTTTCAAGTTGGAAACAACGGACGTCCGGGGCGATGAGTTGGTTAGGAAGTGTTATATTGGCTTTACAGATTGTAAAACACGATGAAAACACGATTGTAAACACGATGAAAAATGAACAATGAACTTTTTCATTTGTTTCAACAGCCAGTTGTATGAAAGAAAAAATCGACCATTGAAACAAAGATTGATCCTCAGGTTCATACACGAGGGAGTTGTAGTCACGAATACGATTTCTGGTTAAGTCCAGAAGTTAAAAAATTAAGGAGTTTTTCTAAAAACAAATTGTTAGGCCTAATTAGTCGTCAAAACTGATAATACCTGATGGCTTAAATCATCGTCACGTAGGATTTTGGTCACCTGAATTCCACCTCTTCTTACACACCATTACAAGGTTTTTCACATTCTGTAATAAAAAGCACAAGAGATGAATCATCTGCACTTGTTTTTGGCACAGCGGAATTTGATATAAGCCTCACTGTGATGTATGAACCACCCTTTCGTTATTTCATTGTATATATTCTACACATTTCTTCTTTTAGATGTTCGCAAGCACCGTACAAACACTCATTACGGCAGCCATGTTGCTTTCCTGCAAAGCAGTAGGTACGTAATTATCTGCATTGACTTCAGTAAACGTCTACGCATGCATACAACCCGTTATGGACACCGTGGTACATCTTCTAATGCTACCATTGATGTTGAAGAGAGACAATAAAAATTAAAGATGCTTTATTCTGTTTTCAAACTGAAAGAAATAAATTTGCTGGATGACTTTGAGATAAACGAAGGCATGGAGAATATTCAGGAAACAACAGGACTGCAATACGAGGGAAGAGCGTTTGAGTTTGGCGACGTGAAACAGGACTTGATGAAGAAAGGGAAACTGCCCAGCGAGATAGGAAAACAAGCGAAGATTTACGCAGGTTTCACCGTGACAGCAAATGTTAAAATTCAAAACAACCAGGAGTGCGCTTTATTGTGGATTGAGACAATATACAGTGAGTGAAAAATCAATTTCACCCAAACGAAATTGTGGTAGTAATTTTGAACATCTATACTCCTCTTATAGCTCAGCCTCTTTTGGGTATTTGGATCATGTGCAATGACGACAGTTGCCGTTTGACTATGCTCTACATGATCCACAGAAGATCCTACGAGGTCCAATTTGACAACATAGGACCCCTTTACGACGAAGATTGGCACAAGCTAGTTGTCCACGTTCAGGGTGTCAAAAAATCACAGAGTCCAGTTGCATCGGTGTATGTTGATTGCGCAAAGCAGGATGAAAAAGCATTGAAGAGTAACTACAATATATTGATACCATTTGTCAATAAGAAACCAACGTCATCAAATATCTGGCTTGCACAGAGATCACGAGGCCGTAGAGGGGGATTTGAGAGACCTTGGAAGGTATGACTGAGATTTAGGAGAGCTTTAGCAGTGCCTACGAGAACCACTTAGAACTTGTACAAACGAGATTTGTCATTTTCGCGCGAAACTCGGTGCTAGCTGTTTGCTCACGTCATCTGACGAAACATAGTCGTTGGACTTTTGAGAATAATCAACGAAAGCTTAGAAATTGTAATAAATTACATGGTGTAAACCACAAGCAATTAACAACTATATTTAATAACACCAATAACAAAACTTCAAAGAAAATAACCAACGCACTCAAAAGCAAGTTCTCAAAAGCTCAACAACGAGTTTTGCCTAATGGTGTATAAGCGAACAGCACGCGTAATAATAATCATCCTAATTTATTTTATTCTCAAGGGAAGTCTACAAAATCTCAAGTTCGTCTTCAACCGCGATATTGAGAAGCTAACTGATCAAACAGTTTGTTCAAATTTGAAAGGAACAAGACGCAAGCAATATTCTCCTCCTGTGACCGAGAATGGTGAGAAAAAACATAGAAACACACACACTTTACATGGTGTAAATGGGATGAAATTATATTTCTAAATTTGTTTCTATTAAGTCTCTATTGCAACGGATCCACAAGAAGTGGATATAAACAGCATCAATGGTCCCTTGCGAGGAATGGCCTCTCACGTTTCTCAACTTGAAATCATTCTAAGTAATCAAGTTGAAGAGACGAAATATCTCCGTCGAATGATTGAGAATTTCCACTATGCTGACAGAAGAGGTGTGTTTAGCATTACTTCCTAGCTTTTACTGTCTGAACTACCTGAGAAAGATATCTTAAACGTGGTAGTCCAGTGTTAGGTAGTATTCTACAATAAACTGTCGTGGTTTGTGTCTGAATGGACATATTATACAATTCACAGATATAAAATACTAATTTCGTGAACAACATATATTTTCCTAGTGACTTCATGTAACCTAAGGCCATGCTATCCAGGCGTGTTATGCATCGATACTCCCGACCACACCCCAGGGTACCGATGTGGGAATTGTCCAATGGGTTTGGAAGGAGACGGAGTGAACTGTACTGAATTAGACGAGGTTTGTGAGAGAACAGCAGTTTTCCAATGAAATTTAACGCTATCACGCTCAGATATTTTCGTTCTTGCAGTGCAAACACAATCCCTGTTTCAATGGCGTAAAATGTACGAACTTCCCGGAGGGTTACAAATGCGGACCATGTCCTGTTGGTTACCGGGGGGGAGCAGTCATGGGGAATGGAAAGGAACATGCGATGAAAAAACAGGTACGCGGTGAGGCCTGGGCGAAGGAACGGTTAGGGAAAGATGCAGAGACTGGTTGATTGAAAACAAGAAAGCAGGCAAAACAATTACTACTGCATAGTACAATTTTGATAAGAATCTTTGCTCCTCGTGTTTAGGTCTGCGTTGATATTGACGAATGCTCAATCCCAAATACCTGCGCACGTTTCTCTGATTGCATGAACACTTTGGGAAGTTATAAGTGTGGCGAGTGCGAAGAGGGATATTACGGCAACCCGTATGTGAATTGTGAAAGAAAAATATACTGTTCAGGAGCCGCGGAAACAAATCCTTGTGATAAAAATGCGCTGTGCATCAGCAAACACCATGGACGATCGTTTGAGTGCTCAGTGAGTTTCATTTTATAGCATTTTTTTATATTGAATCTGTATTAACTGTGATATTACACAAAATTATAAGATATAACCACTACCAAAAGATCACCATTTGATATCATTATTACAAGCGACCATAAACGATCAACTTTATACCCTTTCTAGTTATTACCCCAATCCCATTGTATCACGACATTTTGTTCTAATTACTTTCAATAGAAGCAATATTACTTCATAAACAATTACTTGAGCACTATTTCTAACGGAAATTATTGTGAATACCAACCTTAAATTTGAGATAAGACCAAGATGAAGCAGCCGGCCCAAATACAACGGAATAAATAGTCTTTTGATCTTTATCTTTTGGATTTAAATACGAATACATTTTATCGCTTACAATGATTGCAAATTATTGATATTTTGGCGTAAATCACCATGTATTATCTCGTTCTGTTTGGATCTTAAAAGGTTCGAAAATTTAAATGCCCAGTTTGTTACATTCAAAAAATCCGCCATTTTGTAACGGCGCTGATACTTCATATATGCCCCATTATTTTAGCTCAATGACATGTCCAATGAGTGAGCTCGATTATTGTGTGAGAAGAGTTATTCTTCTTGTTAAACCAACTATCACAAATTCACAATTTATGTTACTCTGTGTCCTAGTGCAAAGTTGGGTACACCGGAGATGGTCTTTATTGTGGCAGGGATTCTGACCTGGATGGTGTTCCAGACTACGCTCTTGCGTGTACTGGACCTCAATGCACGAAGGTACGCTGTTGAGGTCTGTTCACACGATCCAATTTTGTCGGAAGCAACTCACTTATAAGGGCAACAAATCAACTTAAGTCAATGCAATACTGCTTTATCAATAATAGACTACATTCCATACGTCAGAAGTGAATCGGATCCAACAAAATTGGACGGCGTTCGACAGCAGTCACTAGCAAATGACTCTCCTTTGTTATAAAAAGACAACGCAAGAATTTCTCAAAGCTGTGAACGAAAACGCATGAGCTCATAGATTTACTGACATATACTCAATAATGATCGTATTTTTTAAAGGATAACTGTAAAGACTTCCCCAACCCAGATCAAAGCGATCTCGACAAGGATGGTGCAGGTGATGCCTGTGATAACGATATGGATGGAGACGGTGTACCTAATGAAAGAGTAAGATCAACCTTTGTCAAAATTTAACTTATACCAGGCCATATTTTAGTCTTTTCTCTTTTTCCACCTTAGTCATCGGAGCAACAGTTTACGTGTGTTTATGACCCGTAGCCAATCTACCATTGAAGGAAGATCTGGCAGTTTCCCTTGTGTTAAATATATACGACTTTCTTTGATCTGATTTCAGGACAACTGCCCTAAAGTAGTCAACGCTGACCAAAGGGCCTCTGACAGCGATTCTCACGGCGATGCCTGTGACAACTGCCCTACCGTGGTAAATGAGGATCAATTGGATCATGATGGCGTGGGTCAGGGAGACGCTTGTGATACAGATATGGATAACGATGGTTAGCTTGTTATGTCATGAACATCACAACGTATTGTACAAGCACACTTGTAGCTCGACTCATGCTACTGAATTATTCTTGTCTCCTAAATGGCTAAATCTCCTTCAGGTGTTATAAACAGACGTGATAATTGCCCTGTAACTCGAAATTCAGACCAACGTGACGAGGACGGAGATGGTATCGGGGATGTTTGCGATAACTGTCCAGAAGTGTATAATCCTCGACAGGTAATAATCTTCAGAGCAAAATATTTGCCAACATCAACAATGAATTAAGTATCAAGTACTTTCCACTCCTAGGAAGACACTGACCACGATTTTGTAGGAGACGACTGTGATAATGACAGAGATAGGTGGGTTCAAACTAGACTCTTCTCCTTTTGGTACATTTATTGGAATTTGGAAACCAAGTACATCTTAAAGGATTGCTGTTTCTTGCTGTGTTTAGGGACAGAGATGGCGTACAGGATTCTCTGGATAACTGTCCTTACAATGCAAATGCTGCTCAGTTAGATAATGACAAAGACAGGGAAGGTAAATCATTCAACCATACGGAAAGATGATCCCAACTTTAGGAGACGCAGGTCACAGCTGATACACAAAAAGTTTCTTTCAGTAATATTCACTCTTTTCCAGGCAACACATGCGATAATAATGACGACAATGATTACCTGATTGATATCCATGACAACTGTCCTCTCATTTCAAATAGCTATCAAAAACTCTCTGCTGGTAAGTTTCACTCTGATTACTGTTTACATTTTACACGATAGTCTCATTCAAAACTGTTCATACCATGCAGGATTTAAACTGAATATCTTTCAAGTTTCAACTTCGCATTCAATGGGGTATAACACCTGCCTAAACTGATAGACAAGAAACGTTTCTATTGTTGTTTGACGACGTTGAAACGTCTTCTCTCTGGTTATATTGAATATCTTTCAATTGATCATTCTTGTGTGAATCTCTACCGTAGCTCACGGTCGAGGTGAAGAATGTAAACACGATTATGACGGAGACAGAGTGAAGGATAAAAATGACGCTTGTCCACACGATGCCACGATGACCGCTCTGGACTTTACAGATCATATCGTGTTCCGTCCTGGTGGGGAGTCCACAATCAACACAGCAGCTTGGAAGGTTGATAATGATGGTAGACAAGTTACCAAGGGAGTAGATAACGGCGACTCCATCTTTATTGGTGAGCGTTTATCTATTTTCATGAATTTTGGTTCATACTTTCCAGTTTTACCTTCCCAAACTAATCAATTCAACAGTGATACGACCAGAGATCTTTCTGGACAATCATCTGTTATCTTTCATCTCCAGGCAACCGTGCATTTGAATCAGCAGAGTTTAACGGCACGATCTATGTGAATAGTGATGGCGATGGCACCGTGGGCATCATCTTTGGATTCCAAAGCGCAAAGATTTTCTACATCGTCATGTGGCAGAAATCTCTGCCTGGTGCCGGCTTTGTTATCAAGGTACGCGAGGGCAAATAGATCACAAATTGAATGTCATAATCTTGTTCACCACCGGAAATTGCTTTCTTTCTTTTTTCAGGAAGTCAAATCGTCCACAGGACCTTCTCGAGATCTATTTGACGCTCTTAAAAACTCGCAAAGCGTATCCCGACAGGTAAGTTCATTCTGGACGCATTCCTTTGAAAGAACCTTTCAATATAATCCTAGATACAGCCTGTCTAACAATACCTTCGCATCAAATGTGCTGTAACTGTCTAAAATAGACGACAACGTACGCTTCTGGATGTTTCGACTTAAGAGTCTTCATATGAAAAGTTAATATGAGATTTCATGCAAACATTTCTGACGACGGCCATTGCCCCTTAGGTAGAAACTTCGAGAAGAAATTCGGTTAAAATGGACCAAAATAACTCTTCTAACACGATGAAGTCACACTTAGGCAACATACCTTGAATGCAACCCGGCCATAGCCCAGATTTATTTCTCGCTGTTCCTCAAAGTGTTCTCCAATGCTCTTTTTTGCAGACTAAAATTTTGTGGGAGGATCCCAAGAAGCAGGTTTGGGAACACCGTACAGCTTACAAGTTCATTGTGCGCTTGAATTCACGTAAAAAGGCGAGAGTGGACGTATACAAAGGAAGTGACAAAATTATCAGTTCCCCCGAGCTCTACGCTGATTTATACCGTGGTGGACGTTTGGGGATGTTTTCCTTTAATCAGCATCACGTCATCTGGACAGCATTGGATCTGAAATGTCTCGACTAGTAAGTTGGAATAGTACGAGTTTAAGTTTGTGATCCATGCTTAAATTATCAGAGGTCATTGCGTGGTATGAACTGGTGTGTTCTTCCAGAGGGATTTTGAGGCAATGGGCGTTATTTCTTTCTATTCTAGGTGGAATAGGTTGTGAATGAACGAGCAGAAAGTTTTCAAATCGAGATCTACAAGTGATATAAACTTGTTGTCAAGAAGAGATGAACATATATAAATATATATAGCAAGAAATCTATACAATATACAATGCATTTGGTTTAATTTTTTATACCATTGTGTATTCTATACCGAGTGTATTGCCTTCTTGGATAAATTATTAACCAACGCAAGATTTAGAACAGGACATACAAGATCAATTGCATGGCGACATGTTTGTGATAAATGTCCAATATATTCAAAAATTTCAATAAAATATATGCATGTATAACTGGAAATGAAGCAATGATATTTTGACTTGCAACGAAGCACCACATTTGAGATATCTTTTTCAGGTAGTTCAGACACAAACCACAACAGCTTATTGTAGAATACTACCTACACTAGACCACCACGTTTGAGATATCTTCCTCAGGTAGTTCAGACACAAACCACGACAGTTTATTGTAGAATACTACCTGCACTGGTCACCACGTTTTGAAAGATCTTTCAGGTAGTTCAGACACAAGCCACGACAGTTTATTGTAGAATACTACCTGCACTGGGTCACCACGTTTTGAAATATCTTTTCAGTTAAAACAATGAACACACTACCACTGCCGAAGTTACAACGCAAACTACCAGAATCATCATCAAACCATGTAATGCAAGGCTATTTTGTCAACATAAATAGCATAAATTTAGAGAATATAAATTATATTATATTACAAAAAGTACAATGTATATTTACTTTATAATTTGCCGATAAAGCTTTGTTTAGTTCGAGTCCAAATAATTGTCGCAGGCGGCATATTATGTCCACACTAAACTTTAACACTCAATTTCAAGACGACATTGATTTAGGTTTGGAAGTTTTGGTTCAAAACCGCGCATTCCTGAGAAAATTATTGGAAAAGTGCATGGCATAGATATAATACTATGTTTTTATTTTTATTTATTATTATGTTATAAGTCTCTTGCCATTTTATATGCGATAACTTCTCGAGGAGTGTCCAGAGGGAATCATGTCTAGTAAATATTCTCTCTGCCTGTCGTTATCCGAAGTGTAGTTATGTCTCTGTTTTGGCGTCGGCTGGCCAACATAGGCGAAGTATCTCGCGGACTCCTGACGATGTGGACCGTCGATTTCTTGGTGTTGTTGTTGCAACTGTTGCTGCTGTAGCTGATGAACTATAGAGTGATGAGGTTGGTACACCTGGGGCTGAGGTATGGGGTGTACGGGGTGGTAGACAATACGCGCCGGAGAAGCGTGAATGGGCTGGTGGGTGGAGGAGACGCGGACCGCCTGAGGTTTAACCGTGGCGCTTGTTTTGCCAACGGTCGATACGGACACCCCAGATAATTGAAACTTCTTTTCAACCTCCTGTTCTTGTTTCAATGCTTTCATAAAAGCGTCTTTCAATCGCGTTGTGTGTTCGGTTTTCAAAGTCTTTTTAATCTTTTGCGTGTAACACGATTCACACAACGTGCCCTCGTTCGCGCCAGCCGCGTCTTTCGCGTTAACTCTCCAACCCGGCGTAAAGTCAGTATCACATTGCGAACAGAATTTAGGAGAGACGACATTCTTAGCTGCCTTCGAGGACATAGTCTGGGACTCGATAATATGATTCACGACGCCCTCGAGACCAATAAGTATGGTGAAATCTTGTGTGTTCACACTAGGGACAAAATTCCAATCCTGGACAGGTGGTTTAGGAAGAGGTATTTCAAGAAGTGTTTTTTCTAGTTGTTTACGAAGCGCCATTTTGGCCTCTGCATGAGATTGCTCTGCAGATTGATGACTGCGCATTTTCTTCACCGATTTCGTAAGGCCATTTTCAGCTGGTCGACTATTGTCTATATGAACTAGGTGTTTTGAAGATGTAGGTTTGTGGGTGAATCCAGATTGTTGGTTGGTTTTGCTGCTTGTTTTACTAGCAGAGGGGCTGACCATTTGGACCTTCATTTGATGGTTGTCACGTTTACCATCAGAGGCTGGCAGAAGTTTTGGTGCAATGATGACAGGCTGTGGTCCTGAGGGTCCACGTGGCTGGCTCAGAAACACCACACGAGGTTGGACTGCCGGAACATTTGATGGTTTTTGAACCAGGACTGGTGGCAGGTGCTTTGGTTTCTGCTGAAATTTTTGCATATTTTTTTGAGTCTTAAACTGCTGCGACTGCTGCTGTGGTTTCTGGCTTGAACCAGCCAGCGCTGTCTTTCGCTGATTTGCGGTTGTACTTGTCGCAGCTTGAGTGGTTGTTCCAAGCGATACAGCCATAGTTCTGATTGGATTCGTATCCTTTTGTACTTTTTCATTTTGACAAGTGTACAATTTTCTCAACAACATCAGCTTTGCTTCTTCATTCCGTAAATTGTTTTGCAAGCGAAGGATCAGCTTTTCCTTGCTTTTAATATTCTCCACATCTTCGGGTGCCTCTGGGAAGCTGCCATTGCTCAAAGGCTTCTCCTTGTCTGGTTGGGCAGTGGAAGCCATTACTTTCTTTGAAAAAGGCTGTTTTAGGAGATCAAGGATGGATTGCTTTGGTGGTTCAGGATGGATCACTCTGTTTGGGTCTGGTTCAACTGTTTGTAGTTTTTTGACAGAGTTTAGCCCAAGTTGGGCAAGAAGATCCTCTTGAGAAATGCAATCAGTTTCACTCTCTGAGCCAGATTCTTTTGATCGCTTAGGTGATGGAGCTTTTACACTCTCATCTTTTGACCTAGAAATACATTAGTCAAGTTCACACCCTCTGTGTTATGGTACAGTGTTTGAAATGCAGAAATTCACTATCACAGCCCAGAAAGCGCAACTGAAATTACCGAGTGAAAAACCTACACATACCATAATTGTAAATAAGTATTTTAACTGGTTACTGAGGAGGGTTACTAGTTACCCTAGAGATAGTGAGAAACTCAAAAGGTATAGCACAACCAGGTTTCCATATAGTGCTGTATGGTGGGGTTCTATTGTCATAATCGATTAAGAATAAAACTCATTGTGTTTGTAATCACTAACAATGAGCCAACACAAGATCAGTATTATATGGAAACCAGGCCTCAAATATCAAATATACTTGCTCTTTGTCAATAGAAGAGTAAGCAAACCTGACATTAGGTTGAGTTAGGGTTTGATGTGATTCACAATCAACAATTCCCTTCTAAGAAGGTGAGACATCTCACTACATAGAAACACTTACTCAGTTTTTTCATCTATTGTAACATTACTATTTGCTTTCTTTTCACTCAATGTCTCCTCAGATGATTCCCCATCAGCAATTTCCCTTTTTCTTTTACCAACTTCCGAAGCTTCTGTCGACATCTTGATCTGATGCCTAGGACATTGTATAATTTTTATAATTGGCTTAGTTCTATTACAACAAATTACGTGTTTACTTTAAACATATCTCGCTTCAAAACTGGACGATAAAGCACGATTTGATGTATTTTTGGAAGAAATGCGAGTGGAAAGAGTTTGTTTATCTTTTTGATAATCATGACATGCGTTTAAAGAAAAATCTTCGACCATGCTGCCGACGCCATCTTGCCTAACATGGCGGCAATTTCAAGACAATTACATCTGCTAAAATCGCAGGAAAATTTGTTTATCTCGCTAATTTTTTGGATGATTTATGAAATGAAGCTGAACTAGATGTAAAAGATGTAGATTCGGTACCTTAGATTGCTGTATGGATTGAATATTTGAGGTTTTGACACGTCAGGGTCGGACGGTACGAGTGACGTACGACGCCAGGGTACGGTGTCCTCGATCTCACACACTGTCCCTGTTATGTCTTGAAATCAGTCTCAATCAGGGCTTTATTAAAACACTTCTGTTCAATGTCTAAAAGATAAACGCGTAAGCGATGTTTTAACGACGAGCAAATCAAAGAGTATACGGCATAAACCAATAAGAGGCCAAGTTCAATTCAAGATGCCTTCCCGCGGCCATTGTGTAATCGAAATAGCGAAGCCATTCAATGAATATTAAAAATACTGTTTAATTTTGATAAAACAACAACCGGTTTAAGAAGTTCTGATTGCATCCAAAGTCGAAGGGACGAAGCAACTATGTCGTCTTACCTCTATTTTGAACCCACGCGGTTCCTTTAACCGGTTTTCTTGCGAATTTGTTGTCGACGAAGGGTTGTGAGGAAGGCAAAGTTGAAACAAAGTCCCTTGCCGAGGGTGGGATCAAAGGACGAACGTTCCTTCTTGCAAACCCTTGTTTCTTTCATGCTCCGTCCGTACCCGACCATGACCATATTTGGGGGTGCATTCTCGCGTGAACCAATCATATTCGAGACGACTGAGGCCGAACATTGCCGTCGCCATAGCAACGGCTCGTTCCCGATTTGATTGACAAGTTTGATAACAAACCGGTTTAAACCGGACCTAGACAGGTGGTATCACTCCTACAGTGATGACGTCACCCAATGGCATCACTCCCATTGGCAGATGGACACAATACAATCGGTATTTGTCAATAAGACCGTTGCCCGCCTCCGCGTGTCTTTGGAGCAACTTTGATTATCTGGACCACAGTCACAAGCAACCAATAGGGTTATTTGAATCATTACCATGGTACTTCACCACAACCAGTAACCTGTTGCAGAATATCACACCCTAAAAAACCCCCAGCTACACGTTTGCAAGATTATTACCCACCCAACCTTCATGTCTGCATCTTTCACTCTATTTAAAACGTACCCCATGGTTCACCTAATTTGAAACCACAAACTGAAACTATGGTATATTAGTTCCCCAGAACTATTGCAGTTCTCTGTGAAGATACTACCAAAGCTAACTTGGGCCAATTGTTTAGTCATGAATCCTTCATTTGTTTCTGAAAAACTGATCACAAATCAAGATCATTTGTGATCAGTTTTTATTGATCAAGACGACTTTCAACGAATTTCATGGAATCACTTTTCAGTAGTTCTATGAAGAATACCCCAAAAACGTATTGAAATGACAATCAAGTGATGCAATCACTTTGTAACTTCTAATATGTAAAATGAGATGAAGTCACATGATTTAAAATCCGGAAATGGAATGTGGCAATTATTATGTGGCTACAATAAATATCACATAATGCACTAGCTGTGCAATATTGTAACGTAATCCTTGTGCTTTTTCCAACTGTAACAGTAACAAAGGAAGTTGCTGGGTTAGTTTTCTCTCAAAGAACCTCTCTGGAATTAATATCACACGTAAAATATCACACGTTATGTGCAATTCAAACTGTGTACATTTACCAGCGACTCGTCTTTATCAGCTGCATCGAGAAAATCTTAATTATCACTCGATGATGTAACAAATTAATGTGCTTAGTGCATATTAGAACATTACATGGATAATGACATACACATTTAAACACTTCGAATCGCATCTGTCTTCTGCCATTTTAATTTCTAGGCTTCTGTACATTTCAGTTCATTTTATCTGTTGTACAAATATTTGATCTTTTTATCGAACATGATCACAGGCCAACTCTATTACTTTTCCAGTATACATATATAAAAACGGACATTCGGTTAAAAATTCTACCATCATGTAAAACCCAACGATAAAATATCTCCTCAGAAAATAACCATTTAAGCAACTAGCTAACTAGTGAATGTTCTACTGCTTCAGGCTAAAAATATGTATCAATTCATTCCCTTATATGATAAAAAGAACATTGTTTATTGTTTGGTTTTAACCAGATTAAACTCAACAGCTTATCACCTGAGCACCTCTGACATAATACGCCATTCACTAAACGTTCAGCAACGTGCTGTTATTTAGAAGCGAATTTTCCATTTTCTGTCCGTTACACTTGGCTATCAAGCTAAGATGAAACGCCGTTTGAAATCAAACAGGCCAACCCCTTTTTAAACCTAACAGATGTAGCTTTTCTAGGAGACCAGAAAACCTAACGACTTTAAAACCTGTCATACACAGCAAATCCGTGCCATGGATTATATTTTGCCCACCGGATTTTCTACGTTTGTTGCAACATGCTTGTTGAGGGTACCTGCATAGGCTGGTGTTCACTAGTAGCTTTTGACGTTCCCTCCTGTGGTGGAACGTTCGGTAGTCCTTTGTGCCACTAGAAGACAATACAATGGTGATAAAAAAAACTTAGTTTAACCGGTGGACTATTGTAGAATATTCCACGAAATTTCTTTCAGGTAGTTCAGACTGACAAAACACAACAGATTATTGTTAAATATATCTTAAACTGGATCACAATGTTTGAAAAATCATGATCTAAAATGGACGTCAATGTTTGAGGTATTCGTTTAAGAACATCTCAGGCATAAATTCATTTTGGATACCTCAATTCACAACACTTACTTCAATAAGTTTATGTTCTTTACTTTGAATAGCCTCACCATGACCTGAGAATTAGACAAATTAGTAGAAATGATACATATTGTTCTAGGAAAGTTACGCTAACTGACATTTTTCTCTGGGGAAAATGAACTCCCATAAGATACAAAAGTATATAGTATATAGCTTGTATTTTGCACAAGACTCAGTATTATATGACAGTATATTCATTTATCACACGATATCACAAAATATTTCTTACTACTGAGCAGTTTCTTTGTGTAACCACTGTGGATTTGAAATGCACCAGATTCGTTGGTATGGTCCCCTACGTGTCGGTATAGATCTTAAAAATACGATTAGTTGCCCTCTATTAGCACAGTGTTTGGTAAGTCAGAACATGTATACTGGGAAGAGTCAGAGGATATATAGAAATATCCGAAGATATACTAGAAAATCAGAGGTTATATATGTTTACCTCGAAGAAGAGAAGCACCCCACAATTGAATGTAGGCATCCGGCATCTTCTCTGCCATCTGCATACCGGGTCTCACCATCTCCAAAGCTTCCTGTAGACAGAAATCATCTTTGAGCATCACACATGCAGTAAGAATAAAGAGCAGTGAAGTCAGCTCTGACCTTGATATTTCCATTCTTAAGAAAGGTGTGCCCCAGCAAAATCAACGCACAGGCTGTTAATCTGTGAGATTCCTCGGGGTTTGAGATCTTGAGTGTTTCTCGTAAGTAGCGCCTGGAATGAGAGGAAGGAGTGTTGGGCTTCAGTCGTGAATGATAAACGTCTCCAGAGTGGATGAACGTACAGTCTAGAACGATAATAATGACAGTTAAGTGGATCATACCTCGCGTCTTGGTACTTCGCCTCAAAGAAAGACTTTAGTCCCATAATGTAATGATAGCTTGCCATCATAATGCTCGACCTATATATTTTCCAAAAATATACACACACAAATTAATGTTGTAGGTTTGTACAGTAGGTTACCATAAAAGAAGATCAAAATATTTTAACAATAGATTACGCTGCAATTGCCTCGACGTACCTTAAAGAAGCTCTTTTAGGATTTGAGAAATTTTGTATCAACTCTTCAAGCTGAAAACATAGGATTGGAGACATTCAAACAAATATTAAAACCTTTGTTTACTTTTGGAATAAAACGTTCACCCACCTTCGCCTTTCGTGATTCTCCCATCCTGATGTAAACGACGCACAGATTCAGAGCGATTAACGAGTATTGTTCGGGATTACGACAAGCCTGGAAATTGCAGTGGAACAAACTTTAATATTGAGTAATGAAACTTATAGGAACTGTGACGCATCATATACAGTCTGTAACTCACCCTCAGGGCAACTCTGAATTGAAATTCAGCAAATTCCATTTGGTTCATGGACATGGAGTATAAGCCCTTGGTTGAAATTAGAATGATATGCGTTAAATTCGAATTATTCTAACTTACTGAATACATTTAAAGTATAATTAGAACGAGAAAATACCAGAAGTGTGTGCAGCATTGAATTGTGGGAATTCATAAGCCTTGGACTGCAAGCACGAAAGGCGTTAGCCACCTTAAATGTAACAATAAGAATGCTTCAGTTAAAAAGTATACCTATCTTGTTAATTAGAGTGTGTCACGTTAATTAGAATATATCGTTGTAATTACAATAGATCATTAGGCTTCAGTTTCGTTCTGATATCTACCTGTTTGATAGCGTGGTTAGACTGACCCTCAATAACATGTGACACGATCACGTTCTCCAATAACAGAAGTTCAAAAACGGATAGCAAATGGGTTGGTTGTTTTTCTAAATGAAAAAAGTAAGATCAAAAAGACATCCAATGACCAAAGCCATCAATGCAGCCATTACCTGACTTTTAGTTTTTTTTTGAATTCGTAAAGTTGTACCTTTTAGAGAAGAAATCTTTTCTAATGCTTTCTCACTGTATTTCAGAGATTTTCCAACATGACCCGTTTGCATACAATGGACCACAGTCAGCTAATGAAAAGGCGATGATATGTATGGTATAAAGTTATCAGAGCAAAAATATACCAGTATATATCCTGATGATAGGCACTGGATGAGTTTGTATGGGTGAAATCATAAAGAACCTACCAAATATACAATAATGCAGAGATGATCTACAGGCAACCATTGAAATCTTTCATACTCCGGGATTTTGGCTCCTGTAACAAAAATTAGTGTTGGTATATCTTACGTATACTGCAAGTTTAAATCGAGATATACTCTGTAAAAGAAATAATTACCATCAATTGGCTCGAGGGATGTGACAACTTGAATAGAATGTTGCAGTTGTTTTATGTCAGCTCTCGTCGTCTTTGGCTGTAAGAGACAAAATACAGTACTTCCTATCATCTGAACATATCATGTACAATTTCAAGATTTTTCAAGAAGTATAGAGCCTGTACTCAGTCGAAGATTTTCTTCAGAAAAAGAACAGATAGCGAACATACCTGACCAGAGGCAATACCAAGCCATGTTCGCAAGGAGAGATAAAATATTCTGACGTGTTCGACCAGTAAGTGTGGGCCACGCCACAACTCCAAATATGTACCAAAGCTCCCTAACATCATCGTCGCCTGGTTGTAATCTTGTGCGACAAGTAGATACTGAAAAACAAATGAAACTGAGTTTCTCATTTGTTTAGTCGGAGACAAGATGATGGACGTGATCGTCGACTTACTTACCAGAACTTTGCTCAGTATAAACAGACATCTAAATACAAAGACAATGAAATTATTTGTGGAAATTTGGAGAATGAGGACGAGGAAATATTGAGATCATTTTACCTCATGTATTCTGATCCGTTTTGCTGCGAAAATTGTTCTCCAATCGTAAGATGTTTGATAGCTTCTGGAACATCGTTGCACGATGCATAGATTTCCTGTTTACAAAGAAATTCGTGATAGTTCAACACCTACTGTACAACGCAGCAAGTAACAGTAACACAAGATCAAATATCATTGCGCTCAGATGCGACGTTTGTACGATGACGAGAACGATGACTCTCGTTCTAATCGTGACTCTCCTGTAAGGGTTACCATCAGATTATCTCAACTTACAGCAAGCTCAAACAAAGTTTCGAAGTACAAATGAAGACAGTTCAACTTTTGCGTTGCTTTCAAAGCCAGCTGAAGGTATGGAATGGATGATTGAGGTTCATTCTGAAACGATAACGTATTTCAATTTAAATGACGTGAAGATGAATGAACTCTTTAAAAATCACGTCACGTACCTGGATTTTATAGAGTTCTTTAAGTTGAGTAACTGCTTGGCATAGCAATTCTTCAGAACCTGGACCAAGCTATTAAATTAGGTTATGGAAAAAGAGCTCAACTGACAAAAAAAATTGAGAATTATTACGCGACTAGATGTCTTCTAAGACTACTTTGATTGTACTTTTAATCATTGATGAGAAAGGATACAGATTCTAGAAGTGAAACCTAAAATGTCAAATTTAGATAAATTTAGTACGTTTAATTAACCAAAATAACCAACGTACATTACAGTGACAAACCCACTGTAGCCAAACATATTTACCATTTTCATCAGGCAACGAAAAAGAATAGAAAAAAACACTGCGCGCAAGCTTAAAGACGTCGCGAAATGTTCCCCTTTACGCTCTAAAATAATATTTATTCTTTAGAACAGAATAAAGTAACAATATACGATAAAACATTCTAAAATGTATCAAAATTGTTCTAAAGTGTAACAAAAAGAATTGTTGCAAATAAAATGTATCAAGCGTGGGAAGAAATCAATTAGAACTTTCGGCGTGTGAAAAGAACGTTTTCCGTGGAAAAGGAACGTTTCTATTGAAAAAGAACGTTTTTCGTGGGAAAAGAACTTCTTCGTGCGAGAGAACGTCGCTCGTGGGAAAACCTTCACTTCAAATGACTAGCGCGTGGGAAAAAACGATAAATGAATAAAAACACGGGTTTTTTTAATACTTATAGCCACTGTTTAATCGCTTAGCATCTATGTTAATTGATGTCACGGTAAATTTCACATGCAAAACTTTTCTAAATATTTGAAAGCTCGTTCTGACGTCCGTTCTGAATGTTAAAGTTTCATTGTGTTATTCAAAACTTCTTCAGAGTCTTTATTAATGATTTCACAATCTGGCTCGAACTACCTGCCAAGAATCAGTCCAATTCTGATTTTTACTTATGGACCAATTTTAACTTTCCTATTGAATTCTTTCCATATGGAGCACATGAGAGACAGTGGTCAGTGATTCTGTTTGAATCATAAATGTTTGTTCCTACTTTAGCAATGCCCATAGGTGATATTTTTTTCTTGGAATTGTTGTAAACAAGTTAATAGGTTATGAATAATCAGTATTCAGCTGAGAACACTTATGAATCAAACTGAATTAACTTAATGATTCACAACACTATCAAAAGAAAAAAATCAGGAAATTTCTTGCACTTATTTGTTCATTCTTCGGTAAAGAATGGAAAGATTAATTTTGGGAATAAAGAGACTTTATATTACTTCACAATAATATGCCATTGTTAACACATTTCTGCACACATATTTATACGGAAAAAACATCGAGATAACACTACACGTTCCTGCAACTCTGCAAGCATATGATTTATCTTTAAAGAGTGACGAGGGGTGAAACAAACCATCTCAATATCAATGAATTACATACCGATCTCTCGAAATGTGATCTGGCCAAGTCAATATTCTCAGTATATTTCAAATAAATGCTCCCAAGTTGAACTCTGACGTGAGCCTCGGAGTGTGGAGGCAGCTTATAGCAAAATGTAGCTTCCAAGCAATGTATGCACTCTCTAATCCTTGGCGGATCTGATCTTAAGTAGACGTCAGCTACACCTAAAAGTGCCGTGTAGCAAGTATCGTTGACCAAGTGATCGGCCATGTTTGTTGTTTTCCTGTCACCCGATTGGCGCATGTCGGCTGTTTACCGTAGAAATTTTCGACGATTACTCATCCGAAAAAAATTCAAAATAAAAAATATGAATTATAAAGCCAAAAAAACATCATTCCCCTTGTCATTCTTATACATTAGGAGCGTCTTTAAAAAACTTCTGACATTCGGAATTGTGAAATGAAGAGATAAAACAAAAATTTAAAGAATATATTTTTGCGCAGCGTCAAGATGCGAATCAGGTGGTCGAACACCTCGCTGTCACTGATCTAAATATATAAACACATTTCAACTTAAAATTACTAAGTTTTTAGTTTATCGAGTGTTTTTTTCTTCCAATACAAGTATTTCGCTGTTTTTTTATTGATGATCTGTGAATTAACCAGTTTGCAAGATGTCGGATATGGACGATGATTTTATGTGTGACGAAGACGATGATTATGATTTGGTAAAGGCTTTTGATTTGCAAATTATAGAGTCTGATGAACCCTAACTGTCAAGATTTGAAAATTGCATTTGAAATTTTACACGTATACAGCTGTGCTCGTCGTTTATTTCCTAACGATATGCTATTGACAAGGTTGAATTATGTTGTACAAACTGAAGTGGATTATATATGAGAAATTTAGGTCGTTGCATATTTAATAGTCGACTGTAAACATTGAAGAACCATCCAGAGAGGGTATATACTATATAGCTCTGAATTCAGTGCATAGTGTAGTTTCAGATGTATTTGGAATTATGAAACTGTGCTTTTTACACTTACAAACTACCTAAAGAAGGGTATTAGCCTCTGCGTCAAAGTGTTTTGTATATATCCTGTCTCTTCGTAATCCCCAGTACCAAGTATTTCTGTGATGGTACAGTTGTACCTATCAATCTTAAAATATTGCTTATTTCCCTGGCTAGTGCAGTGTTCATCTTGTTGCAATATAATACATCATTTCGAAAACATACAATTCATATCTCTGCCAAGAAACATGTCATAGATCAGAGCCTACCATGCATGGCCAGCAGAGCTCAGACCATTCTAGCTACTTTCATGTTGATCCAATGATCAATTTTCAAAACTGTTTTTAGGAATATGAGGAAGACACTAACTCTGAACCAGATGTTGATCTGGAGAACCAATATTACAACTCAAAGGCAATGAAAGAAAATGACCCGAAAGGTGCTTTAGAGAGTTTTCAGAAGGTATCAAACCTGGCTCTATATTGATTGTTCATTAATTCGGTTGTTTTTAAACTGATGATTTCCTTTCAAAGGTCATGGAATTGGAAGAAGACAAAGGAGAGTGGGGATTCAAAGCTTTAAAACAAATGACAAAGATAAATTTTAAAATTGTATGCACATTAAAACACATTAACAAACCAAGTTTAATGTAATTTTACTCTCTCTGACACTGAAAAATATCTTCCATGTTATCAGGGTAACTATTCAGAAATGATGCAACAATACAAACAACTCCTTACTTATATCAAGGTATAACTCTTCTTATCATGACTATTAATGTTATCACCAACGCTGGCAGTATAATCATCATTATTAAATATTTCCATGCTATAATTTCTTTTCAACATACAGAGTGCGGTAACTAGAAATTACTCAGAAAAGTCAATCAATTCTATTCTGGACTACATTTCAACTTCAAAACAGGTGTTCACATTCAGTATATACTATGATTTTTCAACAAAAAACGACTGTGTGCTAGCTTACCGAAAAATGTCTTTGATTTTAGATGGAGTTATTACAGGATTTCTATGAAACAACTTTGGAGGCTTTAAAGGATGCGAAAAATGATAGACTTTGGTTCAAAACTAATACAAAAGTAAATCCCATGCTTTTACTGATATCATTGCATTTACATATATTCTAACAACTTTCCAATTTCTTCAGCTTGGAAAACTTTATTATGACAGAGAAGAATTTGCAAAATTATCTAAAATCCTGAAGCAACTTCATCAATCATGTCAGGTACAAAAAAGGATGTGAATGTTTTTTCATCTCTTTGATAGATGCAAAAATATTGAATTTTCTGTTTTAGACTGATGAAGGTGATGATGACTTGAAAAAAGGGACACAATTGCTGGAGATTTATGCTTTGGAAATTCAAATGTACACAGCACAGGTGAAGAAAGTCTAAACTCAATTAATATCATAGTAATTCTGATACTTGAATTTAAGAAAGCTGCAAGTTACTCTCAAACAAATGCTCTCTAATCTCATCATTTTGTTTCTTTTATGGCAGAAAAATAACAAGAAATTAAAAGTAAGAAGATGCAACCTGCCTTTGAAACTTCCAATTTGTTCGTTTTGATAAACAGAAAATTATTCACCCATCTTTCTTGCAGGCCTTGTATAAAAACTCACTTCAAATTAAATCAGCAATTCCTCACCCTTTGATAATGGGAGTCATACGAGGCAAGTGTTCGGATAAAATATGTTTTATTGTTAAAACGTTTGGCCGAATTTCTCTCGTTAACTTCAAAATCTTTCAAAATCCCGACGGTTGCAGAATGCGGAGGAAAGATGCATCTACGAGAGGCTGACTACGACCAAGCACACACAGACTTTTTCGAAGCTTTCAAAAATTACGACGAATCTGGAAGCCCCAGGTACATTAAACGCTAGTAGAGAGTACGATTTCCAACTTCGTAGTAGAAAATGACGAGTTTCTGTAGAAAGCTAAGTCATGATCAATTTAATGTACATTTCCAGGAGAACGACGTGTTTGAAATATCTTGTTCTTGCAAACATGCTAATGAAATCTGGCATAAACCCTTTTGATTCACAAGAGGTGATACCCGTTTTGTGATTTTTACTATTGTATGATATCATATAAATTGATTGAAGCTTCTTTCTTAACTTTACAATGTCATTCCAGGCAAAACCATATAAGAATGATCCAGAAATCCTGGCAATGACCAACTTAGTCAGGTATCTGATAATTTCCACATCCCATTCTCTCTATTTCTATCCATTATTCCATTATATTCTCTCTATTTCTATCCATTATTCCATTATATCAAAAAAATTATCGTTCTGTAGCTACAGCATTCTTTATTTGTTTCAGTGCCTATCAGAATAACGATATTAATGAATTTGAAAAGATATTAAGAACGAACAGGTCAGGAATGAAGTTATTCAACAGAATTAAGACCTAAGAGTCTCCTTCTCACAAATATGTTTTCTGTAATTTTAGAAAGAATATTATGGATGATCAATTCATCCGGGAACATATCGAAGGTTTTCCAGTTTGTCGCCTTAAAGATTTCTTTCGAAATTTCTAGGAATATTTCACTAATATCACGTTGTTTTCGACTTTCAGATTTACTGCGAAATATAAGAACGCAAGTTCTAATAAAGCTAATAAAGTAAGCTGTGTTCATCAAAGATGAGACACTCATATATTCCCCGGCTTCAATTTTATCAACTTAATAATAAAAAAGTGTTTTTTTCGTAGGCCTTATACTAGAATACATATTCCTTTTATCTCAAAGGTAATTTAATCATTTTCGACTTCACTGCAATGTTACTCATGAGAAACGTTTCAAAACAAAGCTTTCCTTGAAATCTTTCAGGAACTAAATATACCTCCGGAGGAAGTGGAAAGTTTACTTGTATCGTGTATCCTGGATAGGTACTGTAAAACAATATATTTCTTCTTCAAAGCGAGCGCGAGCATACGGAGCAAATAGTGTTGAACTGTGCAACCATTATCAGTATAAATAAAGTCTTGCCTGAAATATTATTTCTATGAAATGAGATAATTCTGATTTCTAGCACCATACCGGGTAAAATAGACCAAGTTAACCAACTTCTGGAACTCGACAAAACATCACAGGAGACTGCACGGTTAGATTGCCTTCTTCGTTTAAACTTAACGATCTAATCTGTATTACTTACAAGTAACTGGACTATAATACTTCTTTCTTTCAACAGGTTTACGGCGCTCGATCGCTGGACAACACAACTCGATTCTTTAAGCTCTGCTGTTGTGAACAAAATAACTTAGAATTTGCTATATTTTGTAGTTTGAAATTTTGTTTAAAGAAAGCAATTCTTGTATAAAATCAATGTCTACTTTGTAGTGTTGTGTCTGATGTTTCCAATATACTGTGTTATCCCTATGACCTAAGTTGACCTACGTCTGAATACAATCTGGGTTATAATTTTTAACATCAAATTCTTCTGCAATTCACAAGATTTTAGACGGATAACATTATTCCCAGATTGAAAGATTACGGACTGTCTTCTCCACACAAAATAGCCGGATAATTCAATCCATTCCAAGCATATGAATTGAGCACGGCTCCTAAAAGTTTCTTGTGTTGACAAACTCGTCTAGTGTCTGGAGTTTTAGATCTGTTACTCTCTTTATTTGCTATCCTCTCAAGCAATGCATCTGTTTGTTCTTTCGTTAGCCTTGGTCTCCTTTCCGTACAGCGTGTCGTCTTTGTAGAACTTTCGGCGTATTTTTTCGGCGAACTTAAACGATTGACCATTTCTTCGATTGCACCAGAGCCTAATTCTTGATGTCCCAATTGTAAACGTGTCTTCTCCATTGTTCCCCAAGGATTACCAGCCATATAAAACGTATTTAAAACTCTGAATATCAACCAAATTTAATAAGACAGTCTCCTTTACCAGGTTAGCAACCAAACGCATGACATAAACCTTTCTAACGCAAGGTCACTTGTGGAAATATGAAACTATAAAATTATTGGTTCGTTGATTATATTGACATTGTTTATTTATCATTATGTTGGATTGACGTCAGTTTTCAGTCCATGACTTGGTGCTGAATGAATTTTGTTAATATCGGCGTCAGCTCAAGGTTAAATTGGCGTCAATTTTTATAATAATCGCTAAATATTTAATCCCCATTGGCTTTAATCTACGTGCATTTGAGAATATTGTCAAAATGTATTCATAATCTAAAAGCAAAACATACAATTGTCATAGAAACCGCTTTGTTGGTACAAAGGTGATATGAAAATGGTGGAATCCGAAAATCACCGCTATTTGAAAGAAATTTTTATACAATAAAGTTAATTTATCGTTTCTTGTATCTATCGACTCTTGTAGTCTACTTGTCATCAGGAACTAGTATTTTATTGTGTGTTATCTTGAGCAAAGTTTTCAACAGCAAAACGGTATTTTAAATACGATAGAAATACAACATTTTATGGATTATATCTATAATGAGTCATTAAACCGTAGTTAAAACCGTTGGCAACAGATCATTAAAGAAGCGTTGTTCAAGACGATCTGTTTAAAGACGAAAGTCCCCGTTCTTGGTCTGGTACCTTCACCATCCTCAGCATAGGAAATTCGCAATGTATTCCTCTTCAAAAATCCGTAAGCCCTGGGGAACGATAACACATCCAAAAGAACGGAATCCTCATAATTTACTTGGCCACCAAAAGCTGTCCGGAAGGCAAATTAAGGAAGTTATAAACAGGCTCTATCAAAAAGATTGGCAAGCGAAGAAAGAAAAGTTGCGCGACAGTTCTGGACATGAAAGGGTGGAGCGAATGAATTCAATGAAGGGTAAGAAGACAGCGGCTGAAGTGGAAGCTATTGTCGAAAGATTGACAAGAAATGCAGAGAAGAATGTGACAGATAGCAACAGAACCGGAGCTATGAAAGAAATGGGCATTTATAATACATATGCCTGCAAAGGATGGAACTAAATATTTCATTGAAACGACCGAATTTGTGAAGTGTTCATGGCGAACGAGCTTAAATTTTGTTGCTCAAAATGACTCTGAAAGTAAATGGATTTTGAGTGTGATAAAAGCAGGGTATTGTCAGTGCACTGAGATTGAGAATGATAAACTCTAATTTAAGGAAAATCATCTTCCTCAGTATTTGGGAATTATTCACTAAAGCTTCAGTCCACCGAACACTCCAGTTTGAGGAACCGCACAGTGGGACATGATAGCAATAAGCATAAAGCACGTTTTAAGAAAGCGACGACAATTTTGTTAACTACTGGGTTAAACTTTCCTTTACTTAAAGGTGGCTCATGACACGATCCGAGACAACTTTACTTTACCGTCGTTTAAGCGGCTGCATGCAGACGTAATGATAAACCTGTTTTGTCTAGAGTGTGGAGACAGCCAGCCTCTCTTAATTTACAATGTGACCTCATGCGGTCAAGTATGATGACTTTAAAAAAGCCTAACTCAAGGTTTTGACTTGCACTGGTAATCTACTTGCAAACTTGGTTACTTGCAAGTGCTAATTACATGCTAATTTACTGCAAATAATGATGTTGTTGTAATGCTAGTGCAATTTTTCATCGTTGAATATACAGAGAACTCCTAATCTCAGCGTTTTCACTAAAAGTTATTAGCATGTATTACTTCAAATTTTTCCAACACAATGGATGTTTACCAAACCTCTTAGCTCTAAAAGCAGCTGAAGGAAGTCGTACTGTTGTGTTCCTCTGTTTACATTTCATTGTTATTGATGTCAAAACTATTCATGAATGGCTTTGTGTCCCAACACTACAGTTGATATTTATAGCGAGTGTTATGGTTACCCCAGACCCTGGATTTGCATAACAGCCTGCATTCTAAGGCAGGTTATCACCACACCACACCGCAACTCGAGTCTGCTCGCAGGTTTGGAACGATAGATGCCAACTTTTTAGTATAATATTGTAAACGATACTGATACAGTACAAACAAATTGTGGAACCAGATCTCTGGTGATGACCACCAGACCTGAGGTGCCAAGAATTTCATCAGCAAAAGCTACAGCCTGCCATAAATTTTTCATACATTTCCTCATGCCGAGTTGGCAGAATTGTATTCCTGTTTTGTGCAAATAAACAGTGCATGTCTTAACAAATTCTGAGCATATTTTTACTGACTTCTAAAACGTGCTACATGCATTGTGGAACCGACATATTTTTTGATATTTAATTAGCGTTAATTACAATTGTCGCCATAACAGTATACCACTTGACGTTTCCGGATTAAGATAAAAATGTTAAACAACTGAACAAGATGAATCGTAAGATTTCGTCGAGATTATGCAATTCACTACACATTCGCTCTACTCGTTTTCCGTCCTAGTTATTCGATCAATGATGAACTGATATACTAGCTTCTAGCTAAACTGAACTACGATAATACGTAATTACCAGCAGTGATCAACCATTCACTGTTAGAAAATGTTAAAAAGTTCAAAAATTCCTGACAATCGGTAGGGGTCATAACTTAAAACGCAGTTGTCGGCGGACACATAGTTGCTCATAAATCTATAAACCGTAAAGACTAGCAAGAGTGGACAGTCAACTCTCATAGATCATTTGTCTAAACACAATTTCCAAATACATAAGTCTTATAAGGTTTTGTTCTGGTTTTAACTGGATTTGAATCAGTTTATCGAAAGACATTATACATGCAATTGGCCTGGAAGGCTAATGCTCAACAATGACAAAGTCATGTGTTGTTTTTCAAATACTCAGATACTCAAAACAGTCAACTGAGCCAAGCTCTTGACAATTGGCCAGAGATCATCTTGCGCAATACCGTTTAAAATCTGTATGAAAACAAGCTATTGCTATTATATGAGTCCAGGTGTTTTTCAATTGAGCTTTTTTTTCTGATAACAGATTTCTGGCTTGACAGACAATGCTAATGTTATAATCGATTGATGTCTTGTCTGGGCATATCCAGATATCAAATCTGTGTTGACCAATATTATCATACAATGTTTATCCTGATTCTGGAATGAGCGAGTACTGGAATATATCTGGTTTCATGAATCATTGCAGAATGACTCCTGTAGATCACGTGAACTCAGGCTAAAATTATCTAGAAATAACTACTACACTTCAACATTTAAATTACAGTTGATTAGACGAAATTTTAACTTCTATGTAAAATATTTGGGTAATAATGAGCAGACAATTCATTTAAAATATTCATGAAATCATTCTAGACGAATTTCAGAATGTCAATACATTCCTCTCTAGATCTGTTTCAAACGAGGTCCGTACGTGTAATTGGCAAATAGTCATCGAAGCAGGTCCTGTCTGTATATAACCAGCCATGCTGGTTCAAATCACGGGTGATTTTCCACGGCCACAGAAAGGTTTCCTGGTTTCCTGTCAGCGACAGGTTAGGTCAAGCATGCGAATATACCGAACGAAACATTGAAGATTTGAGTAGCCTTGCGGTGGTCGGTCCGATATAATTTGTCGTCTTCTAGAAAATGTTATACAGGTTATAAAAAAGTGACATTCTAAGAATAAAGCAGTCTTGAAAATTAAGAATTGATTTGAAAAGAACCAAGACGGCTTTAATCTTGCTACTTGATATTTCGTTCAATTGTCGACGGGGTTTATACTAGACGATCTAAACCCGAATACCTCACTACGCAATGGAACAATGCCAAACACTGAACGCCAAAAAAGATCTTGTTGACCAAAGCAATAACGCCGGCGTTATGATATATTTGCACTTTGATTTGAAATGCACGCGATTGAAATGCATCTTGGGAGGTGAGTTTAAAGAACCGATATCAAGTGCCAGATTATTTTCCCTCACAAATAGCCAATGCATGCATTCCATAGAAAACGAAACTGGAAGAAATAGCTCTCAGCCTCCAGGATCCAATATCCCCCAAATTGCAACATTACGACGGTGACCCAACTGAATGAAATTGGACAGACAAAATGTAACCTGAAAGATTAGTTCATTTGAGTCAGGCTTTAAAATGTCGCGGTGTTAAGATCCATAGACAATGGCATATGTAAATCACTTAAACTGCAATGCACAGGTTGCAAAATTTATCCGATTAGCTGTCTCATCGCGGAAAGAGATTCACCTTTGCAGATTCACAAAGGATGCGGCATTGCAGTGCCTATATTAAAAGTGATCAAAGATCTTGGAAACGAGCGGAGATATTTTGCAAAGCGTGGCTTTTATTAAAATTGTTTACATTCTCAATTCGCGTTTTTTCGTGTTCATACAAGAACTGGAGCGTCGAAGCGCATCGAAAGGAATTATGGTCAGGAAATTGGCCAGTTGAAATTGAACAGGAAATGGTAGAGGTCTTCGTATATGAGATATATGCGTGGGCTTTTTCTCTCATTCCAAGTGAGGCCTGACTACGGTAAAGAGTAGTGCATTTTGACTATCAACAAATCTGCGTAAATCGCTCCAAAATTTACTGAAGGATATAGGACGAAGGTGAAGCAGGTTTTGTTTGAATAATTCACACGATTCTTTCTAAACGCTTTGGAAGATGTCCATTATTCTCTAACGCGCGTTTACAAATATTCGCAGGAAAATGGAGGAATTATTAAGCGTCGAAGATGAGCTGTTTTTATTCGAGACTTTTTTGAAATTGTCAAGTCAGAGTTACATCGACGAGACAGAAGGGTTTCTCTCTGAGGACGAAAGCGACGTACCGCTGTCACATTATTTTATTTACGAAAAAGGTGAGTCTCGCTTCCAGGTGTTGCGTGTAGCGAGGTGCGGGGTCCGTTAGCATCTTGTGGGTTATATACATTTCTCGGTCATAAACGGTTTACAAGTGATTTAAGTCTTGTATTTAAAACCTTATTAGTAATCGTTATTTCATCGTGGTTGAAATCTAGCCAAGTTCATATCAGCATTGTGCGCGGTTACTTCACGAGACGTGGTGATCCTTAGGGGAGAGGTGGGGTCAAGGATCGAAGGGTGGGAGAGATCAGGGATCGAAGGGGCAAAGGGGTAAAAATGTACCCGAAAGCACGGGGGAGTATATATTGAAAGGTATAAACTAGAGGTAATTTAGAGCGGAAAAGCGCTGTATTCAGGTGAAGACCAGCCTGGATCGCAAGAATATGCTCGAATAGAGAGTGGATACGGCTCTCGATTGTACAGCGCCTTCACACCAACGCGAATAAGACTGAGGCGACATTTGAAGTTTTTAAAATCAATTCCCGACATTCTCATCAGGGGAGCGTTTGTCAATTATGTGGGAACATAGGTTTAAACGCACGGCCATTTACCGGTTTTATTATTCATGCTTGGAATCGATTGCGTTGCGACACCCCGTCTGTCATGATCACACCAATTTTAGCAATTGCTCGGAACCGAGTCACGAGAGAAAAATGAGACAACGCAACGCGCAACAAATGATAAATCAACACTTGGCCATTCGAATACAAATCTTAAAAGCCTACCAGGATCTGAACGCTCGTATCACTTTGGTTTTCCGGGTAGGAAGTTGGAGAAATTGTTAACCTGGCACGAATAAGACACTGCTTGACAAAAAACAGGCCTTGCTTTATCGCCATCAATCATATGATCATTGAGATTACTGTGTGATCAATTTTACATTTCGAGGACATAATTGCATAAAAATACTTTCGTTTGTAGATAGTTGAATGTTTAAAAATGTCACCAATGCACGTTTTTGTTTTCCTAATTAGGGTTATTAATTATAGAGCGGTTGAGGTTTTCCTTCTGCCAACTGCGCGAAATCATGAAAGAATGATTTGAATAAAAAAATCATCAACTGGTTGCCAGAAAGAGAAGTGACCAGTGTATTGACCATGGGCTACTGGCGACCGGGAAAAATAAACAATGGTTGCCTTTCCATGGGTATCATTTTCCGAGGAATAACTTTATCATTGATTTCATGATACAGGCTCAAACGGAAGAATCGGTCAAAAGCCATACAAGGGCACCTGACATAATGTATTTTCATTGTAATATCAATCATAATTGGGGTAAGATTTCTATAGATACCGCAATCACAAAGTGAAAGCAAATAGCAGGAGGTAGATTGAAAATTATAAACTTTCGGCTTATAGTGCATGATTGTGTTATTTACAACAATTATTGTCGATATTCAAAACAGAATTCTAAACAGTCTGGTAGATGCGGACTTGGCAAGCTAACGAATCCATACATGTCTTTTGGGGGCAGTTTCAGGGGCTTGACACGAGAAGATCGGTATTTGCATTAAGAATATACAGCCCTAAATTATTCACGGTAAGAGCCAGGTACCAAGCCTGAAGATATGAAATATGGCAGGCTGTCGTGGGAGAGTTTTCCTCTCATTTACCTCCCTCACAATCCATCTTGCCAAAATATAATTCCACTGGTAAAACAAGTCCCG
Source organism: Dendronephthya gigantea (assembly GCF_004324835.1). Taxonomy (NCBI): domain Eukaryota; kingdom Metazoa; phylum Cnidaria; class Anthozoa; order Malacalcyonacea; family Nephtheidae; genus Dendronephthya; species Dendronephthya gigantea. The sequence continues at coordinate 438,724 of NW_021163105.1, read as the reverse complement.
ATGCATCGTTTTGGTAGCTAACTATAAACAAGTCAATCATACGCGCAGAATGTCATCATTTTAAACAGACATGCATGAGAAAGATCAAATTAGTGCTTTGTCTATTTCAATAGCTGCACTTGATTCCCCAAAAAGACGTAAGAAGCCACTTGAGTTAATTTTAATAAAAATCAAATGGTTTGTGATATGACTTCCATATGTAAACATAGCAATGTCACGCTCATTTTGCAAGAACCTAAACAGCACAGGTACGATCCGTTGTCGAAAACATCGTGTTAAATGCATGCTTTCGCTTTTTCATACTGGTAAATTGCTGGAGTTCCTGACACGCGAGAAAGACTGCATTACTTCCTGGTTGAATTAAGAAAACATTCATTAATATTCCTCATCATCATTTCTTTTTTAAAGATTGTAAAATAATTCAATTCAGAGTGCCCAGCAGGACAATAACTCTAAGTTAAATTAAATATAGGAACGGAACTTTGACGCCATGATTAAGTAAAACATTATGTAATAACTTCCAGAACTACGAGCGTCAAAAGTTAACTGAAACGACGGGTCAGTATAATGCGAATAAAATCCGTTTGATTATAACGCTAGTCTCATAATCTCCACAAATAGAAATCCCCTTCAATTTCAACTTAGTGCATCCAATATTGAAATACTTCTCGACAGGATAGACTCGTTGTTTCACACGGTGGTTGTAGGAAATTGATTGAAACACCCACAATGTTAAGAATCACTTGAAAACGAACGAGCCAATATCATTTAGTTGTCATGCTACAACAAATATTGGTCTATATCGAACGAGGAAATATTTTCCTCCATTTAAACCCTGCGGTGGCTTTGTCTGTAAGCGGAAAGTTCTTAATGCAGATTACAGCATACTTATCTGACACGTTCATAATCGGATATAGAATTAAAAACAAAATTTCCGTTCTCTTCCAGAGTCTGAACAATGTCCAAGTCCAGTGGAAACTATACCCTCTCCCACCTCACCACAGCAGTTCTTTCCCCAAATCTACCCAAGAAGCCCCTCCCCATGTGAATCACCCACATCCCTCTTCCCTCCGATACGATTAGAGAGCATTCTCTTCCCAGACCCCGCAACACCTCCACTTGCAACACCGCCACCTACACCCACGCCTCTCCCACCACAGACCCCCCAATATACAATCCAAGAGTTCAAGCCGGAGCCGTTACCCCAACCTATGTTCTCCCCCCCTCCTCCAGAGGCAGAATCGGCCGGGGTTCACTTTATCGACCTCAAAGACCTTTATGAGAAAGCGCAGGTGAGACGGAGGGGGACCTCAGAACAACGACTGGTCGACTGTCGAATACACATGGTTGCCAATTTCTCCTCAATACCGAGCAACGTACAAGTCTGGGTCCGAAGATTTGCTGAGATCAAGGGATTTCAAAGTACAGTAGAGTTACCCGTAACCATCGAAAAAACTTTGCCCAACATGGTAATTATACTAACTTAACTACATTCTGACGCTAGATCAATCAGTCTTATTAAACAGCCGACAGTAAAAGTAAGGATTACGTCTTGTTATTTCAGAAGGAACTTAATGTCACGTCTTGTTATTTCAGAAGAACCAACTGTTAACAAGGATAGGAATGATTTCTTCCATAGGATAACTTATTTTCTCGACTTATTTAACCATCTTTTCTTTATTTAGCAATATTTCTCAGTAAATTTGGATGCCGTCTACATGACATCATTAGGAAAGAAGTTTTATCAACTCAGTACGACTGATAGGTTGAGAAAGAACCGTTTCGTGATTCACGTCAACTTAATCTTCGAGGACAACAGTGCAGCACAATTCAAGAGTGAACCTTTCTTAATCAGAAGTCGAAAACTGTCCCCAAACCCACGAAAGCCACGCTCCTATAGCGCCTCATAATACTCTGAGGAATCATTCAGAGATATGCTAAAAAAAGAAAGGATGCAAAACCTCGACAAAAAACAAACACTCAAGTCAAGAGTTGTTACAATAATCATTTCAGCAAAGAATGACATGGACACGGAAGATATTCAGTATAGAGGATATTGAAAAATCCTTGCACGTAGCAAAGCTAATTAAATTTAAACCTGGATTATCCAAAGGACGTTCATTACTTCATTTTTTTTAACGCCAAGTATCGAGGAGTTTTGACAGAACAACCAAATCCAAAAGGCTGAGCTAGCGAGCTTAAGAGAAGAACTCAGCCTTGAACTTGGTTAGTTATGAATTTCTTGCGAAAAAATTCTCTGAGCTACGATTTCTAAAATGTGATCCAGTAGCACAAGGAAGTAGTGAGTTTAACTTGCACCAAATTTATGACATGAAACTGGGTTCCTGATACTACGGCTAGCTCTTCTCGTTTCACGTCCGGTGTCATAGATTTGGTGATTCATAAACTCGCTACTTGTGAGATACAAGAAGTGTCGTGTGGGAAGTGATTGACACGAGTGTTTTACACAGTACGGAGCGAAACGTGCTGCATTTCATGTATCTAAACTACTCAATGTTTTTAGTGCAATATTCTGCGTTTTGTCTGATAACGACGTACATTCATCAGATAATGATGAACATTTATCACATATCGCCATTTCATTTCAGGATTTTAAGCTGTAAATAGAGCTTGTTCTTTCTTTCTTTCGTTCTGTTGAAGATTAAATGCAAACGTTCAGAGATTCATCATCGTCTGCTGGCGTGTACGTTTAACTAAATCCAAAATCAGACGAAGTTAGCTGGGCTGAGAGGAACCTGCTTATTTCTATTGTTAAATTTACCTGCCCGACATCACTTAATTATTTATGAAACCATCAGTGATTTTTGGTCAAAACAAATTTTACAAGTCAACAATATTCTAACAAAGATTTTAGTAAAATCGTCTGTTTTGGAAGTCCGGTATTCTCTAGCATTATAAAGGTTTGTGGATAGAAAAGATTGTTAGTAATGACAGATGATTGAAAACTGTACATAATAGCTAAAAATATTTCTTTGTCAACTATAGAGATGTATATGTATTGAATTTTAAAATATTATATACTAGCTCTTTTAATGTTATGTTTGAAATAAATCCGGTAAAAATAATTGAATACAAAGTTACTTGCAGGCAAATGCATTTTAAACGTCTTGGATGAATCTCATTTATACATTTTGCATGAAACCTTAGTTTGAACTTTTGTTTTGATGTATATGATCTTATATACGATCACGAATTATTCAACGACCAGTCTAAAAATATAATGATCTTGTTCAATTGAAATGAATTTTTTTATACTGAATGGCGCTGACTCGTTCTTCCAAAAGGTCCAGAAAGAATCATCTCTTATTGATCCAGTGTTACTACAGGAGGAAACCTAACCCAAACTAGTTTTTTTCAGTTCTAAACTGTTCTTCCTAGAGGTCCAGTAAGGATCATCTCTTATTGATCCAGTGTTACTACAGGAGGAAACCTAACCCAAACTAGTTTTTTTCAGTTCTAAACTGTTCTTCCTAGAGGTCCAGTAAGGATCATCTCTTATTGATCCAGTGTTACTACAGGAGGAAACCTAAACTAAACTAGTTTTTTTCAGTTTTAAACTGTTATCTCTGGGTAATAAGACTGTATTTGAACGATGTATTTTTGTATAGGAAACCCGAGAGAAATGCTCACAAAGGAACAATACTGAAACCTCAAGTCAATCATGTTTCCAATCTTAAAAAATGACACCCTCAAGAAATACATACATACTACAATAATGCCTGAACATTTGACCCTAACCGGGTTTCCAAATCCTCGGAACAATCATACAGGAACATTGACCTCATCGATGGGTACCAGACTTCGAGAGAGGAACGTCCGGTTACATAATGAAAATGTATCGCTGTACATGTTCATTGGACTGTTTGTCGCTTTTGTACTTATCAGCACTTTCGTAATCTCGGTTGAACTATATAAAAGTGGGAGATGTAAATGGCAAACTAGAGCCATGAAAAAATTTGATTATACTTATGGCATATGAGCCGGCTCTGGGAAAAGAAAAGAAGTGCTTATCTATTTCCCCAATGGCTGGCTTTCTCTGCAACTTTTCAAATTCATATTTCAAAATATCTGGCATTGAAAACAACTCAAGATTTTCTACTAATTGTGGACTTGGTTTATTTATTAATACTGATCCTTGAGATAGTTTAATCAGATCGTTGAATGCGCAATTTTTCGGCCGACTCGACTATGGTCGAATATGCCGTTTTCCGGCGGTTCCTCAACACAACCATGGTCGAATGTGCCATTTCCAACCCGTCATATCATGGATAGTCAGTAAAAGAAATAAAGAACAAAAATAGAAAAACAGAACAGAATCAACGAAGATAAAAAATAAAAACTTGTGAAATAAATACATACAATTTAGGCCCAAATTGTACCGCCGAATCAAGCGGACAAAATTAACAAAACATTTTAGCAAACTAAGCCGTTCAGTCATTTATATTGAGTTTCCTTTCGAGAATGACGGTTATTTTGACGTTAAAAACCAACAAGGATTGTTTCAAAACACTAAAAGAATATCAAAACACTAAAATTTCTCGCTAAAAATACTTAAAAAACGTTCAGTCGTGTAAATCTTGTTATTTCCAAGCGTGTGCCTTATTAGTCGTTTTCTATGCATATACTTGTTAAGGACCGCCCCCCCGAGACCAGGAAAAGCTTAAATACGTTAAATTTATCTTCGCTCTCAGGGCTAGCCACTGTAGCTGATTCGTCTATGACGCTAGGCTTGTGGCGATGCATACTCTGTTTCTCACTGAGACGTAACGGTTAGGTGCACATACATCATGGTCTGGGGGCCGTAGTGCATCTCCCCCTTAGACGGCCGTTAAGATGTGAGTTATGGGGGGGAGTTCTTCCTATAGCAACCGCCTTGCACCTTTCGTAGTTGTAACTATGCTGAATATTGCAGCCGGTTGTATAACCAGGTTAGATTGTGGCATAGGCTGGATGATCTCTTTTGGGTGTTTTTCCCCAAATTTTTTTTTTGGCACGCTTTCCAAATTTTTGTTTTACATACAAAAAAATACTGTTATTAAACATATATGGAACGGATATGGTTCGAAAAAAAATTCATATCGACTAAAAACCACCTTAATTAACCCCTGAATACTCTCCCCAGTCTCTGCATGGCTTAGTTTCTGAATTAAACAATAATAAAATACCAGAAATCATTCATAAACATCAAACATCTTCATCAACCTTACAGCAGTAAAACAGCAACAAAGACATTCAGACAGTCAACTCTGCATTCTCGTTAGTGCCTTCAGCCTGAGAACTGTCGATCAAAAGTCTGGATAAATCCCCTGGCTTTCCCTGCGAGTTTTCAAATTCATATTTCAAAATGTCTGAGATTGAAAACAACTCAAGATTTTCTACTAATTGTGGACTTAGTTTATTCATTAATACTGATCCATGAGATAGTTTGAACGAAGACTCCACCATTGTTGAGTATACCAGTGCAGTATGGTAATCCAGGTTATATCCCAATGATAGACCATACTCTTGATGAATCAGCCTGAATTATTCTGTAGCTAAATTTTCATTCAACAACAAGAAACACGGGATATTTATGGCCGTTTTAAGAGCACATTCAATTGTTATTCCCAATTTATTGCATATAAAATCCAACTTTGATTTAATTTCAAATACATAACTTCAAGGTGTGGGACGGCACTTGTAGAGAAAGTGGACAAACCTACTGCGACCATTCTATTCCTCGCCGCAATGAATCGGACCACGCAGGTATTATACACTGAAGCCAGAGTTAGCCAAACTTAACATCAGCGCACGGGGCTGCTTTTCAACATCTCTCCGCTTAATGAAGGCTCGTCAAGACAATTAACCAAGACCGTCATACCACTTATACAAACATTGTGGACACTTGATCTCTTGCTCAGCACGCAAGCATCATAGAAACCAGTTCTTTGTTTAAAGGCTGCATCAAGTCGGTTCTTGCTCAAATATTCCACAAAACGACAACTTCAATTCTTAACACTAGCTGTTGGAAGATGGAATTGCACTTTGTCCGCCATCTTGAATTGGGACAACTGAGTCAGCACTTTTCCTTTGAAAGGGGAGGCTGGGAGGGGAGGCCAGGCCAGGGAGGGATCCAACCAAAACCAACACCGTCATATCATGGATGGTTAGTAAAAGAAATAAAGAAAGATCGGACTTAAATATTCCCCGAAAATAGAACAGAATCAGCGAAGATAAACAATAAAAACTTGTGAAATAAATACATACAATTTAGGCCCAAAGTGTACCGGCGAATCAAGCGGCTATACTAAACACAAAATTAACAAGACATTTTAGCAAACTAAGCCGTTCAGTCATTTATATTGAGTTTCTTTTAGAGAATGACGATTATTTTGACGTTAAAAACCAACAAGGATTGTTTCAAAACACTAAAAGAATATCAAAACACTAAAATTCCTCGCTAAAAATACTTAAAAAACGTTCAGTCGTTTAAATCTTGTTATTTCCAAGCGTGTGCCTTATTAGTCGTTTTCTATGCATATACTTGTTAAGGACCGCCCCCCGAGACCAGGAAAAGCTTAAATACGTTAAATTTATCTTCGCTCTCAGGGCTAGCCACTGTAGCTGATTCGTCTATGACGCTAGGCTTGTGGCGATGCATACTCTGTTTCTCACTGAGACGTAACGGTTAGGTGCACATACATCATGGTCTGGGGGCCGTAGTGCATCTCCCCCTTAGACGGCCGTTAAGATGTGAGTTATGGGGGGGAGTTCTTCCTATAGCAACTGTCCTTGCACCTTTCGTAGTTGTAACTATGTTGGTATATTGCAGCCGGTTGTATAACCAGGTTAGATTGTGGCATAGGCTGGATGATCTCTTTTTGGGTGTTTTTACAATCTTTCCCAAATATTTTTTTTTCGGCATGCTTTCCGAATTTTTCTTTTACATACAAAAAACACTGTTATTAAACATATATGGAACGGATATAAAAATTTATATCGACTGAAAACCACCTTAATTTACCCCTGAGTACTCTCCCCAGTCTCTGCATGACTGAGTCTCTGAATTAAACAATACCAGAGATCATTCATAAACATCAAACATTTGTTTTATTAGATCAGCATTTTGATCAACCTTACAGCAGTAAAACAGCAACAAAGACATTCAGACAGTCAACTCTGCATTCTCGTTAGTGCTTTCAGCCCGAGAACTGTCAATCACAATTCAAGATAAATCTCCTGGCGACCAAAGGTGGAGAAAGCGAAATGATGGAAGGAACTTTAGATGCAACTGAATTAATGCCAAGAAAACAACTCAAAAAACCTCTCTTATCGTCGAGTTTTAGACGTTTTGCTTAGTGAAACAGACTATAATAATATTTTATTATTTAACTACTGAGATCCCCCCTAAATATACCCGTAGTCTTATTTATTGGGCTTTCAAAATTCACACGTCTAACCTGCGAATAGGTGACCTGGTTTAATTCGGTACCACTACCCCTAAGTCAATGTTTGTGTCAAACAAACACCCAATTTCTATATTTAGCCGAGCTCGTTTCTTCTAAAGCAATATTTTATAATCCTGTTTGCAGGTTTTGTTCAGCGATACCGTAAATCAATTCTGCGCTTTATACTTCAACCACAGGTGCTGCTGTTAAGAGGCCATGAAAACAAGAGTTGAAATATTAATATTATTCAAAAGATTGCCCCAATGTTTGGCAAAGAAACGCTGTGTTAATCCCTTTACCGACGTCTTAATCTCGGCCAGTCTTTACGGAGGCCGGGACAAAGGCCTTGCGCACATAATTCGACCTTTTAATTAAAATTTTAAGGCTTTCGGCTTTTTTGCATCCTCCGAAAATGGGTAATTTTATCTGCAATAAGAGGGTTTATAACAACATAGCAGATGTTGGTCAACTTAAAAAATATTGAACCAGATAGCAATGAAAAAGAAGCCTCGTTCCCCATGAAAGCTACCACCACATACAACACTATTATATACAACAAAATTACGAATTAAAAAGTTTCCTAATTTAATTCGTCCCACTAATATCACAAACAATAAATTGTTCGGAAAACAATTGTTATACAATGTTAGACTTAAAGCATGTAATTTTTGTGCAATTAATTTGTAACGTTCCAAAATGTAGACTTTAACAATCCATTACTTCTTAATTTACTTCAAACGACTCACATTTCAGTGCATTTAATCATAAAGCATTTTTTCGTCAAACGAGAACATACGACCGCTAAAAGACTGAGACGCATTGCTAGAAGTGTTCAGTATATGTGCTGTTCATTAAGATTATAATTACGTTCACTGCGGTGACCAGACGGATTAATAAAAAAACATTCATACAGTTAGGTATATGTATCAGTACCAGTGTCTTCACGAAAAAAAAATCGTGTCTTTCAAAGCTATATATATCCGCTAGCCTGCCATGCCTGCGGGCCACCTGAGTCTTGCAGGCTACGTATTTGTCACTCACTTTAGTTAATGGCGTTTACGAACATTCGTTACACAGAGTTTAAATGCTTCACTTTGATGACTTTAGTGGATTTAGGCACGTTAAATGGCTCGCTGTGCTTTGTGTTAAAAACTTTTAAAACACAGAAAACAGCAGGAACTTGGCGCGTTGCATTTAAGGCACGTGGGGCTCTTTGTTTAGTTTTTTCTTTTAGTTGAAACAGATCTTGCATTTTAAGATGCGAGAAAATGGAGTCTCGTGCTCATACAAAGTGATAGTTGCACATGTGATCTAAGACGAGGTCTACAGGAATGATAGTATACTAGCTAGACTTTTAAAACGAAGTGCGTACGATACAAAGCACAGTTCTCGAAAATGATCTAAATAAGTATATTATCTCTTTTCTATAATCTTTAGCATATCATTTTGTCCTTTAAGCGTATCGTTTCCCTCCGTGTGAGTTGTGAATCCTGCAACTGAGACCCATCTGCTTCAAATTAGTGCAGCATCGTTATCAACAAGACTCAGATCTTCTCGCCCACGACCTAAGTTCTTGTGAAATGGCTTTTCAGAAATGCGAAACACCTGAAAACCTTTCTTCTCCGCGTGGCTATGTGTCGCGCGAGAATATATTTTAAAAGGTTCATGTTTCAATTATAGTGATTTGCACTGGTTCGAAGCCATTAGAAGAAACAAATAACATTAGCCCCTTACAGCGTCGACGCTTTTCAACAATATCCTCTTGCCTTTATCAATGTTACATTAGGCTGGTTGCACTTAGTGCTTTAAAGATTGCTACGATTTATTCAAATCATTGTATTTAACAAAAAAACTCGTGCAACAGCACGAAGTATTTTCATGAATCAAGCTTGTCGTTTTCAATTCCAAACCTGGGCCAAGAAAAAATCCTTATCAAAATCTCGCGAATCTTACGACAAAAATCACCTGGTACAAATTAGGCGCTCGTCAAGAGTCTAAACTCTACAGAAGAACAATGCAATCTTGTTTCTATTTAATTAATTAGAAGGTTCCTAATTGATTTCCGGGTTCACTAACTCTCTAAACCATTCTTTCAAACACAAATTATGTACATCCATTGTTTCGGTCAAGTGATATGAAAATTTTGGTCAAAATATTTGTGTTCGTGATTTGTTTGCGAGTTAAGAAAAAATTTGAAGTCACATTTATTGTCATTGAAAACAGAATCTAAAATATGATCCATTCTAAGGCCTTCAACAACAGAATATGACAATAGAAACATTTCACACGAATATCGTAATGACTCAACTGAAAGAAAAGCAGTTGCTTGCAAATTCGTAAGATTGAATTCGCTTACACTACAACAATACCAGTACATTTAATACAATGTTAACTCTATACTCTTGCATTGGAAAGTCTAAAAATTTCATTGTTTTGACGTTGCGAGTTCCTGGGTTATTTTTTTTTGTTTTCAGCACGTTGTGTGGTTTTTGTTGAGTAGGACGAAACACGTTTGTCCTTTGTGTGTGAACCATGGTTTCTATGGAGTTCATCAGACCATAATTGTACCGTACCTACGCCATCTAAATATGTTTTTAATGCATGTGTAGTGTGTTTTCCACTAACGCTCTTGTAGAGAAGAACTTAAAGAATAAGTTTAGTTTAGTCCTCCTATAGTAGGACGGTTTAGAACTGATAGAAATGATCTGCGGTTTACAAGTGATAGAGTTATCCAGTATAAATAAAGTTTTAGTTTAGGCTTCCTCCTGTAGTAACACTGGATCAATAAGAGATTATCCTTACTGGACCTCTAGGAAGAGCAGTTTAGATCTGATAGAGCTATCCAGTATAAAAAATGTAAGTTCAGCTTATTTGTCCTCCCAGCTCTTACTTGCCTAAGTGAGAATGAAAAATAACTCATAGAACAATTCTTTCAGGAGCGGTGACAACCCTCTCCAAATATCAGCCTCTGCCCTGTTGCCTACTGGGACTGTTATGACACGAGGATTGAGACTAATTTTCTTTGCGGATTCGAACAATTTATGTGATGGACACTCGCTCTTGTGAAATGGCAGAATTCATCAGCCAGTTTATTGGGTAAATGAGCAATATTAGGTTTTTCCTGAACGAGGGTAATGAGCTTTAATATAATTTATAAATACAAATTTGCGCAGTAAATTGGTGCAGGTGAAGAAAACTCTCCAAATTCACGTCAGTTTAAAAAGTCTCGGTCTGCATATGAAGAAAAATGCGAGTTAAGTAAGACTGAATACCAAAATATATGGAAACTCTGACCTAATTCATCTAAACCAATTCATATGACCCAATTCTTATAACGTTCTCGTCTATTGTAGATATACTATAAGAGAAAACCTAGTCAAGATAAAGAGATAGATAACTTTATCATTTCCTCTCGTCCTATATTAGCTCAGTGTTTTAATGGAAATTCAAAAATAGACTAAATACTGCAATATTATCAGGTCTTCTATAGACAATAGTTTAATATAGGAGACGTTCCTTACTGCTTTTAGTTTAGAACTAAAAGAGTTGTGGAGCCATAGTTATGCTGGATTGTGGAACAGAATCAATATGAAATTATCCCTACTGGACTTCTAGGAAGAATTATAGTTTAAAACGGATGGAGCTATCAAGTATAAATAAAGTTAGTTTGAGTATAATGTACCCTCTAAAGAGAACAGCTCAGAAATAATTCTCACACGGAGAAAAATCATGAGTATAAATTACTCCACATTTCCTTATTCATTTACACGCATCGTGATCCATTACTTAAAATCAACTGCGAGAGATCAAGTTTCATGCTTGTTACAGAAATGTTTTTAAAATCTATTCCATCTCATGATCGAATTTATTAACCGTGTTCATTCAATAAACGAAAAATTATCAGGCTTGTGTATATATAAGCTCGTTTTGTTAGATCCCCGAGCTGCTATGCACAGTTGCTGAAAATTCTTGACAAGATCAGATTTAAATTTAATATATTCAAAGCAATGCATCTCAACAGTGACAAAAATTGAGAGTAAGTCTAATATAGTTGTATGGTTGAGTAAACAAAAGAGAGAGATCTTTTATTTCTTTCGAAGACTAAGATTTCTTAGGGTCTTGTAAAAACATGTAAACGTCCAACTGAAAAACTGATCGAATTTTATACTGAATGTTATAAGTTTAGGCTTTTCGTATTTGTAAAATTGGATCACTTAAAGATGTACTGGATTGTGGGAAGAACAGTTTAGAAATCATAAAGCTCGCCAGTATAATGGAGTTAGTTTTACTGGATCAGAAATGACCCTTACTGCATGGACCTCTAGGAAGAACGGTTATAGTACTGATAGAGCTAACATTATATCCTGCTAGTTTAGTTTCTTCCTGTAATAACACTGGACCAAAAAGAGACTAGTAAAGAAACTGGTAAAGCATGTCTGGTATAAATACAGTTAGTTTATTTCAGGTTTTAAGCGGCAAGAGATGATCTTTACTGAAGAAGTTGGAAACACAAAGAATTTCTAGCCTTTAGGTACGGTATAATATCATAATGGCGCTATATGAAAAGTTTGTAGCATTTCAGAACATAATTCATGCCCCAGCTATACTCCATGCAGAATTGCATTCAGCCAGCGTTGAGAGAGCTGCGTATATAATCGTTCATGAAGGACGCACAGAAACAGAGCAAATTAATCTTGTGCACTTTGTCGCGAGCATGAATAATGGTGGCCAAATAATTTGCTTAATTTCTCGTTAAATTCTGCTCAATTTAATGGGAAACAGTCCACTGGCTTTTGAGAGAAACGGTAATTGTTTGAATGCCTGTTTACCGTCGAGAAGAATTGCAGAATTTTCAATTAACCCCGAGTCAAAAGGCAAGCAAACTTGTTGGGAAATAATCGCAAATCATTCTCAAACTTGCTTCAACTTGTCAATCAATTAATCAGATAATTACCCAACGTATTAAATGCGTTTTTAAGCATTTCGCGTGCACCTGATGAAGATTTAATATTTTTATCGTGTCTCATCGCAAAACAGGAAGCATGAAGTTAATTCAGGAATCTACGAAGCGTTTTAGAGGCGATCTTATCCGTAAACTAACATCTCGAGTGCAAAGTCAATATGATAATGGCTTAATAGCTTGTTGAACACTCACAAATTTCGATTAAGAGCAATTAATGTCAGGTGTTATTGGCTAGTATTTCATTTGGACGATTAATCTCAATGTATTAGAACTTTGTCTTAGTTTTGCTGTCAAAAATTGAACGGCAAGGTTTTAAAATTACACGACCTTGTGAGGAGAGTGTAAACATAGTCGGTCTCGTTGTAAAACCAATTGTGCTTTCTGTAAATAAAGTGTCAAAATACTTGAGAAATATAATATTATTACGCACGCAGAACTTCTTCTCGAAAAAGAAACGTTGATGTATCGGCCTTGTGAAATTCCCAAATGCGTGGTGAAATTGAAAATGCAGGCAATCTATTGTAAGAACCCTTCTTCTGAATACAACACGTCTCTTAGACGTGCCCAGCATGAACCTTTAATAAAAACTTTTGATGAATACTAATTTTAAGTTAACACGCTTGAGTATTGTGTGAAACCGTGTTCAACTCATTTTTTCAAATTAATCTACGTGAAATATTGCTTAATCGCGATGCAAACATGCATGGAACGAGCGATCCTTCTTGCTCAGAACCATACAACATACTAATTGAAGTATTCATCTCTTTGAACTAGGCGTCATGACAAAGAAGGTTTGGGTAAAAAAGTTGTCCCTGCGCAACTTTTTAATTAAATCTTGTCTTAATTAAAAAAATTGCGCGCGCGGTGTGTGTTATTTGCCTCGCGTTTACCCGCGTCGGGGCCACTGTATTGACGGGCATTATTCCCTACTCTGTTGTATTCTATATTGCCCCTGGAAAGCGTGTCTCGGACGGCCTATTTATATTTGCATTTAAGCTATATATAAACAATGCTTCGCCGATCATGCGACTCATTGTCCGCGGAAGACAGTGATCTTGAACAACACACAAACTTTCAAACATTCGCAGACCAAATGCGCGAATTACACACACCGGTAGAGGATCTCAATCGAGAGAGAAATTACTTTACGATGATTGAAGGTAAGTTTGTATTATATAATGTCTCGTAACACCCTAGTGACAGTCATGCCGCGGGTACTAAGCGAGATTATTACATGACGCCGGGTACCTAAGTATCATGACAAGAGTTTAAAAAAGTTTTCGTGTCTGAGTTTCCTCGCCGGTTTTTGAGGCAAAACAAACTCAAATGATTCGCGCTTATTACCTTCATTATATGAAATATTTCATAGGCATTTCGTTCCAATAACCTGCGTGACATTATTCCACTATTAACTAGCGATCGCCCAACACAAAGTACTCAAGGGTAAGATAGTACATTTTCACGGACGAAATTAATCAATCAAATTTGCTTCGTAGCTTTAGTTAGATTAAGTAGGCTTTTTATTAATTCATCGACATTTTTCGGTAAACTGCAAGCAGCTGCATACAGGAATAAGTCCCTATTCAAAAGTGCGTTCGGCTCGCCTTGGAAAGTTCCCTTCAAATGTACCGCGCGGTCTGTTTCATGTGGTGTTTGAGAGAGTTTAATATCGTTTCCCGTCCGCGATTGGTCAATTTCCACACTCCAAATAAAACGTTATGTTGATTAAGGCCCGTTTTGGCCTCTATATTGTTTCAGAATGTTTACTTTTGATCAACAATTGGAAGCGAAACTCAGGGTAATTTTCGAGTGGACACACAAACAAAAAGATCGAGTTTGTTTCACCGTCGTAATTCTGTTGTAAGATGCACACTTCGGGTCTTGTAACAACGTTTGTAGTGACCGAACACCGATAAAGGAACAAATGTGGGAGAGGAATTTCTAAACGTCGTCTTGACTCCAAACATAAGTTTGACTTACGTTGGCAAATATGGTTTCGTTATAGATACAAAAACATCTGTAAACGAGACTAAATAAGGGGGTACTCCTTCACTTTCATTGCATGGTATCACCTCACGCGTTGAAAGCTTCTCGGTCACTTTGGACGCTAAAACTGAAGAAAAATGATCTCCTTATTCGGTAATATTCGGCAAGCAAGTATACTCAGAAACTCTCATACAATCTGAATACTTTCATGAAGATTTCACTAGACTGAGACCAGCTTCCTTCGGTATAGTACTGAAGCTACTCTCTGCTCCATTGTAGATGAATACTAGTCCGGGAATCCTGTATAAAAGCTAGCATTTTATCTTCTGCATGCAAGTTCCGCAAGACACGCTTCAGACATAGTTGCGCCCCTATAATTTCTCGCAAAGGCTTGTGATTATCATTGTGCATTTTTTTCTGCAAATTAAGAACAATTTCCTGGTAATTTGCCTCATAGCATTAAACAGAATCCTGTATTTAAGATCCATCTAGAAAGGTATACACTCGTTCACGTCTTGCATATATACATGCATGCTTGGGGGTTTTGTTTCAAAATCGATATCGTGCTTTAAATGAGTGAGCCTCAGGAAGATGGAGAGTTACTATAGTATCACAACTTGATGACAAAAACGCCTTTGCAACGGGCCACATTGATATCGAATCACAAATACTGCACAAACATAAGAGTAGATGGTTTGCGGTGTTACTTTAATAAACCAAATTTCGCGTAGATTGCATAACAATGCTGAAGGAACAAAATGAAAGAAGTGCAATTAGTTGATAGTGTAGAAAACAATTGCTCTGGCTAACTCGTTAATGCATCTTAGTTTTGTGAGTGTTCTAACACTGGCAAGCGTTCAAAAGTTGAAGAGTAATTTCAAAGAGACAATTACTCGCAATGTAACGCCAATTTCTAAAATACGGTGTTGCGTAGATTTTAAACAAGATATGAGAGTCGACTACATAAAGACATGTGCAGGATTATGTTTCTGTCTTCGTTGCATTGTGCATTGTAACAACCTGCAGATGTCTGATCTCAAACAATTCTCTAGTAAAAGTTACTGAATACAAAATTAAACGCGTTCACGCAAACGTCATGAATGATTTTTCTAATAGACTTTTTCTAATAGCCTTCTCATCAGGACTTTCGTTCAAGGCACAACACTGATCGCAATTGTTTTCAAATTGTTTGAAGAATCGCACTACGAAATTCAGAAATAATTTTAACGCTTGGCCAATTAACAATTGAAGGTGTTTTGTACAAAGAGTAATGTAAGGTGTCTCCTCATTCGAGCTTGCCAAATGTCTTAAGGTTAATATCGTTTACTCTTATCGATCTCTCTCAAACACAGTAAAATTGTCCCTGTGCATTCTAAGATACAGTTGAATTTTTTTAAATTTTGTAATTTTATTATCCTGAACATCTTTAACATGAAGTTAGCTCTCAGCTGAGATATAAAACATATTTGAAGGAACGCCCATTTTTCAAAGTCGATTCAGTCAAAATAACAGTTTGAAAATCGGCTGGAAAGTATTTGAGTAACCCTGGCTACAAGGATATTTAACCCCTAGATTGGCTCACAGTTAAAAGCTATGCAGGAACTGTAGGACTAAAGATATAGTTCTAATTAGTAATTAATATTTTATTAATCGGAATAATGCCTACGATAGCTTGCTGGGATATGGCAAAGCAATTTTGAAAAACATTCTCTTGTCTGACAAACAAACGAAGTTTGTTGTCTTGGAATTGGTCATTGATATTCTATTGCATTTAAATACATTGCAAGCTTGCCAACAACAAATCACTTTGTGGAGAATGCAAACACGAAGTACCCTTCTTATGTTTTACACCCAAAATGCTTGTAGTTTACATTGCTTTTGAAACCTAAACCTTTTCATGATGCTTGTAAGTTAACGTATCAGAGTATCTGATTAGAACCAAGAAAGAAGTAATATGAAAAAAATACGAGCACTTCAACAGTAAACAAATATGGCAAAAAACACAAATGAAAAAAAAAAGAAATTCCAGTAATAGACAAGCACATCAATTCAATGAAACTTTTGTAGTGCAACCACAGCACAGTAAATGTCAAGCAACAATATAAAATAGAAAACTTCAGTTGGTGATAATTGTATAAGCCAATTTTCGTCAGAAATAGAATTGGGAAACTGTCTTGTTACAAACAATGAATCTGGGAGAATTGTTCTTCACATTAAGATAGCAACAATGAGCCAAAATAAATGCAGTTAGAAGCATTATAAAAAAGCCCAAAAGCTGTTACAAATCTTCGCCGAAATGATATTATAGTTCAAAGGTATGCTGGGCTAAACAGGTTTATGGATAAGTTAAAAGAGGACAGCAGGTATAAAATAACAAAATAAAAATGCACTTAAATTGTTTGTTTTATGCTGTGTCTTCCTGAGTATACTACGGAGATATCTCGTATGCAGTAAATGAGAGATGAGAGAGACATTAATAGCAAATCATTTATAACGTTCACAGCGTCAATTATCACTATTAAATATTAATCTGACGTGATTTGCTTTCATGCGTTTCACTCGCTTGCGCCAAGGACACCTGAAATAGTTTTATTAGAAGCGAGACGACGGTGAGCGGTGATTGGCTGCGCGTGTCGCGACATATTAATTCGCATATAATAACCCGCCTACAAAGAGAAGCCGAAACTTTGAGCCGGATCACAAGATTAAGTCATGGACTCGGGAACTACGCTCATGTCTCGAGACGATCTAGATGGAAATTCCTTAAACAGCGAGCCATCTTTACTTGATCTTGTCCCAAGTTTAGAACACAATATAACTGGTTTGATAGCAAACCATGGTTAGTATATGTCGGTCATTAGAACCCTTTTACTCTGAGCTAGTGTACCGCGTTCAGCTTAAACAAATGCTCATTTTCTTGATAACTCTGAGTAATTTTGCCCATTAGTGTGAAGGGTTGAGAATTCAGTGTCCTAATGATATTGCTACGGCATACTGTGTTAATTTAATACCTTCACTTGTTGTTAAGATAATGGCAAATCGCCTGATGGAAAAGTCTCACCGACAGAGATCAAGAGAACAAGCGATACTGTAGTCGTCGACGAAGATGACGCGAAGTCGGAGTCCCAACTCTCGAAGCAGAAGCGACATCGAACTCGGTTTACTCCGACACAGCTTAATGAGCTTGAGAGATGTTTCTCACGAACCCACTACCCAGATGTCTTCATGAGGGAAGACCTCGCAGCGCGTATTGGTCTGACAGAATCTAGAGTCCAGGTTAGTCACTGTACATAATACTATGTATCGCTAACATACCACGGTGTCTGGTCATAAAAAACTATCTCCTACATCAAAATTAGTCTGTTGAATTGGGAAGTATTCCTTGACCCTAGTAATGCTAATGATTCACTACCTCGAGTCGCCAAAATATTCCCATACTTGTGTAGTCAGATGTTGAGAATTTGTCACTCAAGTTATCAACAGTAGAATATATACGTCAGTTTCCTTGCAACACGAGTCAACAAGTCTTGTTGTCATTGCTCTAATTCCTCTGTTTATAAACCCAGTTGTATTATTCTTAGTTGCCAAACTATGTTTGAAACTATTTCTTTAACCACGATAACTCCCCGTTCATGACCGGCCCATCTGAGAATCGCTGCACAGCCCAGCTTTGGATACTTTCCACACCCATTCGCAAATTATTTCATTTGGAACTCCTGCGTTTGTACTGAGTTGCAAACTCGACTCTCATGAACAAATTTAGCAGGTTTTCTTAATTTTATGTCGATGAAACTAAAAGTTATCTATACGTTAGTTCAAACATAACACGCTATAAATATCATTTGCCCGGAAACGACGTAGATTAGAACATTCAACATGAAAGTTTGTATTCTCATTTCACAATAATACTACATCATATGGTTGTTGCAAAAAGCTTGTATTGCTCTCTATGAATAGACGCGACGGGCACCTTAAAAGCTGTATCAATTCGTCCTTGTCACGGGAGAGCAAACTATCCATTTATCACTCGGCCTATTACATTCGCATAAAAAGTTTTAATTTAAAAATTTTCTATATGACAAATTGTCGTTTTGTTCTTCTCAGACTTCTCGTATTGTACGACTTAAATCACTCTTCAAATACTCGTAAAGATTTCCCACGTGAAATAACAAGAAACGAATGCACGTCTTTATTAGTTTAATACATACTTGGGATGCTGTATACTCTATAGTTGCGAAGTATTGTGTCACGATATAGTTTCAAAACAGATATTACGATTTCGTTAGGAAAAAGTTCACAGCTAATGCTAAGACCAAGTCTGCTAAACTTACCAAACCTATTTATTTATATTAGCCTGCTTTTGAAACCTCTTGTTTCAAACCAATGTCTAAAAAAATGCAAGCGGCCTAATTTGAGTTGAGTGCTATAGAATTCGGTTGAAGCTGTGGCTGTCTCTTTCCCTCACATAGAAACGCGTTTACCTTCAACTATACTTCTATGTTACGTGATGTATCCTCGAAGTTACTATCAAAAAGAGCTAAGTTTTAACCAAAATCGAGCATTAACTTTAATTTGACAAGCTTGTCAGTCAAATTCGTCAGGGAGAGTGTATTATTGTAATATAAGCTTGTTGTAATCATTGAATTGAACAAGACATTTTAAGTGATTAGTAATTGGCCGAGGCTCCTCGCGATGGCTCAGGATTTTTACTCCCAATCGCTTTAGAATTGCTCTAACACCTGAGCACATTTGAATTAATTTACTACCACTTCAAACGTAATGCGCACCTTCGTATAAACTTTATGGCACGGGAAATATTTCTAACAAGATATAACAGTTGAGAACGCTTCGACCACTATATCCGTTAATTTGTCAAAACTGCATAATGAGAAATGACATTCATAGGAAGACACATACACGTTGAACAATTCATTCAAGCAAATTTTACTTTTTTGGAGGTCTTGAAAACATAGAACTTGCGGAAACCGAAGCATTTACACTGAATATTTGCCTATAAAACATCAAACATGAAATTTTTATGAAACCTAGAGAGTACAGAATCCTCGCGAAGATGGAAATTATTCGTTTAATTCCAAATTAGTCAAAACCAAAGAGTTTTGGCGTTCCTCTTAACAAAAACATTTCAATATATTTCTATATTACGAGATATATTACTGTGAAAAAGTGGTAATATTTTGAAAATATGGACTGTTTAAATTTTTGTATATGGGAAACTCATGCAGCGCATAGGTTAAGGGCCAATACATGATCCTTGAAGTGAAAGATTTGCCTGGTGAACACGCTTTACTGAAGACTTACAGGGGATCTTTGATATTGTAAATTTTAAATCCTAGAGAATTATGTACAGTTACTTTCTGTGCCTAAATTCTGGTTGTATGTAACTTATATTCGGCGTATTTAATAAACTCTGAATGCTTAAAAACCTATGGAAATAATACGATACATTTGTTGACTACGAGCAAGAGAATAGCTCGCGTTATAATCAAACATCCTTTGGTTTTGTGCTTCAAACCACGACACATCACTTCCACGCAGAATTATCATCGGACGAAACTGCGTTTAAAAATCAAAGGCGGACTAAACACGCCTCAGCAGGGTTCCGTCGCTTTACTCTTTGCAATTGCTTTTTCCCGCTTTTGTTTGCTGTGTTTTATTAAAAACCAAATTTGTTTTCAGTGAGCTGCCGACACACGCACATTCGATAATGTCTGTCGTGCGAAATGGCCTAAAGATTTGATCATTTTCTAATTTTGAAGCTCATTTCATGCAATTCAGTGTTTCCTTGCAGTAATTGCTTGATTGGAGAGTCATTCTGAGCCAAACAAAACTTAGATTACGAGCACAAAGATATCTCATCAAGCGTTAATTTCCGTCTCAGCGTTTTCTAACTTGAGGGAGGATTTTGTTAAAGTTATAAATATAAGCAAAAACCTTTGCGTTATTGTTATATTTGTAAGTACATGATGATGAATTCGCGAGAAATCTTCCTCTGCCAAAGGGCGCACCCAAATTGTGATAGGTCTATATAGCACAAGTTACTTGCAACGAAAGTTCTTCGTGAAATCACTTCAGTTGTTTTCTGGTGAAAAAAAGAGGATTGACTAGCTGTAACAATGTTGCTCATAGCCCAACAAACATGGCTGTCAACTATGTTGTTATAACTCGTTAAATTTGACACGTTACAAAAACATCACGAACAATCGTGTTTGTTGGGTGCATCATGTGAATGATGGCTTGCTTCCAAAAAAAACCCAGCTAAAACATGAGTGCGTGCTCTTTCTGACGAAGGAATGCCTCTTACAGACAGACTGGACCACTAGGAAGAGCAATGTTGTATTGAGATTTTTCATTCACCTATGCTGTGCAATAGCGTGACAACGATGAAATATGTGTATTAGGGAACTGTCGTTTATTATTTTGTCACCTATGACATAATTTTCTCACTATAACTTGTGTCAGTATTTCTCAGTTCGCGTGCGAATTTGTTAGTTCGACATGCATGAGGATTCTTGCAAGAATCGCAGCTTCCCGCGTCATACTGCTGTGCGTCGATCATTAATAAAACTTCAATTCTCACTCCAAAGGTATTGTTGCGTTAAACTGCTCCTAGAACACACCTCATCTCATGCAAATAATTTCAACAAAATGTACTGTATTTCATTTACGCACAAGAGCAGAATAAAATTTTATAAAAATCATCACTTAAACACGAAACTATTATTCAACTCAATAAGTGCATGCAATAACGGTTTGAAAATAACACATAACAAAATCATATTCTGTTCGTAGTTTTGGCGGTAAAGTCTCAAAGACCGCGATATTTGTTTTGACTTTCCTAACACAAGAGTCGGTACGTAACTTCTGAAAGTTTAATAAGCCCTGGCTACGGAGCCGTAGACGAAAGGAACAACTAATAACGCCCGAATCCTGCTTTGTCGGTGCGAGCGCTAGTGCGCCATTCAACGAAATTCTCTGCTAATCTGCGTCAAATGATATTATGGACACGTAATTTGACGTGAAAACGATAGCCGGCTTGATTCACGTTCAATATCACAGAAGGAACGATTTGAAAGAACTAAATGTGGTCAAATTA
This sequence comes from Dendronephthya gigantea, assembly GCF_004324835.1. Taxonomy (NCBI): domain Eukaryota; kingdom Metazoa; phylum Cnidaria; class Anthozoa; order Malacalcyonacea; family Nephtheidae; genus Dendronephthya; species Dendronephthya gigantea. The sequence goes on along the minus strand of NW_021163105.1, from coordinate 417,213 downwards.
CCCGGTTGTCGGCAGGCTTTTGACCTCGCGATGACGACGGGTAACTAAGCAAACATGACAACACTAAACATTTTTATTATACTGACTAAATTCAAATCTTTTGGATGTGTTATTGAACTAACGCTGTGATAGAATATTACATAACGGCAACACAGCATGGATATTGCATATTTATACATACATGAAAGACATTCATTCTGCACTTGCATGTAATCTAGCATAATAGGATTATTATACATCGGGAGCTAGTTTAGTGCATCAAAAAAAAAATTGTCGATTCTTTCCTTCAAATATATTACAGTTGCCTGACTTGAGAAGAAAGTTTGACAAAGCATTAATGCCATTCTAAAGACTTCCGGGATAGGCTAAAATTATTTTCTGAACTTGATGATATATTTTCTAAATCATTGAGCCAACGCTGATGATTTTTGCATGGTTCCTAATGGAAAAAATATGAAAAGTGGGCAGAACGACTCTATGCTACACTGTCTAGATTAGGTTATGAATGCCGATGTGCGACTCTGTCTTAATGCTGCCCTGTTCTTATTACACACACGCTAAAAACCCAAGCTTGTTCATGATTGTCGAGTGATTAAGTGCAACTTTGAAATTTCTATAGGCCATTAAAAATTAAATTGACCACGAAACTTTCGGCCCATTGTCCGAGAACCGTAACATGGAATAAGATATGGTTTGTGGCTGCTGGAGTGAAGAAAACGTTGCTTTATTACAACAAAAATATATCTTCACCAGTCTAAGAAAGTGATGTAGCCCATTGCATGGTTTTGCCCACCGGATCATTGAGCGTGTGTTAACACAAACTATAGAGTAATACTATATTTCAGTTATATTGTTGAGGAATTTTTTTTTTTACGACAAAGTTCAATCCTATATCTCAGTTCATTTTTAAATATGTTCTTGACGGAATTTTGTTATATCGTTTTGTATAATATCTGAGCAGTTCAGATATTGCTTATATGAGATATTCATGTTAGTATAGTAAAATATGGGCGTGGTTAAACCCTTAAACATACAAGGACATAAAAAAACACTGTTGCAAGATGTTTGCTAGAATACAAAAATTAATTTCTCATGCAGGAGTGCGGATGAATAAAGTTCATGTTGTCCTTAGAGAAATTCCTCCAGAGTTTTTATTTCATTTAGAGTTTAAACTGCATGTTTCTGATTACAATTGACGACGATAAATCATCAAAAACAAATATGGCCTATAAATAAGTTCCGGCAAGGAAAGAAAGGTTAAATATATCATCTTAGCGCTGTAATGGTGCATTTGAAAGAATACTGCGGTTTGAAATATTTGTTCCTGTCTGGACGTTGTTTATTAAAGACATACAGACAATATATCTATCATTCTGAGTCCTATATATATATTTACAATGAAACAGACAATAAACTCTGCCTTAACCTGTTTCTAGATTATTCTTAATAGAAATTTACCGACCAACTAGTTAAACATTCAAAGAACTGAAAACACACAAACTTAAACGACTAAGTTCCGATGCAATGTCTTCGAGGTGGTATAAAACATTTTCGTGACTAGTTATTGCAAAACAATATCCCTTAAACGATGTCTTAATGCTAGGATTATTAGAAGTTCATTTTAAATTAAATGTTTCCCTTCCCCTCCAAATAAATTCAATCGCGTAGTGATATATAAGCATATCAGATGACATTGTCATAAATTGGATATCTATCTTATGCAAACACAACAATAACGGTATAAAGTTTTAATGACACCTTTTAAATTATTTTTCAAGATATTTTTATAAGCAAGGCACACTAGCTACAGACCAGAATCATTGCATGAACTAATGTCGAACTTCAAGGTAATTATCCTAGCTGAAATAGATTTTTGAAAATTTAGAGAACCTCTCGCTTGGACAAAGGTAATAAAACTATGATAAATGACATGCACCATCGACAAAAATTTATCTTTTTAATAACCTTTGATGAAAATTGATATCCAAGGCAAAGATAGCATAATTATTATTTGACAATAAAAACAACATTAAGCATTTCATATTAAGCTATAGTTTATTCGGTAAAACTAAAGACGTTTTAATTAAAAAGCACAATATGTTAGTCAATTGACAATATTCCAGCACAAAAACCACTTAAGATATATTGTCGAAGTGATAAGAAAGATGTCAAAATTTTAATGCACATTATATGCCTCTTGATTTAAGTACAGTTGACGGTTCATACGATAGACCAAAATGACGGGAACTATATCTTATTATATCTTAAATAGTTATAAAATTTAGACATAATATAATTAAGTTCAAAAGCATAATAAATTGGTAAATACAGAAATATAATTATCTGAGATAATATAACTTAATATACTATACGAGGCCGGGTTATGCTATCGACATAATTGAAACATATAGTCTCCAATTATGGGAGTTAAAAGAAATACAAAAACTCAATATACTATTATCATGGAATCTGTTTAGTCTCGCAAAATTTAATGAAGCTGTATTAAATGTGGAGCCAGCTTTTAGTGGCTTAAACGATCTGTTAATATGTAATCTTAATTCATCTGGCGAACGTATCTATCCACTTGCATTAAGATCAGTGGGTGAGAAGAATTTCATAAGATAACTCGAACCCAGGAGATTTCTTTGACGCGAGTCTGGTACCCAGGACTAGATCGCACGCGTTGCATGAAGATGGCTTTGCTGGGTTCCCGGGGTCGGGAAAGAAGCATACATAAAGAAATATCTTTGAACAAACTTATCTTGAAACATATATTGTATACTAATATGATAAAATGTCTTCTTAATCTTATATATTATAACTAAGATGTTTGAATAAGAGATTTAACTAATATAGAAAGATATCTGTATGCTTTAATAGTTAAGTTTTTAAATTTTTTGACAGAGAGACACGGAACTCATTCAAAGTAAAGATCGATATAATAATCTATACTGAGGTTATCAGAACGATTGCAAAGGGAGCTCATTACTTAGCCCGGCAAGCGTGTGTTAGACAAACTAAAACGCACGAGAAACGTCTGTACACAGAAAAGGCGGCATCGGCTGCAGCTTCAAAGGGAATGACTGAAAGTAATTTCGATTCAACCGTGCTACGCGGCTGGAAAGGTTTACCAAACTGATATGAAAAGTAAACAATGTTTGAAAATCATATCATTGTTACAGACGTTCATAGTCCTACTCAAGTATTCGGGATATTAATGTTTGAAACATCATGCGGTCTGAAGGCGAACACAAAGTTAACTTGTGCGAAACTAAACCAGACATAGTTGCCTGCCTTTGTTCGTCACAGCGGTCTGCCTGCGGGAACAAAATATGATTCCCTTCGTAACAAAACAAGCCAGATGCTACTAAAACAATACATTGCCTTTGCGTCGCCCCGACGGTAAATATAAATCGGTAAAAATTGATATAAATGTTTACTGTCGTTTTAATGAAACCATTCGATATTTTCAAACAGCAATATGTGAAATTAAAAACGCCTTTCTCGTTATGAAAAACCAACTTAATTTAAGAAGACCACAAACGATTCGCCGCGTTCGTTTTTTTGCGCTGAAAACTAAATTAATCCAATGTTTTGACGGCAACAATTTATTAGATGAAGGTTTTTCACAGGCCACAAGGAAAGTAGACAATACACAGGACAGGATAATGTGATATAACGTTATTAGGGCATCTTTCAACGAGAGTTTACAATTAATTAAGGCTCTCTGTAACTGTCGAAAGTAGTAAAGGATTTTGTAAGCATTCGTTGTAGAAATTATAAGATTTGAAGCCTAGAGACAATCAATGGAAATAATACAGCTATACCTTTCTCGTACAGCCATACCTTTCATGTGCGTATTTCGAACGCTGTTTGTACGTATATGTACTTGGAGAATATTTCTAAGCGAGTCTTATTGCTAATCAAAATCATTTGCGGAATAATGTGCTAACCTTATGGCTATCAGGAAGGAAGATTAGACACAATGGAGCAGATTAATTAGCCAATACATTCACAATAATCACAAAGTTGATATTTCGGTAAATTTAGTCCATTTTTTAGCGAAGAATATACAAGAAAATGTAAAAGTTTCAGTGATGTATTATCAGTCAGAATTTCAATTTCTGTGGAACAAGCTCCGAGTAAAAGGAGTGAATATAAACAAGCCCTAGCCTCACACTCACAGCATTCAACATTCGTTTCTTTGTTTTAAATGTTTACCTAATGGCTAAAGCAAAGGTGTAGAAACTCTAAAACGACATGCAATCCTACAAATAATCCTTCATCGAACTAATATTCACTAGTATTTTGATAGCGAGGATAGTTTAGCGTAGGTTTGGCTACGCATGTCTCAAGAATAGGCAAAGAATACATCAAGTTTTCATACTAAGTCAGTAATTGGCAGGACTTACACCTGAGCAGCAAACGCTTATGAATTAGACATGATACACCACATACTATTAAATTTCCCCCGCAGAGAAGAAAAAAATGACTGAATTTTACACCTGTGACCGGCATGAGGAAATAATGAGCTTATTTTCACCCACACGTCAGAAAAAAATTACAGCTTTTGCCGGTAATTATTCCCATAACTCGAGTTTTATAACCGACGGGAGTTCACACAGACATTTCCTCTTTCAGGAAATTACCGTTTTGAAAAACTGAGAACTTTAATTCACTAGAAGCAAATCAGGTTGAAGACGAGGCTAGTGTAGTTAGAATTTCCGCACGACTTAAATTAACAAAAATATCTGAATCTCTTTTCAGGTTTGGTTTCAAAATCGTCGCGCAAAATGGAAAAAACGCAAGAAGACTACGTCAGTTCTCCGACCCCCAGCTCCAATTCTACCCTCTCATCTTGCGCAGAGTTACAACCCTAACCCCCTAGATCCCCTATGTACATACCATAACGACCACAGATGGCCTTCAGTAGCCCCATCTGGAGTTCCAACCATGGCGACGACCTCTCTTCCGTCCACGCATTTCAACCAATCAAATCACGATATACTCCAACAATCCTATCAACAGCGAAACACTTTAAGTGGTTTAAATCAACAGCTCAGTCAATCCCCCCAGGTTGCTTATCAAGCAGGGTACGCCTCCCGGGATATGCCCATCTCTTCTTCACCAACTCTACAAGACCTCCAGTGTAATATTCCCAACGGGGGGGAATATTGGCGTGGTACAAGTATAGCGCAATTACGAAGGAAGGCTTTCGAACATACAACTGGATTTAGTTATCGGTAAAAACATACATGTTAGATATTAGACATTGAAATCTGGGGTGCTTACTGTTACCAGGATGTATGTACGGCCAAATTGTAGGTTTTTGGCATTTAGATCGCGGTTATGGGTCCGTTTTTGCCCATTTTAAAAATTAGTTTGGCCAGTTTCATGCAAGTTTTCAAAATCTTCATTCAAATCTTTCCTCGACGACAGAGATTTTTATTTAACTGACCAGTCCGGTAAGCACCTTCAGCCGGTAACAGAACATGGTCTCGCAATTGATACGACTAAATAGAAACCAATCTTTAATTTGAGAAAGCATTGTTTAAGAACGGGAAATCCTTCGAAACTAACATTGGGCACTCCAACAAGATCAATCCTGTAGTTTAATCCTAGAGACAGATAAAACCGCTTTTAACTCGAGACTGAACAAATACGCATGCAAAACGAACTCAGAAAGATAACGCACACGTTCATTTAGATTGCATTGCGTTTGAAACAAATGCAACTCTTCATTGGTTAACTTGATAGACTCATTGTATATGATTTATTCATGTTTCCTGTGCTTGCGTTTTTGTGCCGAGTCAGTTGTCTAAGAGTGTGTTATCTTTCAAACTAGTTTTCTTGTGTATTTAAGTAGAAATTAAATATTAAGAATAGATTCAGAGAAACTGAGAATCAAAGTATACATATTAGGTTATTGTAGATAGTTACTAAACTATGGTGTGTTTAAAGGCATACCTCATATATAATTAAGTATAAGTATTTATTGAACAAGAGATTAATCATAGATTTTCCCAAAGCAAAATGCGGCAGAATTTATGAAATGTAAATTTAGAAATGTTGTCCACACAGCCGTTTGAAGACAGTGTTTAATTTAACAAGGATAATGAAAATAACATTATAAATTTCCATGCTATTGTGAATATGAATTTAATATGAATAAATTGTGATAAGTGGAGTGGATTAAATGTTGTTTAACTTCACCCAAACAGGCCACGGGCATATGAGGTCATGAAATTGATAAAATTCATTATTTCCCCGTGACGTGTAAAAAGAAAAGACCACACGATGCAACAAGTCAAAATGATCGTTTTTATCGGCCGCGACAAGAAATCAAATCAATTTGTTTCCCTTCCACAACTTCAGGTTTGCGACATGCGATGAAACTTGACACCATAAGGTTCACAATCCTGTCTCCGCGAACGAGATAAGTCACAGGAATTGTCGACTTGTACGATTACTGAATGAAACAATGGGTTCCTCGGTGATTTATCACCTACCACCATGCAGTTAATCACCAGTATGCATTGTTTTATATGCAAATACCATATTTGGCTTATTGAAGCGCGACTTTTGAACCAGCATTGGTCTCAACATTGACGATCACAGATATTTAGTGAAATAAATTGTATTTAGCCTTTATTCTGACTTGTATAAGCGCATAATGCAAGCCGTTTATTTTGCACGTACAAAGATGAGGTTACATATAAGCGTACAGCGCTTCAAACTTCCTTTCTAAGGCAATTCTTCCGCTCCCTAATTCGTTTTATACGCACAGTAATGAACTTCTCACCGTGTATAAATCTACCGAAAATATACATCAATGTTCTGGTGTTTCTATGAGCTCACCTTGTTGTAAAAAAGATAACATCTTTCCTAAATGAGAAAGCCATTCTAAACTGTCTGCGATGACTGTAATACTGTTCGTTATGATGTATAGCAAAATTCAAATTGTCCGCCATGTGTCATTTGAGCACGAGGTTACGAGATCACGAGAAGAGGCCGAGTGTTCCTTCTGTGCAACCTGAGAACGAGAATGCATTCGCAACACAAAGTCATAGAGATAGCCTGGGTGCAGACGTATTGAGACGCAGGCCACACAGAGACAGCCATGGTTTAAGAAATATATCTATTTACACCCTCTCTACTAACTACCATTGCCAAGGATGTGAATTAACTGATAAAGTTGCCAGGAAATAATATGACATAATGTCCTCACTGAGGCTAACTTAAATATAGTAAACATAGCTATCTCTGAATTATATTTACAATAAAAAGCATTAACTTAAATTTTTGGTTCATGTCCACCATTCTCTTCTTCATCTTCTTCTTAAGACTCTTTCTTCTCTTCCTTTGGCCTCGTCTCCACGTTGTTCACCTTCGATACTCTACGACTGCGGATCAGGAATGCAGGGCTGGTGAAATATTGATCTTCATCTTGAGAATCTGTTGACGTCAAGCGAATAATCAAAATAAATCTATTTCTTCGCAATGGATCAACTGTAGAAAGCTTGTAAATAGGAATGTTTAAGTTTCCTTGGTACACGCTGTCCAGATCAACTGAAAATAAAACCTGGAAAAAAGAAATCACATTAACATTACATGAAAAACATGCACATTACAATTACATTACATTTTAAACAAGCAGGAACAATCCAGGAAAACACTTAATTCACAAACGACAGTAAAAAGTGAAATATTTCGCCATACCGAACTTCCTTTTTTCTCTCCAACTTTGACTTCCAATTTAACTCTCCCATTGAAGTCACCGCAAAGCTTCGCGCTATCTGGATGCCGCTGGACATAAACATCGATATCTCGTCCCCTCCAGGTAGGATCAAATTTCGCGAGCATGCGTATATTGCAGTCCATAGGCCTTTGCGTCGATTTTCCGTCCTGACGTTTCTGAACTTTCTCGTAGCATTTCTTCATGTTCAGGAATTCAACGGTGTTTTTCAATGGCCGAAAAGTTAGCTCCTCAAAGAGGTCAACTGAAATGAGAAATTCATTATAATTTATTCCTGGAGCACTACAGTAACTGTAATCTTATCTCCTGGGCCTACAAATTTATTCCTTAATTTAATCGTTTAGGGTTAATCAGGTTCAGTAAGTCAGGTTTAAGATTAAAGTTCAGATTATATTCGTGGATTCTACACATGAAATCGTTTCAGAATGAGCTTCAGAAGGATATCCAAATATAGGCACAATTCAGACACACAAAACATCCGGTTACAAAGACAGGACGTGTAGCAGTTTCATGTTTCAGGTTTTCTCCAGGAAGTTGTTGAAACCCTACATGTGTTTTCTCATGAACTCAATAATTATCCCATTCTGGAAGTTGATTGCGGTTTGTTTATAAGATGGCCAGACAAAGAGATAACAGATTATATAATGAGTTAAAAACTCGTAGCCTTAAGGCTGAACGGTTTCTTCCTGTACTGGCTCGGTAAGATACATCTAGGTTGGCAGGTTGCTATTGTTATTTGCATATATAGTTTGTTTCGATTCACCGTAGGTTTAAACTGGGAGCATTAAAAAACATCAATAATTACTGGATTGTTTGGTCCAGTAGAAACAACGGACGAAGGTCAATTCTGAAGCTTTTCAGTAGAGGCAGACCATTGACCATTTCACAACCTACAGAGTTATCATGTGAAAGCCGCGTGTATAAAGTTTAATAGGCACTCACATTTTGGCTTTAGGTAGCTAGCCAACGGGATCGTATCATCTTCCAATGAACTTCGTCCGGCTGGTTTAAGGTCACAGGAAGCTTGAAGGAGATCAATCCAAAATTGACCATCAGATTTTGGCATCGTATCACCCGGTCTCGAGGAAGTCCAGAAAATTTTATCTTCGCAACAACACAGCTGAGAGTATATCAAAAAATTAGAGAACAAAACCTGATGTTTGAAGCATATTTAAGGTGAAATGTTAGCTGTGAGAAAGCCAACCTCTAGGGTAAAAAAAGTGTAACTAAAGAACGTATTTTTTAAATTTTCTCTAATAGAGACTTCATTCTAAATTTGTTTAATGCAAGGAATGAGTTTTTGTGTTTATATGACCAGGTGTAGCCTCCAAGCAAAAAATATCATTTGTCCAAAATGCACGCAATTCCTGCAAATTCCAGGTTGATAAAGGTTTCTATTTTGACCAAGACTCTGATGTTGGAGAAATGCCAGGTTGAAGTTTGAGACACGCTTTCGAATAAAGTGCGCAAAATTCGTGGGCAAATATTGAGGATTAGCATACGCTACGCACAAGCTATGCAGGTTGTGGACTAGTTATGATTACGTTACAACACATACCTTTTAAAATGATGCAGTCTTCCACCCACGCGAGAACATGAGCCACTGGGTCGAATTATGAGAGAATGACAAAGCAATAGGACGTTCCGATTATTTAAAGAAGATATTCACAGCATTAAAGGAAGGTAACTCGATACTCGACCCGGGGTGATGACAGAAGCTTATTCTTGCTGCAAGCATTTATAAATGAGCCGCTTGAAACGACTTGATCCTAGTCAAGTTATCCAAGTCACCAAACACCGAATGTGTGGATGACGTGGCCGACTTACCCAAAGTTGAATTAGCTCAGAATGATTCAGATTTTCCACCGCGTTTGATGAGGTTATTAAAAGACGATGCTGTTTGCATATTTTGTGAAGTATTACATATCCTATATATATACATACATATCCATGCAGAACCTATATTCCGAGCAATTATATAAAAGACCTCCCAAATTTTCTCGCAAGTAGCTTAAAAAAGCTACTACTTGACCTCAAAGCAGACAGCTTTATTAATATTTCACATCCAGGTCGAATCTCGAATCACTAATTTCTCATGAGTGCAAACACTGAAGATTTCAAAACTAACATGCATTAGGCCGCAAATTTGGCCACGTTCCACCGTGTGGCTAGAGGATGAAGAATATAAATATTTGCCGTGCTATTGTTCTACCATACCCTGAGGGATGTTATGAGGCAACACGACAGGCAGCGAGAAAATAATGATGTAAAAATTGCCTAATTTTCACTTGATGAAATGCTCTGAAGCGGGGTTAGAACAATTGCACAAAAGGTCAGAAATGGATATCTGATTACCATAATAAGAATGGCTTCAGGTTTAAAAATACAGGATGATTATCTGAATCGGATGAAGATATCTTTGATCTTTTGGGCGCATCTTGTTGCATTAACCACTGACCTATTGCTAACGTGTAAAGATGTGATTTGTCTCATGATTATTATCCAAGACTATCGGCTATCCTGCTCATGACGTAATTGAGCTTTAAGACAATTTCAATAAAGCGATTTCCTAGGATGGAATTTGTCGGTAACGAAGCTAGGTAGTTCTAGATTTCTACTTTCAATGCACTTGCCAAAATTAAAGTGTGGTTTGGTTAAATTGATAGTATATCTAATACCAATCTACCAAAGACTGCAATTAGATTACAGTTTCCTTATTTCACGGTACAGTATCCGGGCATTGATGAAATTATTGGGAACATGCCATACTATAGTAAAAATATCTCTTTATAACTTTTTCCAATGATTACCTGAAGCGGTAATAATCCTAATATATTGTATAAAGTGAAATTTGGTTGATCGATTATTGTTAAAGGGAAAGTGTATAATGTCCCGTTGCGGAATTCTGGTGCCCACGTTCTTTGAAATGGTATTTCTAGGGAAGATTGTTGCATGTCTCAAGGAAGTTTTAGTTTTACAAGGAGACGATGATAGGTTTTGCGCTTGACGGGAAGACACAGAACAACGCGACTTGAACCAGTCCCAAAAGCAGACCAAGAAAATTTGGCGTCTGAAAAATAAAGGAAGTTTAAAATCTGAAGACTCGCCAAGTGTTGACAGATGAGAAAACCCAACTTTGAACGATCTGCTGTGGTTTATAATGAATGCCATATTTGGCCACATTCTGACCTATGTACTTACTATAACAAAGATATCGTTTATTAAATATCCATACGACATCCATAAAGACGAATTCACCACAGTCATGACACACAGTGGAAATGACAGTGACTCTGTGCTTCTAGATCTAAAAATATTGGCCTAAAACATAAAATAAATGGTTTTTAAACATGGTAGTTGTTCTATATTAGTTTCCAAGAAATTAGAATTGATAGAGCTATTCTATGTAAATAAAGTTGATGTAATGCTCTTCACAGAATTGCATTCATATCACTGTTTGATGAGCCTCACTTACAAGAGCGACCAGCGGGGAACCAAACATGATGACTGTAATAATCACGCAAGTCATGCCCATGCTCTGGAGTGATTCATCTTCCGTTGGGATATAGAGTTTAAAATAACTCAGCAAAGTAAATGTCAGCAACAAAATATAACATGTGTGTTTGAACACTGGCTCTGTCTGAAAAAAAATGAAATAGGAAGTTGCGGGAAGCAATCAATTTCAATGATTGGCATAATCAATTAACATGATGATCTCACCTTGGAATAAATAAAATGACATATTAAGTACAGGCTTTGTAAAATCATTCCAATTGTATTTACAAACACAATGGTTGAGTCACGTTTTGTTATGCCATACATAATCCACATGAAGCAGCTAGAATTGAATTTGAATTGAATTGAAAGTAATATGCCTCGATTACTAAATGTATCTGCATTTTTGGTTGAAATTCCTATTATATTACTCACCTAAATGATGTGATCAAGAATGGTAGATGTGAAACATTTTCAGTGCTGTTGTTTCTGATAATTTTTCGACAAGTTAAACTAAAGGAAAAGATATTGTCTTGATAATTCATAGAGACACAACATTGGTGTAAAAGTTTATACCATAATCAGTGACAGAATGCTAAAGGTCTACACATATGGCAGAGATTATAAATCAAAACCCAATTGAGGGAACTGTAGCAGTGCAGATCAGCCTGGTCTGCTCTGATGAATACATGGAATTCTGTGGTTCACATGGGGTACCATTTATTTTTTTTATTTAACACTTGATGCTGATATTCCAACAACCAACACACAAACAGTATATTGCTCCTTATTTGAAAAATTCAGCATACGCATCAGTATAAGCATCGATGTAATTTCTCAGAAGTACTCAAATGAACTTGCAAACATTGACTTGGATCTTCCATTCATAGACAGTCATAATACTTACATTCCTGAGGAAAAAAAGAAAATATTACTTAAAGTCGCGAACGAGGAGACATAATTGACTAGAGTCATCCTGTGGATATCTTCTCCATCAAATTGAAGCAAATACACAATACGATCGCCGTTAAAATACCGAAGAAGTTAAAAAAAATAAAAAATATTGAAATATTTGCAATAATAAACAATTATTTTCATTCATGCTACACCCGCTTCGCATGTTGATAAGAATGTCGAGACATTGTTGATGAATGACGAGACTTCGATAAAAAGAACGGCTGCAAAAACGTCTCTAAAATTGTTACAAAGATGACTTTATACAACACTGCAGTAGTTATCCAGCATAAGTTTGTTTTACAAGTTGCAAATCAGCGATATAGGAAATTTATTTCGAATACTTTCTAAGTATTTTTGACCGAAAAAATATCATAATCATGGATAGCTGGGCGATTGAAATTTACTTAGGGTGCGGCTATGATTTATGTCGTCAAAATCGACGCAGTTGATGCCATTCTGCGATCTGTTTTTGTGGCGTCGAAAGCATTTCATCCCAGTGACGCATTTCCAGCGCCTGACTAGAGTCCAGTCCCAGTTTTATCACACCAATTTTGGTCTCGTATCGTAGCTTCGAGTCACCACGTGATACCTCAAACGTCAGCGTTGCATTCGCGAGTGCCTCGCTGTCCACTTCAAACACCAGTTTCTCGTTGAAGATATAGCTATTGTTTTTCCGACAGGCTTTTGTCTTCCGTCTGTAGCACGCTTCCGATGTCTCTAATGTTGTTTTAACACACAGATCTAGAAATACATAAAAAAATTATATTTTCATTCTTGAAACTAACGACAGTGTTCCACTATACGAAAAGACGCAAATACAATAATTGCCCGTTCTCAAAACGCATTTAAAAAGTCATAATTTGTGCACAAAATGGCTGTACGAGCTGGCTGTAATGCGATCTAGAGTTGTTTAATTCGTTACTTTACCAGATCCCGCCAAAGATACGCTGCTCTTTGACGGTATTCCATCAGCCTTCAGGATGATCACTTGAAGTTGTTGAGCCATAGACTGGTTGCACAGGGAGATCAGGAGAGATCCTCTCGGGGCAAGCTATGATTGGATAGATGAGAAAATGAAATAACTTCTTGATAACCTATGGTCCTGTATACAAGACTACCACATACCCAAACTTACCATAACCTTCTGTTGTAACATCAGCTCTTTACATATCGTTACCCCCTCACGCAGGTCACCTAGATCTCCCAATGGAACCAGCACCTCAGCGACGAACTCGCTTCGCGAAAAACGATCAAAATCAAGCACCACGAACTTCAATAGGCAATCGCGCAAGTTCACGTCTTCAATGCAATCCAGGTTACAACTCGGGTTAGATGGAAGGTTCAGATTCTTGGAACAAGAACGAAGAGCTGTTTCGCATTCACGACTGGAAATCAACGTGACACGTATGTATGGGTTGCTGATTCCTGTCATCCAACTCAGGGAATGACCTTTTTTACCCAGTATCTGTCATTTGATAAAAAAGACTTCAAGTTAATAAGCTATGATCGGATATGCATGATATAAACGAGTGTTGCACACACGTCGTATATACTACAAGTTGAATGAGAAGAAAGCTCAAAATTTTTGAGGATATTTAAATTAATCATCTCATAGCCTGAAGGGTGTCAAGTGCGATACAAATGAACGCTGGTAATTATTTTGTCAATCAATAGTAAAATAAAATGATCTTCACCTGGACAAATAGACGATTACTTTCTTCTTCGTGTTTTAAGAAACACTCGATTTTTCCATGGGGTGGAACATGATCTGATTTAAAGGCGGAGGGATGGCATCCTTCAGACAAGGCTCGCAAGAGCTTTGGCGGACCCAGCAGGCCCCCTGGCCTTGTGCTGGGTGATAAATTACCCTTGGTATGATCAGGGGTTGGTGGGAGGACCAACGACCCTGATCTACCATCTTCTAGGTATTGTCTTGATGGTGGAATAGTGAACTGATTCGGGGTGGTTGGTGTGATAACCAACGGAGTGAACTGGGATGGTACTCGATGGTAACGAACTTCGTCTAACCGTAAAGGAGCTGGTCGATATCGGGATATTTTCTCCTTTCCCTTAGGCTTGTTCACTTTTTTTGACTGTTGTTCGGACCTTTTCCTGATGATATATCTGTAGACGAACATAAATAGGACCACCAAAGCCACGAGAACTGAGAGAGTAATCGCGATAATTTTAGCAACATAAACGTCCATGTTCACGCCTCGATAAGAAAATGCCATCGGTTGCTGTGAACAATTTAAAATCTCAGGTGCAACGTCGCATTGACACTTTTAAATACTACGATCGAAATATAAAATATTCCTCCACGCAAGACGAAGGATAGCAGGATACCACAGAGTACAGAATACTTTACGTATAGTTGTTTAGGCAATCATGATGCAAATTCAAATGCTGCTGTTAATGTCTTTTGAAACGAAGACGGGAACCGGCGTTTGAATGTAAACATGTTTAAATTTGAACTCGACCAATTAGAAACTAATTTACATTTGCGCGCAACACAAGTTTCAAATTACGCCTGTGTAGTATAGAATGACAACGTTTAGCTGCACGTGAAACCTTCAGTAGATTCTTGAGATACTCGTAGTTTGAACTTCAAACTTTGAACTACATAATAACAACAAAAACTGATATTGCAGTTTATTTTAAAAATTTTCCTCCGTAAGCAAAGTAATTACATGTACAAAGTTTGTACACTCAGATTAGACACCTTTAGTTAAATTGATAATGTCAGCATCATATTATCAAGCCATATTGTAAAGTAGATTCCTTACATTTATATATAACCAGAGCCAAGATAAACCAGTGTCCCCTCAAAATAACTTGTGCTTCATAAGCAGTTTATTTTTTTTTAATTTTCTATGATTTATATTTATAACTGGTGATCTAGCTATGTTGAATCGGTTAGCTCATGTGATTGGTGAAGTCCCATTAAGTCAAATGACGAAGCACGCACCTTCCACCCGTCACTATAGAGATGAATAAAAATAATATTTATCAACAAGAGTACTAAATGAATATTAACGGTATTTCATGTGTTATTCTACTTATTCACAACTATAACTATCTAACTATCGACTCACCTACGGGCGGATCAGCGCCTACAGACCATGATCCCTCAGGCTCTTTGCATTTCTTAAAACAGGCTTAGTTTTCAGTTGAAACGTCCAACAAAATTCTTCGGTAGTTTGATCAACGAGCTCGACCATAACAAAAAAGACGTAAGTGTTTTTCACACAACTGCCTTTGTTCTTAAACAGACTGTAAACATTGTTGCCTTCGACGCTTTGGTAAACGCTGTCCAAGTCCGCCATGTAGTCGTATGTGGCCATTGTTTGCCTCACGTTTCTCGTATACAGTTCAAACCATCCTAAAAGGAGACAGTTGTCATGGTAATAAAATTATAAATTTAGGAACGACAAGTCATCCGTTTAAATTTGGAAGAATTTTCATTTTTCTTCACCACTATTTAATAGGAATTTGTTGATATAATAACGAGCAGTATTCCACCACAAAACAACATAGCTATATAGTTACCAAACTAATTTTCTAGGAATACAAATTTTATTACCGTTCTTCGGTCGGTTATAAACGACATCTTCCGCGAAATCCGACAACCTCTGTACGAAGGTTCGAACCTTCATGATCTGCATCAGGGAAAATACAGTGAAGTAAACGATCCCATCTTCAATTCTCTGCTGAGATCCTGCCACCTTTTTTTTCTGAATTTTCAAGTATTCGTCTCTGAGATTAATCTTTAACACTTGGACAGCAGAATGTTCAATATTCTCGTTCTCTGATGCACGAAAAGGTATAAAATTAAACTTAGTAATACAACTATATATCTTCTTTCATATTATAGTTACGAAGTAAATATTTCGTTTCGATTCCGACTGCTCTGATTCATGAGAAAAATGGTGGTTTTAGTTTAGAGTGAATTTGATCATTTTGATGATCCAATCATTTAAAGGGGAATTCCTGTTCCCCTAATAATTTCAAGTACGCAGATATGAATGTCGACTACGTGTGCATGACTAAGAAAGCAAATTAGAAATGATGCTTTTTGAACGAAATAATAAAATAGAACTTCGAGCTAGTGGTGCAAATACATGATAAAATTTCTTCACGATCTCTAATATTAAGATCGAGAAATCCAGTTGCAAATTGAGATTCTCTCAAAGGTCTTTATTTACTTTGTATTGAGCACCAGTAGCTAAACGTTTCGCTTGATATTTTGTGTTTTGGGCTGTATTTATTAATAAAATAAATGCATTCGACTTATCTTTTGGTCAGTCTTGTGTTTTTCATGCTATTCACGTTAACATTTTGGAGACAGCAAATTAAATTGCAATTGAAATTGCTGACAACACGACCTTTCTTTTTGCCTCTGGTGTTTACAGCAAGACAGACGCATTTATACTAGAAAAATAGCGTCTACCACAATTCGCAAGTCAACTCTGACGAGTTACATAACTGAAGAAACGGTACGCAGCAAGGATATTATTTCTTAAGATGCTAGGTTTATTCAGACACACGGAAGTATAAATGCATCATCATATAACATCATGCATGCTATAGCCTATACTTTCGTTTCAAACTCACCCAGCTCGTCAATAACAGAATCGAGTCCACCCTCCTGTTGTAGTAAAGTTTCCCTCGACGATGATTCTTTCTCGTCTGACACTTCCATATAAATCCTCACTTTTTTGATCAGTAGAATGTTGAAGAATCCTCTTCTATCTTTTTGCTTAGGTTGGATATTATAATTCCCGTTGACGGGTATAAACTGGGATAATAATGGAATATCTAATTCACGCGCCGTCACAATGAAATAAATTACGAAAGACTTCGCAAAAGAAATATCGTTTTTAATTTCAGTAAAGACTACCTTTGTATATTCTAACTCTCTGGTAAGTTCCTGACAAAGTATAAACGATTTCTTAGACGCAAATTAAAACGAAACGATGCGATGTTGTCAACAACAGAAAATGCAGGGGAATTCCCTTCGGCTTCGAGTCCTACATCAACAATACTCGTCATCATTGACATTATATATCAAATATCTTTCATAATAATTCACTATTGGTTGTGTCCTTGCAGATGCTCAAATATAGAGATACGAACTCATCTTGTTCCATATGCCAGCCCTTATGTCTGAAATTACAACATATCCATTTTCAAAAAACCGGCTTTTCAAATTTCAATTCAATTTACACAAAAGAACTTCTTTATGGCCGCCTGATGAGCCTTGAGATCTTTTATAGTCAAATAGATAGACGCGAAAGCATTTTTCTTTAATATAAGCAATTTTATACAAGAGTGTGTTTTTGAGCACGATTTATAAGCCTATTTGGAAAGCACTTTCAATTATATTGTATAAGAATGCATTCAAATTCTATGGTGCTATCGTTGCGATCATCAATGCATGCATATATATATATATATACATACATATAGTCAGAGTATATGTAGAGTCCAATATTTTAGTTAAGTAACTTGCAGCTCTACATTATACAACAGCAGGTATTAGTTAAGCATGTGCAGTTGAGCCACAGTCTCTCATTGTTTTACCCATTTTACCTGAGAACTTTATGTAATGATTTAACGAAACTTGGTTAACAAGAGTACCGGAAGTCACTAGCCAAGAAGAACCAGTTTGATTGTGATAGATGTACATGCAGACTTACTGTATTTCTACTTGTTTGGCTCCGTAAGTGGAATTCTATACTATTTACGGCACAACTTCGATAAGAACATATGCAGTTATGGCAGATACAGCACCAGCTTTCCACGTGGCACTAAACTATCGCAATTCTTATATATTACAGTCATATTTTGTTCGTCTCCCGTTCCTCTGGGAGAGAGTGGAATTGATCTCATTTCCTTGATATCAATCATGCTGTGAAGGACTTGTTTGTTTTGGCTGTTATTAATAGGGTGGTTTTGGCGTGCATCTCAGGTCCTGGGCAGAGATATAAGGATGCCACGTGGAAACAGGCTTCGTGTCGTTCGGGTGATGCCCATACCAGTAAACCGTGCTGCAGTTGAAGTTAGTACTCAGGACTTTGCCCCCGCCTATCGACTTGTATGTCCCGGATGAGTAATCACGAACTGGCCCTACGTCACCGTAATAGGCACATCTGTCCAGATTGAGAAAGTAGTAGAAATCTTCGCCGGCTGTAAGGCAGAGATATTGCTGGAGGGTTTATGATGAAGAAGTCGTAATGAGAACAATAATTCAGGTATATTATACCTCTGTTATGATTCCTGTTAAAGTCGTCAGACACCTTCTCTTTGAGTCTTGCGTAGGTGAAACGAATTCCATGAACATCAATTATCTGGGTGAAGAGAAACAGGTTTAGTTTATCAGGTGGAAATCAGGAGGAGTAATTTCATCTTTGAAAAAAAATCACTTCAAAAAAAGTCACTTTTACTTTCAAAACGGAAACATTTTCCTTTTGGACAGAATGTGGGCGTACCCCACTTCTGACCCCCCGGTTTCGCAGCCTCTGATCTCCATGTATTCTCAGAAGGAACCTACCTCAGTAATTGCTCTGTAAGGAGTAACACTAACTCGCAGGTCTCCGGTGATACGGCCCCTACTGCAAAGCCAGTACCGGAACATCGAACCCGGTACAAAGACCTGGTAGAGGAAAAATGCCAGCAGTATTACAAAAATGGCAGTCGTGAGAAAACAACACTTCAGCCCTGAAAAAGAAAAAGATTACTATTATGAT
Organism: Dendronephthya gigantea; assembly: GCF_004324835.1. Lineage (NCBI taxonomy): Eukaryota > Metazoa > Cnidaria > Anthozoa > Malacalcyonacea > Nephtheidae > Dendronephthya > Dendronephthya gigantea. The sequence continues at coordinate 398,256 of NW_021163105.1, read as the reverse complement.
ATCATCTCTTACTCATAAAACTAAACTAACTTTATTTATACTGGATAGTTTTATCCATTTTTGCATATTTACTTACGTCGCCACGCTTTTTTGGAAGCAAACTTTATTTGTTCTTGTGTCGATTTTTCAGATATTTCGTAGATACTTTCCACTTCTTTCAAAACATCTTGTCGTCCGATGTCCAGAACAATACAAACAAAGCACTTTACCAAATGTTCCTCCTCAAACGATTTCGGGTATTTTCGCTCCATAGACATTCCAAGAAGAACGTGTTTCTTTCTCAGAAAGCTCCCAACTGGAAGATGTGATTGTGGTATCGCTTTTCCGGGACGATCAATTGAAGCGTAAACTCGTTCGCCATTTTCCACACTTCCAATAACTTTAACGTTGACTATTCCCACGACACACACTGTGTCTGTCTTACCTTCAGAAGAAAGAAGAGAAATATAAGAGTTTAGATCATTATTATGCCTTTTGTATGTTACCTTAGGTTAGGTTTCCTTTTGTAGTAACACTGGATCAATAAGAGATGATCCTCACTGGATCTCTACTAAAAGAACAGTTAAGAACTGATAGAGCTATCCAGTATAAATAAAGTTAGTTTAGTTTAGGTTTCCTCCTGTAGTAACACTGGATCAATAAGAGATTATCCTTACTGGACCTCTAGGAAGAACAGTTTAGAACTGATAGAGCTATCCAGTATAAATAAAGTTAGTTTAGTTTAGGTTTCCTCCTGTAGTAACACTAGATCAATAAGAGATGATCCTTACTGGACCTCTAGGAAGAACAGTTTATAACTGATAGAGCAATCCAGTATAAATAAAGTTAGTTTAGTTTAGGTTTCCTGGATCTCTCGGGAAAAAAACAGTTCAGAGTAGTGTAACGTTAAAAAAATACAAACTAACCATCCTCAGGCGTTTTATTCGCAGATAAATAATAAGAACGACTGACAACTCCGGCATGAACAGCGGTGTCACAGTCCTTGCTACTGAGTAACTTCACATACGTCTCACCACAATCGTCATCAGTGAAAAACCCTACCACATCGCCTTCTTGAAGTTCCGCGCCAAGCTCATCATCTTTAAGTTTTAGATGGTATGCAATATCAGCATTTGAACTGGCGGCAGAGCCGAAAACAAGGTCGTCGATTTTCGCTGTTCTGGCTGTGAGGGAGTTTGTTATCACATTGTCGGTTACCACTAGACAGAAGGAAACTCAATCAGTTCAGGTTTGTCAAAAGAATTAAAAAACTGACAATTAGCTGAACTAAAACGACGTATATTGACAAGAACAAATGCCTCGAATTTGCATTGCACTACAGCATATGATACTTCTGTTGTACAAAAAATATTGGTGAATAAACTGATGTTTTCTGTTTATTTGTATGTTTAAAATATTCGTTTTTACTTACTTGGAGGAGGCTCTGAAGTTTCTGAAATAGAAATGCAAGAAAAAGAGTTGAAAGACTATTTGTAAGTAATTCTTTGAAGATTGCATGCATTTCATATTTCTCCTGAATACAAAGCTTACCAATCTCCATAAAAGGAGGTGGTTTAGTTGGATTTCGTCTGGTTCGGCATCGAAATACAGGACTTTCAAACCATTCAGATGGTTCTCGGTCTGCAAACTGAAGTTGGATCCTTAGTTGAAAACGATTTCTCACGGCTGTGTCCGTCCTAACCAGTTTAAATATTGGAAAATTTTGACTGCTGTAAACCTTGCCGAGATCAACGAAGAAACGGAGCTGATTAAGAAATGAAGAGTCATTAGTTTATGTCCACGGTGAAAACCTAAAATAGGGATGGAACGTTAGACGTCAAGGACTGAAACGTTTATTTCAGGTATTGTTCTTTCTACAAAAGCGGTTTCTATTTATGCTTTGGCTCTATACATACGGAAACACCTCTCAAACGAGTTGGCCTGTAATATTTCACAGTGCAACTACAGTGGCTTGTGTCTGAACTATCTGTGGTATTCACAATTGAGAAGACGCGTCCTTGATGTTGATACAATGGATCAGCAAGTCTGGGCGTATAATTTGCGTTCGAGCTACACACAGTAAAATGAAACTGTCCCACTGCCCTGAATTGCTTCCGGTGTCCCTGAACGAATCCGACCAGAAAAGCTGAAGGTTTTTACTTACAGTTTTACATTCTTGACCGTTAATAACTTCTGGTATAGGAATTGGGCCATGCTCAGGATCAATGAAATTATCCGCAAGGTTCATCTGCTCGCCCTCATTCTTCATCAAAAGATAATCATTGCCGTCGCCGACTATTCTAGCAGCCTCTTCTTCTCGCCTAACGCAACCGACAATTTGGCAGAGCTGTGCATTACTAAAGGTAGCCTTCATCTGTATCACTGCATTTTCCAGAATCTGCCTTGCGTGACCGCCAACTCTGCATTGAACCTTCTCGAATATTTGATCCTTTTCAAGGTTCAAGAACTCCACATGGGCGAATAATGGCGCAGGATCCATACCGCCGACCCAATCTGTGTGAAACAGAGAATATTAATTTCGTCAGATTTTTCTCACTAAATATATTGGCAATTGAGGATCAATATAAGGCAGTATTAGTATAGTGTCACTTTCATATCACCACCCTTATTAAATACCACATAATTGTAATCACCACTACAATTACCATCATCTAACCTTACCCATATTGCATCTGATATTACCAATATTACATCTGCACCTAAGAAACTAACTCCTATCCGTTATCACTGCATACAAAACACGGAAGTATCGTCTAGAGATTGTATGTATATCGATCAGCAAGCTCAAAACGATTCTATAACTGAAATTCGTGAGTTTTCTAAATCATGCCGACATTATGATGATGAATCTCGTCAGTTTATAGCGAGGAATAGTAAGGAATATTATATGCTTCTTCACAAATAGGAATCGTATATGCAATTTAATAATACCTGAGCCAAGATCGCCCAACAAACGCGCGTTCTCATCCTCTTCTATTCCGTAATCGTCCTCCATGTTTATTATTGTACACGGAGATTAACTGTGCCAAATATTTACTGGACTTCTTGGCCAGAGTTGGTTGTTTCACAGACAAAACAAACCGCCAGTTAGTCACGAATCCTACTTCATGAAATTTCCCCTAAACGTCACAACAATATTAACTCAAAATCGACACAAATATGATTTGTGAACTTGTCGACGTGTTGTATAACAGCAGCAAAAGATTAATCCATATTTCTTTGTGCAAATTTCAACCAGCAAGCACTTAACTCCTATACTTTAACTTCTTACGATTTCTTTAACAAATACAGGCTGTACTTTCGAATTACGCCATGCTACATCTAAGCTACGTCGTCAAATTCTTCAGTAATCGAAAGTGTATATCGTATGACATCAAGTGACCGGAACACGATGTCATGCAAATCATGTCTGAGGTATTTATAATGCGGCTAATATTTACTTCAAGCCTGTTTTCTTTAGCAAATATTCACCCGACAATCGTTTCTTAGGCGACACGCCACGGTTCACTTCTTCAACAAATCTTTCTTATTCCAGAGAAAATGCAAATTTGATTTTTTTGTTGAAACCTTTTGTCGCGGCACTTCCTGAAGACGAAGGTTTAATCTTTGGCTAAAATGCGACTTTTTAGAAAGGTCAAACTAATTTATCGCGAAGCAAGTGCTGGGCGACATCTGTTTGCTGGAAACGTGAAAAAATACAATAATAGTTCCTCGTAACCTAATATTTTACCACTCTCACTGTGCGGTTCAAACGCTACTAAATTTGCATTCCTAGAAGACAACAACAGTTACCTAAATCATGTATTCCGCCCTTTTCCATCATCTCTTCAAATATTGTATATGTTCATATCGATTGTTTATAGTATAAAGCATTAAAATTGTTCGTGTAACTTTTTCAATAGAGTATAAACTCAGTAGTTTTGCAAATAAAATCATTTGGTCGTTAGTCACACATAATTATGATCAGTGTCTTAAGATATTGTCATCTGGGACAGCTTCAGATGAATCACATGCCAAGGGAATGATGTTCACGATATTGGACACGACATCGTTTTCGCATAGCGCTTTCACTTCTGTTTTCAGATAGGAAACAACTATAAAACTCACTTAAATGTAGAAACTGCGGTAAATTTACATAAATTGGAAATCGTTTTCCATCGATCGTGTAAACTAAGATTCGAAACCTTAGGACATTGATACAGAAATTCAGAATCGACCGAAAATGATACCGTGCCGTGCGTAGAGCCACTTTAACAGGCCTTGTTCATGAGGCAAGCTTACTATCGAGAACTGTTATCAGGAGAGGTGTATAGATACTACACTATAAAGCATGACTTGGAAAGACGATTTGAAACAAGTCTCTATAATCACCAACAAAGTGAACTTCAAGTCCTTCTTTTATGAAATCTTGTAATTCATCAAAATCTTTGCGATTACCTTCCGGTAGTATTATGCAGTCTACACTAGACCGTTTTGCCTGGGACGAGAAATCAAGAGTTAGAAAATTCTTCGTTTCACCAACTCTTACAGTTGATCAAATATTTCTTTTCTCATGCGTAACTCACCGCTATCGTTTTTTCCTTGATTCCGCCCACAGGGAGGACCTAGAGAAAATGAATGATTGTTCCATTGTATCAACAACCATAAGACATCTGATAATGTGTATTGTTTACGTGTTATCATCAATGATTCCATGAGGTATACGGGTTTACTCACTTTTCCAGTAAGGGACACTTCCCCGGTCATCGCAACGTTTTGTCGTACGGGTGTATCGAGCGCCAGAGACAGTAACGCCGTAATTATTGTACAGCCTGCGGACGGGCCGTCTTTGGGTGTGGCGCCTTCAGGCACATGAAGATGCATAGAAGCTTGTTGGAAGAACTTGTTATCCGGAAAATGTTTTGAAATAAAACCCTGAATTAAATAAATATGAGTTTACTGGACCTCTAGGAAGAACAGTTTAGAACTGATAGAGCTATCCAGTATAAATAAAGTTTGTCTAGTTTAGGTTTCCTCCTGTAGTAACACTGGATAAAAAGAGATGATCCTTACTGGACCTCTAGGAAGAACAGTTTAGAACTGATAGAGCTATCCAGTATAAATAAAGTTTGTCTAGTTTAGGTTTCCTCCTGTAGTAACACTGGATAAAAAGAGATGATCCTTACTGGATCTCTAGGAAGAACAGTTTAGAACTGATAGAGCTATCCAGTATAAATAAAGTTTGTCTAGTTTAGGTTTCCTCCTGTAGTAACACTGGATCAATAAGAGATGATCCTTACTGGACCTCTAGGAAGAACAGTTTAGAACTGATAGAGCTATCCAGTATAAATAAAGTTAGTTTAGTTTAGGTTTCCTCCTGTAGTAACACTGGATCAATAAGAGATGATCCTTACTGGACCTCTAGGAAGAACAGTTTGCGTTTGAATTTTCCTTCTGTGTCTGACAGGGACCCACCTTGCTAAATGTGTAGGATATTTTGGCACTTTCTCTCATGACATCACCGAGTTGTCCAGTGAGGTCCAGCGAAGGTGAATTCTTCTCCTCATCTTTTTTATTGATCGCTTCCGTCAACGACGTTTCAATATACAGCGTCGAACCGCCTGCGAAAAAAACTCACATAATCATTTCACACAACAACTACCGTTACTGTGTACTATCTATACATACCCATAGCTGTCCAAGCTAATCCCATGACAACCCCAGGAGGTGTGACGTCATATATACGTTCAGTGTTGAAAACTGGATTACCAACGTAGCCATGTAAGTCGGCCGTGTCAACCAAGATCCTGGACGAGTTATCATTGACAATTTTGAAAGCACCTTTGCGGTATATCTAAAAGTACACACATTGTATGCCTTGGGGATCAACTATATTTCATTATTTTCTACCTAAAATTGTTACACATGAAGGGAATTTCTTAAATATACGCTGCAATTTACCTTATCGATATGTTTCTGTAGGTTTCTCACCCCGCTCTCCCGGCAATAAGATTTAATCAATGTCGCGAGAGCTTCGTCCGATATATTTACATCCAAATCTTTAACTCCAGACGTTTCCCGCGCCATCGGGATCAAGTATTTCTACAAAATGAAAAGCAGACCTTGAAAGCAAAAATAAAAGCAGTTACAGTATCACACGCCTTCAACGAAGGACGTACATATAGCTGAGTTAATAGTAAAATACTCCTTAAAAACAGGCCACTAGCTTGAGTCTTGCCAGACCTAGCTTTCTTGAACCTATAAAAACATATTTTACGTACAAAAAACCCAATTCTTTCATCACCTGTGCTATTGCTTTCTTTTCATCTTCGACATAGCCAGAAACAGGAATTATTTCCATTCTGTCTCTCAAAGGACCAGGAATTGTATCGACAACATTTGCTGTGCAGATGAACAACACCTGAATACAACAGAATATTGTTGAATGACTTTGCATGTAAACATATTATATTATAACCAGACCCTCACCTTCGACAGATCAACCGGTACGTCAAGGTAATGATCGAGGAATCCTGAATTTTGTTCCGGATCTAGCAACTCCAGCAGGGCCGACGCTGGGTCTCCCTGGACACCCCGACCTACCTTATCAATCTAAAACAAACAAAGCACACCTATAGACAACGACTCCTGTGTGGAATGCATAGGTTGTAACTTCTTAGTTCGTGTAAAAACTTGATCTATGATTTCAAATGAAAAAATTCAAATTTAATTTTATTGCATCTCTTCTAACCTCGTCAATGAGAACGAGCGGGTTTTCAGTCTTCACTTTCTTCAGGCACTGAATAATCTTCCCAGGCATCGCACCGATGTAAGTTCGTCTAAAATATAAATAAAGCAACATGAGCGTTGGCTCATGCTTATGAAAAGAGCCACATTCTTGTGAGAACTAAAACAGGAATTTGTTGTGTTAACCAACCTGTGTCCCTTTATCTCCGCGACGTCTGTCATACCACCAACACTGAATCTGAAATACTAAAAAACAACAACAACAAATCTCAAATGTCGCTTGCTTGGGAAAACGTCGTTAAACCAGGAGGAATTTCTTTATACCTCCCGCTGCAGGGCTCTTGCGATGGATTTGGCCACGCTTGTTTTCCCAACACCTAAAAACAAAGAAAATAAATTCTATCCTGTCAATTTAAACGAAACACAGTCTACTTCAATATTGCATCGTGTGTTATACCTGGAGGTCCGGTGAAGCATAATATTTTTCCTTGAACAGAACCATTCAATTGACTCACAGCAATAAATTCCTGTAAGAAACATCACGTTTGTTTTATATTTTGAAAGCCAGGACGAACGACATGAAATCAAGAAATCAAAAAAAATTACCAATATTCTTTCCTTGATGTCAGTCAATCCATAATGGTCTTCATCTAAAATCTCTCTGGCTCGCTTTAGATCGAAATTTTCTTCGCTAAACATTCCCCAAGGAAGACTTGTCAACCAGTCGAGATAATTCCGAGATACACTGGAAAAGGATATTCAGAATTGAAAATCCATTCAACAAAAGCTTCCTCCTAGCTGTATAGTAACACCGGATCAATAACTTTCGTGAACTCACTTAAATTCTGACGCGTTAGCCTCGAGAAATCCAAGCTTACTGAGTTCTTCCTCAATGACTTCTTTCACGTGTTCAGGAATTTCTCGATCTTTCAACCTTTCTCGGAATTTCTCAGCAACGGCGTCTTTATCGTCCTTCTCAAGACCGAGTTCCCTTTTGATAACTTTGAGTTGCTCGGTCAGAAGGTATTTGCGTTGTATTTTATTCACCCTTTCTTCCACCTGGTCGAGAAGAAAAAAAATTTGCAAATGGTAAAATCGATGAATAATATAACAGTACAGTATCGCAAGCAAGGATCCTCATCACAAAGTCTCTTTCCTAAGATACAGTATATTCTCTTGACTTGCAAGGTTGGAATTGTATCGTATTTTATATGAACGCAATTACATACATACCTCTTTGCCGATTTTTTGCTGTAACATACACATAGCATACTCTTTCTTCAGAAGTTCCAGCGTTTTTCTCAACCTCACCGGGACCTCAGTTTCTTCCAAAATTTCTTGCAATAAATTTGAGTCAGCACTTGTTAACGCAGCACCTTGAACAAGAGACACAACTGGTGAGGGTGGACATCATGTCAGCTGTCGTATTGACAAACTTTGATGTAATATTTTAGCAGTAAAGAAACGTACACAGACTGAGTTACTAAGAGATTTTTAAGATTGTTACTAAGAGAGTTTTTCATAGAGTCCTAGTCAACTTATAAGGATCATTATTGTAGTAAAATATCATCAAAATCATACCAAAATCAGCAAGGTGTGTTGGATTATCAACCACCTTCTTCCCTGCTTCAATAAGCTGTGCCAAAGACTCCTTGTAGAGTTGGTTTAATGCTATAATGTCTCGAATGGTCTTGATGACCTCCGCTGCAACAGCTTTCACTTCTTGTGTAAGTTTAAATGGGGCATGAAGAATATTTTCAACATGGACCATTTGAATATTTTGAGAATCGTTGCTCTCAGTTTTCGTATCTTTGTTTTCTTCCAGTTGTTCACTGGAAGTTGCTGTTTCTTCTTGTGCTTGTTCAAGATGTTCAAATTCGCCCTGTTTTTCCATTCGAACTGTTTCATCTGCCTCACTTTCATCTGTGATAATGTCCGTTATTGCAATCCTGTTGGGGTGCAGTAGATTATCATTAATGTTGCTCATTGGGGGTATTTCATCATCCCTGCCTAAACCTGAATCCAGCTTTGGTATGCTGAAATTTCAGAAGGGATTCATAGCTCCCCAGCTCCACTTATCTCAAAAACATAATCAACACATCATTACTCCTAATTGCATAAAATTTACTTACCTTCTGTGTCCTAATATAATCATTCTTATTCTGTCTCCTGTGTCATGAAGTTCAGTGATCTGTACAAATGTTCCGACTTTATAAATCTCATCCAGACTCATTACCACCTCAGCTTCATCACTGTAAATTAAATAAAACCAAGACGAACATTGTGTGTCAGTTCTATTGAAATATATGGTATATTTGAAAGAGGAATGAACTTTTCTTACTTGTCATCTTTCTTTAGAAATGTACCAGCATATGGTTGATTCATTTTGCACTTTCTTCTTATCAAATCCATTATTCGTTTGTCAGTAATCTATGAAGCACATACACAGTACTTTGATAATACAGTTAGTGTACATAACTTTCTGAATACAGTGTACTATATTTGTACTAACTAAGGTATTAGTGCAAAATTGTACTATGAATGTAATGTAAATGGTTTGTTCTGGAAAGTTGGTTATGAGAGACATATCAAACCTCTAACATTTTGACAAATCTTGGGAAAACCGGGTTTCGATGAACACAGAGCAATGGTACTCTAGGGAAGACCTCAGGTACCATGACTGGAGCAATAGCACCATACTCTGGGCTGGTGTTTGTATCACCAACTTTATCCTCAATAATCACATCTTCACCATCATCTCCATCATCATTTTCACCATCATCACCTGATGACCCTGTACTAGATGAACTGGAGGAAAAACAAATCATGAAATTGTTTGATATCACGACTGGATTATTTGTGTACATTGTCTCAGGATTGCACTCTCACCTTGTTTCCGTTTTTGAATTATTCTTCCTAAAACCTTTGAAAAATGTCCTGGGCAGTAAACTCTGTCTAACAGCATCGTTCGCGAGCAACGTTGACGAGCTGTGAATTAACATAGTTCAAGATTAGATCTGAAGTCCTTTTGGACAACAACAAAGAAGATCCATGCATTGAGGATCGAGGCATCGAGCCTTGTCCGTTTTAATGGAAATATCCAAATACAGATAAATTTATACATACCACGTGTATTTAATCACATTTTGAGTATTTAAATGTTTTAAACTCGATTTACAATTGTGCACAACTCCATATAAATACGATCTATTCTGTGTGATTCCTCTTCTTTGAACACAGCAATATTTTAGTGGTTTGTATGAAGGCTTGGGAATATAAGGAGACGACTGAAGGTTTGAAAATAGTCGAAAAGTGGGCCGTGAAATGAATGACCTTCCACTCCATTGAGCAGCCGCCATAATGGAATATTTATTTTGCTGACAAAGCTCGATCCACTCCTCTGGGAGTCTTGTTGTTGCAAAATTGTTACAATTGGTTTTCTACAGAGTAACATTGAGTTATTATTACACGTAAGAGACGATCCTTGAAAGACATCTGGGAAGAACAGTTTAGAACTGATAGAGCTATCAAGTGTCAATAAAATAGTAACACTGGATCAATAAGAGATGATCCTTACTGGCTCTAGGAAAGAACAGTTTAGAACTGATAGAACTATCCAGTATAAATAAAGTTAATTTAGTTTAGATTTCCTCTTATAGTAACGCTGGATCATTAAGAGATGATCCTTACTAAACCTCTAGGAAGAAAAGTTCAGAACAGATAGTTTAGGTTTCCTCCTGTAATAACACTTGATCAATAAGAGATGCTCCTTTCTGGAACTGTGACACGGAGAAACACAGAATACGTAACCCTTAGCCTTTATTTTTTCCATAATTTTGTACAAATTAAATTGCCCCTTCGTATCTAGTGCTGATAATACCATTTTACAGAAATTCCCCACCCTAAAATATGTACATCAAATTTTCAAACTAATAAATTAAATTGCTAGAAATTCACAACTACAAAATTATTCATCTCTTAGAGCTACGATAAGTTAAAAAAGCTGAAATTCTAAACTATTTTATTACTTTATACATTCAAACTACTGTATAAATAAAATATACCATCTCATCTAATAAGCAAATTGACTCCCGAAGCATAAACCATTTCCGCCAATATTCACCACTACCTAAATTCATCTATTTTATACATCTTAATAAATACTATATACTTTTAAATTAGATTCTTTTCATGGGACAATGATATTGCATATTCTCTGGCTCTGAAATGCTGTGTCGACGAGAGATACAACTCGGGGGTAACTGCAAAAGAAATTAGAGGACATGGATATTTTCGTAATCTTGCCGGAGTGTCTTAGTTAAGGCCTATTTAGCCTACACAAGAAGTTGAATGCAAAAGAGTTCCTATGCCACAATCTTCAATCAATTTTGTTCAGGTTAGAATTTAAAGTGTCACATTTATACGTGTGTTCATACGTTCACATACGCCAGAGTACGAATAGCAAACGACAAAACGCGTAGTGTAAATGGCCTTTAGGCTAATTCTATTGTTAATACTTCCCATATGACTTTAAGTATCCGATTTTTTGGGTTGAGAAAGCTTTATGAACAATTTAACGGTTACTGTTCAAATACGTACATTTCTCTGCTTCAAAACATGAGTTATATGAACAAAGCCTGGTCTTTGAATGGGGTCATGTGACCAGCAAGTCTTGATCAAATCCTAAATACATCAGCAATCATTAAGTGGATGTTTTTCCTGATGAACACTGAACGCATTACTAGCTAGGTTTACTTTTGTTTACAGATAATCACCTTTACAGAATCCGGACCTTTCACTTTTGATAACGAGTGAGGAAGACCTTTTCCAATCATCCAAATAACTGTCTCAGGACAAAGATTTGCAAAGGGCCATTTATCCGTCAGAATCTCGTACATTACGGTGCTAGATTATAAAAAGCAAGTGAATCTCTATAGAATTCATAAACCTTTCAGCAAAATCGCCCGTAAGGCTGTACTTAGTAGGCTGGTAGTTCATATATACCTACCCATAAGCGTATATGTCCATTTTTCTCGTCCTAATTGTGGTATCCATGATACGACCTGACACAAGATCAACGTTCACCTTTGAAATGACTTCTGGAGCGAGATACGTGAGATGACCCTGAGGCACGCTACTGTAGCCTTCCCTGAACGGTTTTAGGAAAAGAAAACACTTTAGAATGTTTGTTACCGTTGCAATGTATAACAGCAATAAGCAATGATTTATATAATTGAAATTACAATGAATTACCTCTTTACTTGATGGTGTAAGCAAGTGTAATCGTTGATGCAAAGTTTCACTTTTGACTCAAGGAAAATGTTCATAGTTCGTAGACACGGCACAGTGATGCATTTTGCATGGAGATAACTCATTCCCTTAAAGAAGAAAAAACGCAGGTCAAATGATTGGCCCCTGTTTTTCTGCGTCTGTTCTCATGCATTGTTCTGAGTCTCTTTTTAACTAAATAGATTGAACTAACATCTTCTTGCTCACAGTCCTCCTAAACTTGGAAAGGAATGAAGCCATACCTGGGCAACCTGCAACATAATGTTCAATCGTGTCGCCATTGACCATCGTGATTCTTGGCAGTGAAGATGATTGTGAATTGAAAGACACTTTCTCAAACTAAGAAAGAGGATTTATAGAAAGTTCAGCATTCCCAGGTTAAAATAAAGAAACAATTTCATAAACTAACCTTACAACTACAGCAAGATTTGGTGGCTCAAGACAGGCTCCCATGAATAACATAACATTTTCGTGTCTTATCATACTCAAGAGGAAGATCTTAACAAAGAAAAAGAAAAACTTAATTCTTCGAAAGATAAATAAACCATTGAATGACGAAGATCCAATTGATAATCCCATTGACTAGCGGATACAGGAATTACCTCTTTCCTAAATTCTTCAACCTCCTCTCTTTGCGAAGCTCTTCGCGTGTGGATCATGACGTCGCCATGCCAACGACCTCTGAGGAATGAAAATGAGGAAGAATTAACCGATTCCACAGCATATAAACAAAAATCTCAAATCGTACACGCTGTAGCTACCTATAAACAGGTCCATTTGGTCCCACGCCAACTTTTGTATCGATTTCTAAATCTGAGAATCGTATCTCAAGGTCTTTAAGGGATTTCTAAATTGAGAAACGTTCCCATGATATTGACGTGAAAAAATTGTAAGAAAAAACGATGTTTTGATTTTACTTTAAGATATATTAAGTTTGAATCTTAACTTACTTTTAAACCAGGTCTTATTTTCAAGCTGAAAAAAATAAGCAACAATTAACTTGGTTGCACAGTTATTGGGATCATGCAGAGTCTTGCATGCACGAACCCTGTGTCGCGAGAATTTCAGTATAAAATTTAAGACTGCAGTCGGACTGCACCTCAAGCTGTGATAAACAATTTAGCGTTCTAGCAGATGGTCCTCGAGATTTGACAGTTTCAAGAGAGCTGCTAACTTTTGACATACAATGAAGAATAACATCGAATGATCGATTGTCGATGATTTCAAAATAACCGGTTCGGATTTGTTGTAATTTACCTTTCAAGTCGTTCATTTCCATCCCACTCTCCGGAAGACTCATCGTCACTTTCCAGAAAGAAAACCGGACTTCCTGGAAACATAGAAACGTATGAGTTCGCCTTTACATCTCAGTTTGAAGAGACGCCTGATATCAAGTTGAAACGTACACGAATCTGCTTGAAGTTGGTTCAGGAATGGGGTAAAGCATACCTCTCACAGGTGAGTTAGAGGGATGTCTGTCCCCTCCTCCACAGACCAAAAGCTCTTCCCCTCTCTCTTCGTTATAACCGACTTGAACCTGGGATCCAAACCTCCCCCGGAGACCGCATTCCTCTCTCAACGTTTCAAACTGATCCGGAGTTGGCGACCGACTTCGCTGCGATCCAGTGCCTGCTGAAGAAGCACATGATTGGTTGACAGATGAGTACCCAGATGAAAGCGCTGATTGAGGATGAAGGCTTGAGCCTTGAGTGGAATTGTATAGAAGTCGTGAACGATTTAGAACCGATCTTTGCCAACTTTGTTCTAAATTATCATAAGAGGCGCAAACATCCTCGGCAGATATATGAAATTCTCTTCCACACACATAGTTCGTCAAATTGATCGGGGATTGAATTAGATTCGCATTTCCAGTGTTCAAACGCGAGGAATCTCGCATGTTTTTAACAGAGTATGCATGCTGTGGTCCAAATTTCCATTTCAACGTGGGCACGACTCGCATAGCGTCCATATTTTGTTCATTGAGTCTGCGTTCGTTTTTCACGCCTCCAAAACTTCGTTTCAGAAAGGATGACTTGGATTTCCGCGTGTCTGAGAGTGAAAAAAATCATGTTGAGTTAAGAATCGTCTGGAAACTTGAAGCAATGAGATAGCAGATGGGGTAGGATAACAAAGGGATACCAGAGGTACTAGAAGGGATTACAGAGAGAGACCCGAGCGTCGGGTTTACTAGACAGAGGTCCACTTCACCTTTCCTTCAGGGAAAGAATATATACTTGGGTCAGGTGCATTTCCCAGGACATGAGTACTCCACTGGACGTCTCCACTTTATACAAGCAAGCGTTAGCACAACTAACTTTTAATTAGAAACTCGCTAGTTTGTTAACGTGGGATAAATGAGCTGGCGATATTGCGGATATACAAAAGACACTAGTACTTTAAAATATCTTGAAAAATCTAATTACGTACAAGGGAGCAGTGTTAGCTTTACAACAATAGATATTTTTAGTAAAAAAAAAAAGTCAAGCTGTATCCGAAGTGAAAACATATCAATTTCAAACTTCTAGATTTTTCCTTCCTCGTACGTAAAGTTTGGGCTACTTTGCTTTGCATGCAATCCCTGTCATTTTAGGTTTATAGATGCAAACACCTTTACCCGGTTTTGTCTTAAGATTTAAGAAAGGGTACAATTGAATTATCGGTTGTTGGAGCTCTTCTTACATCGTGACAAATTCGCAGCTTAGCTGTCCGCTATAAGCGTTTAATTGATCAGATTGTCATGAACCCTATTGATATAACCGTTATGTTTTGTCGTTTATATACAAGTAAACAATACATTTTCATAGAATTGTATCTTGAAGATGGGCAAGAGCCCGAGTTCAATTTTTTCACCGAGCCTTTTTTTTTCGCACGCTTTGCTGAAAATCCTGGGCAAATTATAGACTATATGCACATGTATAAATTTTTAATTGCAACTCTTTTCGTGTGGCATAACATTGGGTATACTACTTACGCCTTGAAGAACAGGGGTAGCAATTTTGAGACGTTGTTAGGGAACAGCTTTTGTGGCATTTTATTCTACAAAATATTAACAAAGTTACGCGTAAAACAGAAGCACCAGTCTTCGCTCAATTATTCCATACTTCGAATTAGTTGAAGCGACCGCAGACTAATATCAGTTCGAAAGATCAACAGCTAAAATTCACAAACAAACACTCCCGCAAAAACCTACCGACAATTTCGACAGCGCAGACCGAAGAACCGAATGATTTTCAAGCAATGATTGCATCGCTTTCGACATAGCAAAACTTTCGTGAAACTAAACGGAGAAAAAATGATAAAATCTTGAATGAGCTATATATATTAGTTTACATAAGAAACTCTAGTTACAGGTGCATATGAGCGTATATGCATAATGGGGCCAAGATTTTGCACAAGATCTATTTAAGTTTTGCTAAAAATGAAACTACACCAAGACACACGAAATTGATCTATTTTGCAGCAACATCTTATTTCAAACCATGCTGCTTCAACTGGATATTCATCCGTTGCGCAATTGTTGCTAAATCGTCGCGCAAGACGTGTGCAAGTCAAGTTTGCAAACCGTCTATAGCATGCAAAAATACAAGATTTGAAATATGGTTTTTGATCGCCGTTTTAAAGTCGTGCTAACAAAATAACTTGAAATACAAGCATACCCGTGTGACTTTAGTTCCACTTCCATAATCTATTTTCCATCGGAAACGTTTTGAAATAATTTCATCTCCTAATTGTTGCTGTTCCGTGGATAAATCGTTCTCAAACGCAGTTCTATTTCGCTTTAACTACAGTAAACAAAGAGAGAGGGAGAGCAGGACGTTATTCCTTTCATCCGATTGGCTAAGATTTTGCATAGAGTAACTACAGCTGTCCAGCAACGACCAATGAGAGACGAGTACCAAATAAGATGCGTACAGACGTAATTGTGTTAATAATATGGGCACTTGTCGTAGAAAATGGAATGGATTGTCGGTAACCTTGGACGCCAGCGATATGACCTTGAAAAGTTCTCCAGGGTACACCTATATCAAGGATTCATTTATCTTCGCCTTCCCAGAACTCAGTTATCTATACTCATACTAAATAGCGACAAAAAGTTTCCTCTTATATCCAGCACTAATATGAGTACTTTAGCCTTACAACCTTTATCAGTCTAAAATGTCCTGTCTAAAGGTCCGTCCATGGTAAAAATAATTTCAAAATTATTGACTCAGTTTTACTGCAGAAGGAAACCTAAACTAAACTAACTTTATTTATACTGGATAGCTCTATCAGTTCTAAACTGTTCTTCCGAAAGGTCCAGTAAGGATCATCTCTTATTGATCCAGTGTTACTACAGGAGGAAACTTAAACTAAACTAACTTTATTTATACTGGATAGCTCTATCAGTACTAAACTGTTCTTCCTAGAGGTCCAGTTAGGATCATATCTTATTGATCCAGTGTTACTACAGGAGGAAACCTAAACGTAAACTAACTTTACTGAATTATTATTTAATACTCGTCTTATTAATTCTGTATGAACCTTAGGCTTAGCTGTTCTTTCCAGAAATCCAGGAGGCTCAAGTAGTCATGTAAAAAACTTCTGCTTGATAGCAGAGTTTGGGATTTTACGTCCATTATTGAACAAAATATGTTAAGTACAGATTTTTGACACCTTTGATTACCAAGGAAACGCGTATCAATTGCGTGGCAGTTGCTTGCGTGATACGAGAGATATGTCCAAACGTGACCTACACATTAAGAGTATTGAAGCTGGGCAACACAATAGAAAATTTGCAAGATATTGTATCATTTAATGCAGTATTTTAGGGGAGGAAAAAGTGAGCAAGGATTATACGTTGTCATGCAGCGCCTTTTATAGCTTATGCAGTCTGCATGCATGTGTCGTGTCTCTGACGTACAAACGTTTAGCATAGTGCATTTGCAAAAAAACACACATCATATTGAGCGTGGAGATGCACTCGTGAATTAAAACCACGACAGGGATTCAAGTCATGTAATCCAACATAAAGTGGCAATAATATTAAGAGCCATTAGAACGATAACGTTTAGTTTTCATCCTTGTAAAATCATTAAATACTCTAATATCGTCCCTTAGCTCTCGACAACCGTTGAACCACTTGAGCCGTTTACCCCACGCACAAAACAAATAATACCGGTAGAATAAATGAAAAAAACTTATAGAAAAGCCAGTGTTTGGTTATATAATTATCCTTATATATTCCTTATATATTGTCCATGCTTTATTGCTTTCCCGAAACTAGATTTTAAATACTGATTTGTGTTATCAATAAACTTTAGCGTCAACGCGAACTGACTAACTGTGCTTGCATGCTAACATAAGCTTTATTTATATCGAGTAGAATGAATTTACAAGGAGCTCATATGCCGTGCATTTTTGTTAGAGGAAATCGATTTATCTGGATTAAGAAAAGATTTTCCGAACTAAATATAGAAAATATAAGACAGAAATAAATTACATACATTATAAAATCGACATTAATACTGATATAACGTGAAATTAATTGCATGAAGATATTTTGGTATCTCCGTAGTTTCCTTTTTTGAAGCGGCTTATCTTGTCAACAACTACACACTAGAGAATTTCACTGTTTCTCCTAACTAAAACCATGGAGCAAAGACTCTGACTCGGTGGCTGAACAACACTATACAGAAATCCTTTTAGTCATAAGACAACTATATCATAACTCCTATCACAACTCAAGTGATGCTAGCCGCTGACCCCCTCTGGCTATGCAAAGAAACAGCTGTTTGCCAAATGAATAAAATCAATATTATAACAAAGAAAGTTTTAATCGGTCTGCGTTATCAAGAAGCGTTGCTTTCATTTCTACAAAAGACTCATAATCTATCATTGAACTCGGCATAAATGCAGCTCAGCGCATGCCTAATTGAAGGCATTTTAAGGAGAATTGGGTGGGGTTGGGTTGGGTTTGGAGGGACGGTTTCTTGGGGGAAGGGGCATCTCGTATGGAGTGTGATATATTCTGATTGTCGACCTGATGTCAAGAAATGACGATGTAAGTTAGAACTTAGAGACACAGGGGGAGCTGTCTCTGCTTGTCTTGAGCGAGCAATACACTTATATCTTCATGAATCTTTAATCAAACGAACATGAAGGACGTTCACCCAGGAGTTTGAAATTGCAAAGGAACTGTTCCCAGGACTGCTGCCAAATGCGATACCGCCCTTCTGGCTCAGATCGTCTGGGATTTTGTTAATGTAGGTAAGCGTGATAGCTACCAACGTCATGTCTATAGCTTGAGAGATATATTGCGACACATGTGACATACATGTCTTCCAAAAATATATCAAGTCGTTACGGATGTCAACAGTTGTAGCAATTTTGAAATCATTCGGATATTGGCACGTGAGATCAGAACAATGCCTAACCGCCTAAATCATCGATCGATACTACATTCAAACTATGTTGTAACAAAACCTTATAAGCTATTCTTACACTACCATACAGTACACTACAACCACCTTAATCATGATACTAACACCACAAAGATAATGAAAGCTTTCATTTCTCGGGAGACGCATCAAAGAGTTTATTGAACTCCTACGAACTGTTTCAATTTAGAAATATACACAAGTAACGTCATTTTTTTCTACGTCGTTTATAACTTTAATTTCACTCACCAATCGCCAAAGATTATTTGAAACTGTTCGTTTATTCGCCGTCTGTAGAATCTTTAGGAAAGGAAGCAACGGTTTATTCAAAATCAACCGAGTAAACTTATCGAAGACATGCACTGAGCATAATCGAAACCAATAAGTTTCGCAATAATCCTTTTACCTTTTAAACTGTTTCAGCTTGATATTCTTGCTGTAATTACAGAGAGTTATAGATATGTCAGATGGTTGGCTTCAAGGATGTTAACTGATGAAGAAGTAAATAAATCCGATTAAAGATTCACATTATCTACTAAACACGAACCCATCAATCCAAAGACTAGTCATAGCTATAACCAAACTCTTTCATTTGATGTGCTCTTTAAAATTCAGCCAAGCACGACAACTTCCCACGAAATGATGAAATAACGCCACGAGAAAGCAATATCGTTAATCCAGGTGTTGAAATTCCTAGACAAAACAATGTACTCCTCTTTCCTACCATGGGAACACTATACTGCCTTTAGTCACCGAGGAAAATACAAAATTAGCCCATTGTTTCTGCCATGAGGAAGATTTAATTGCAACGTCGTTAAACACAAAAGGATATCGTTTTGTGGCAGTTTTCAACAATTGTCGTTGAAATTGGTGCAACGTTGACGGAGACCTAGCACTGATGATTTTGAGGAATGCGAGATGATAAAAGCGCTAAGAACTACTGGCAAAGTAAGGCTGCGGTGTTGTAGATCGTTTGGCACAATGCTGAACAGCAAGGACTATATAAGTGATTAGGAGACTTTTAACTGTCAATTCAGTCTAATGCAGCCATTTGGAACAACTATCTTTCCACTGTTCAGGAAGAATCGACTTTGAATTCGTCATAGATTAAACATAGCATGCTACAAAGAACAATCAATTCTTTTCTTGTGACAAGTGTTGTATAATGTTCATTTCATGTCATGTTTTGGTTATATTGGACCAGCTGGAGCACTAACGAAGCCATTGGCACAGATCATGATTGCGTGCGCCTTACAAGGACTGCGAACCCTCTATATATAATATGGTCGTTACAAACAGGGGAACTCTGCTTTGGTGAAAACAAATCCCCTAAGGATCGCTCGCCCACATAGTAATTGGCTTTATTCTTAGCCGACAAGCTCTGTTCTCAAGGAAACTCTAGTTTAGTTACCCTGAAGGCATCAAGGATTTCTTAAGTGCCAGATTTTACAACTAAAACAAGAATAGAGGATTTTTTGCGCACGAGAAAGGGGTCCATTTGACGAATGTATATCAGTTCAGTATATCACCCCGGGCATAAACAAAAACATCGTGGAAATGTTACTAGCATATATTTATTTTATCGTACATGGTGTATGTGTAATATCAACAACTAACCCAGTATATTTGCAGTTCTTTCTTTTCATGCAATATATCCATCCAGTATAGCAAAGCGTCTCAACATGGAGGATCTCAAAAGGACCTCCGAACCACGATAACTTAATCCAAAAGGCCTGACAGGCAGGAATTAGATTAGGTTATCATGGTTGAAATATCAAAGTTAGAGTACCCTCAGGGTGATCAAGTCCGTAAGGCACGTTCCTAGCGTTTAGTAACTGGCTACGTTTTGTGTGGGCGACCTGAAAAATAAAAACTTCGGTGTTTTACCCCCCTGAAGTTCCCTGTCTGAAATTCAAAGGCATACGGAAAACTAGCGTGGATCTTTTGGACTAAATCTTATATTTTTCAGGTGCTCGAGGCTTCTCTGAAAACCCACGACAGTAACGTAGATATAGTATAGTCAATAATCAAGTTATTAATACCCTTGTGGAGTATACTTCTCAAGGTCGAGCAATGTCAATTGGATCAAAATTTTAGAATGAAATTGCAGTGGAATCGTAACTGATATGAACGACTGGAGTAAGACTTAGTTACCAAAGACCTTCGCAACTCAGCACTACCTAAAACACCACAGCTCTGATAGCATTGATTCAATTTAAAACTTTGCAGAAAGTTAGTTGAGTAAAAACGTTGTGGTGTGCAGTGAAATAGTCAACTTCATATGCATTTATATTTTAGGCATCGTGAGTTCTGAAGGTCTTTTGTATTTAAGAATCGCTTCCACTGATGTCTGGGGAATTCTTGAGTAATTTGCTACACTGGACCTAATTAACTCTTAATTGGCCGTAACTATCAGCAACCATATTATACATAATTATAAGCACCGGTAATATCAATTATTTAACACATTTATATGTCTACGAAAAATTGTCATACTCTGTGGTCATAGCAACCCATTTACTATGCATTAAAACTCTATCTTAAAAAATCTCTATTTCAACGTTCCGCGTCACCAAAACTCGCGCCAACGGATGACATCATCAGACTGACGTAACTTTAAGACGTCATAGGATATGACATCATGAATGATGATATCACAAGATATGACCTCACCAAGGCTGATACAAACATCATTGATCAAAGCTGGTTCTTTTTGAAGAAACCGAGAAAGTAGTGGGCCGTGATACTAACCCTTGTAAACAAATCAGTGACAGCTATCATCTCTATATTTGTACCATCATGCTCTAGTTGTGGCATCACATGCTCTAAATGTACAGAGTTTAGCCATAGATGTGTTCAACGCATGAGCTGTAAAAAGAGATGAATGAAAGAGAACATTTAGGAAATGTTTTCAAACAGTTTAACGCAGGTTGTAGCGTAGAGTTTTACGAGAATGAAGTTCATTGCAAGAAGCGTAATCGGATCATCGTTCATATGCCTCAAATAAAACCACCATACCTGCTGTTGGTTGCCCTCAAGTCGAAACTGTCTTTCAACCTCTGGTTTTGCGACATCTTCGGATTCCCCCGTCAAAACTCGAATATCTTGTAGATCAAGTGGCTCTAACGAGAGTCCTGGTCCGAACTCTCCTGCATTCGGTTCCATTCCTGGATAACCTTGCATACCAGCGTCGATACCGCCACTGATGCTAATAGCATTTCCAATGTCTGCAGCTAAACTGTTCTGTTCGCTGCTTTCCACTGGGCCAAAATAATCCTGAAACCTTTGACGGACGTTTTCCATCGCAGTTGGGTTCGTCGTTAGCATGTTTAGGAACGTGTTTGGTGACTGAGGGGGTACACCTGGACCCATTTGACCGTTAGTAGTGGCACTAACTGGCTTCATATTCTCTGCAATGGTCGCCATTTGCTCCAGCTGTTGCTGAAGACTTCCGCTGCCTAATTGCCCTGGGTATTGCAAGTATCCCGGGCCATTGGCAAGCGGTGACATTGGTGCTTGGTACATTGGTGCAACGGTTGGTGAAGTGGGATCACCAGCAGTGCCAGATGGTGACTGAAACATGAAGCCACCCCCGGGCATGTGGAGATGATCCAGGTTGGTCGGGGGGTGGTGACGGTAGACCTGACGTTTGCAGCTGGATCCAGTTGTGTTTCTTCGTGGTTGTCTATTCATAAAAACATTGCCAGAATTACCAGAGGAAAAGTTCTGTTGATTGTACGGTTGTTGCTGCTGGTCATCCTGATCGATTGACACAGACAACGGCGAGGGAATGTGAAGGTTGGAAAGGTCAGGCAATGAGCCATTGTTAGTGGAGGAATAGTTGAATGATTGTTGCTGTTGACTGTTGTTGGGAATATCAAATCTAGACAAAAGAATGATAGATGATATATTGATGATATATGGGTTGAAAACACAGGGGTTTCACCCTCCGATCAGGCAGAATTCAGTTGATGATACTTCAGGAATTTGTACTCAATAATCGGGAAACTTTTCCTGAAGTCATTGGTGTGTTTCCCATGTTCTTTCTTACAACAGTAAGCTGCAGATAACTGCAGACCAGCTTTATGCCATAGTGATAAGCAATATTCAAATAGAACTCATGTGACTCTGTTATGATGTAATGAGATATAGGCACTAATATAATTTCCTTACTTCATTTCTTCAATTTCATTATCTTTGGGAGCAAGGAAACTGCCAACCTAAAGAAAAATTATTCACAATTACCTTTACTAATATACCATCTAGCAATCCACAAACTTGCAGAAATTAAATCCTGACCAAAGTATGGATGTTTATTAGTTTTATTAAACATATCTATCTAGGAATACATTGTATTAAGTCCTGACAACTTCATTGCAGTATACTCCAAATAGACTGTGGCAAAATTAATGATTGAACACTTACCTCTCTTGTGCTATCAGGTGATGTACTCATCTTTCTATTACCTACAAAATATTAACACATTATCAAACAAAATACCACTATTCCTATACACTTATACAGCCACTGTACATAATAACATCATTATAATTTATTGACATAGAACTCACCATTTGGATTTGTCAAGTTATGATAGATTGATGAATCTGAACTTGTCCTGGAACAACAGATCATAAGAAAAACATTATTAAAATGATGCAGTCAGATGAAACAGATGTAATATCAAAGAGCTGGATTTAAGAAGGGGTGTTCACAATATAATATTTTCCAGGAAGAGACTCGACTTAATTTTGAAACATGTCTAATTGTTGACTAATGTTAAGTGGCTGAGCTACCCTATAACATCTACGGTTGCTTTCTCATAAAACTGAATGCAAAACTGCAATATGTTGGTCAAAGAAGTTCATCTTTAGATACAATCAAAGGCTACTTTTTTAGGTATGCAACGAAATATTTCTGTGGGTATTTACCACAAAAATAAGCATTTTTTGTAATTGATAGTTATTGGGGGATGACATGCAGCTGAGGACATATCTGACACTTGTCATTGAGTTCAACATTTGCAAATAATCTGCAGCCTTGCAGAATACAGGTAGAGGGCTACATCCACAGTTTTAACCAACAAAAAGGCCTGGGGCATTGCAATTCAAGCAGATCGCTTTGCATAAACACAACAGCTGACAGGAAAAAGCAATGTAATCATCCATATCTTTGTAGGATATATCATTTTGTCCATGTCCAACTAAACTGTGAAACGAAATGGCAATTTTACTTCTGAATCAAGTGGTTCAATTTGAAATAAAAAGTGTTATAAACGTACAGCCCGTAAAATAACGCTAGCATACTATAAATAACATTTTAATAGCATTATACAGTACACACTTGGTCACGCTAAACAAACAATGTCTAATTCACCATCTTAGAACACAATATCGAAGTAAAAACGCGTTGATTTTGAATCGAAATGTAAGAAATAGATAACTAAGAAGACATACTTTAGGTTTAAACGGCAATAACGCATCCTTTTGTGCCATTAATTATGAATAACTTGCACTCTTGTAAAATCGAAATACATAACAACACATGGAAATGGTTTGATGCGAATATATGATCAGTTTAACGTTTACAAAAACACTAACTTGATTAACACTCAAATTTTGCCGTCCTAGAAAAAGCTCAAATTGCTGCATTCTTCAACAGATTGAGGAGGGAAGCAATGCAACAGACAAAATCAAATTCTAGGGTGTATTTCATAGTATTTTACAGGATAATTAAAAGAACACGGGGCCACATAAATGAACAGAAGATAAAACGACTCCTATTCTTTGAAAGTCCCGTGTAATTCCGGAAAAATTAATCAGAGAACACTAACGTTAAAATATCTTGCGAAGTCGAGAAATAAATTGCAACAAACCTTCGCCAGTTCGCATCCATTTGAGGTGGCGATAAATATGGACTGAAATGATGATAAGGCGCTGCCGTATCCATGTGAAAAACGTTAAGAAAAACACATTGAATAATGACATAAAATTGCTCTAAACGCGTGTAAATGTTGCATGAGGATGATCGAGTTAAGTATTTGTAGGTTTACTTGGCGTGACAAATATTAAGTCCATCAAAACTGCACGAGAAGACTTAAATTCCCCCAATATCGTGTATAGCGCTTCATATCGTCTGTCACTCGACTTTACGCTATCCTCTGATGAAATTTCCTTCGATTATAATACAAGCTTTTAAAGATGATCTAGTGGATATATCTTAGGGGCTTTCCGTTGTATTTTTATATCAAGAATCACCATCACGAGCGAGGGAAGCAAATACGATTAAAACAGCAGTGTGTTGCGTTCAATAAATCAGTCATTCATGACTGAGGTCCTGACGTGTGTGTGAAATTGCGCCCAACTATAAAATATACAGTACAAAAAGGTCTATTATTATTCACGAAAAAAGGATATATTATGCCGTCGATTTGAAGTCATAAGTCTATTTCTAGGATGGTATGGTCGGTCTTTAATCGGCTGTTGGATATCCATATTCTGTCTCACTGCTAAATCATTGATATTTTCCTGCAAAGGCGAATTATTCGGCATGTGTAAAGATGGACATGAACTGCATGTATTAGCTGTGTTAAAACACGAACAAATAAACACAGGTTCTCTCCTACTTACGTGTCTGGCACTTTGACTCTGAGCTAAGTTAAAATCGGGCAAAGAGCCGCCGTATCTTCCACGAGTTTGCCTTTGGTTAATATGTGCCTTCGCCTAAATAGATAGATAACAAAACGAGTCGGTTGAAATCATTCTACCGACCATAACACGCAGAAAAACGCCACTCACGTTGACGAAAGACATTTCTTCCATAATCTTCTCGAATTCCTTCGTTTCTTGAGCTTGTCTCAGCTTATGCTGAGCAATTTTCTCCTCGAATTTTCGAGGATTGTTCGCAGCCATTTTCAAAACACTTCGATGTACACTTTAGAAGTTCTTTCGCCGTAATAGCAACATTGCAGCCCAGGAGCGCCGGGGGGTCTGGTGCGAACCAATCAGAACGGGCCTTGGAAAAAGAAATAACATTCGACAAAAATACTTTATTTTTCTCAATTTATTTAATTTAACCCGTGAAATATTTTTTTGGCAAAGAGATTATCGGAACTAGCTTAAATACTCCTATTACTGTCCGAGAATATTCTTATTATATGCGCTTGTATATATTTTAAACAGTAATATAAATAGACTCCACAAATTAATTTGCGACATTTTCATGATTGTTCTAAATTCTAATGAATTAAAAATGCGTTCTAATAATCTATTAGCAACATCTCTATGCAGTTGAAATTTGAAATTAAGGGAAAGGCTATGTTTACATTACATTTGTAAAAAAACTAAATATTTGCATGATTAAAATAACCGACCGCAATGATCATGACTAGCGCAATTTTAACAATTCTAAATAAACAGAAAAATCTAAAAATAATTAGCAATAAAAAAATGCGATCGAAACAACGGTTTTGTGATTGAAACAACGGTTATAACGTACTGGCTTTATACAGATAACATTACCGTTTATAGCAAACGATTTACACAACAATCGCACACAATACTGGCTTCCTGCGCTTGTCGGAAACAAAAAAGGTTTATATGGCGCAACTGCCGTAGGAAAGGAAACAAAACAACAAGAAAATGAAACGAAAGATCTTTTAGATTTCATCGTAGTTCTGATGCCAGCCATGGCACCATATTCGGTAGAGAACTACACACGTAGGATAAACTGAACACTCTTGTAAATGACATAAATCCTATTAAGTTCACAAAGTATATTTCTCGCTATAAAACACGATAATGCATCTTCCTCTCGCAACCAAATATCAGTCGAATATGGCATTGTTTACATCGTGAGAATGCCGACCTATAACTACGGGTGATATACTGAGGATAAATTGAATATGGCTTGTGAAAAAAGGTGATTTTAATACATCACCATTGAACACCAATAGCGTAAATCAAAAATGGTGAATTTCTATGCCCGGATCATTCACAAGATAAGGCATAACATTGCGCTTTGAAACTGAAGTGGCCATCTGGTTCCTGTCATCTACTAGAGTTGACAAAAGAGGTTTCAGTTTTACTACAATGCTTCGTGCAGTTCTCTGCAGGATTTTCATACGCAAATGCTACGTATTAGCTGATGCAAATTAAATTAAAAAAACCCTACAATGACGTGAGATTCAGAAACTCGTGATGTAGACAAAGCCGAAAGAACCATACGTTTGGTACAATTGTTTACAACAAAAACCAAAATTCGTCAAGATTGGTACTACCGTGACGTAAGACCAGCGTATGACGTCACTGAAACAATCCCACGAAATTCTTGAGACACATTTCTACGTCTATGTTGGTACGAAAACCGGATGATAAAGTTCCGGTTCCTAAAGTATTAATATTTAAAAACGGGGAAGTACGTTAAAGTTATTGCAGTTTTTATCAAACCATGACGCGTGTTATATACGCCATAAAATATATTCAAAAAATAACAATTTTTACAAGCGAGGCAAACTGAAACGTTTTGGTGAAACTTCACTGATTTGGGATGATAACAATTTAATGCATTGTCAACCGACTTCCATCTCAATTCCTCCATGCAATGTCATGAATAAATCATTTTATGAGGATTTGTTTACAACCCATAATACAAACACAGTACTTACGTACGGACAACCGTATTAAAACCGCAAGGATAGTTTATCTCAAATTAGTTGAAGCACTTACTATTCAAATAGTGTATCTAATATACTGTGCACTATATGCAAATATCGACCACAAAAGAAGAAATGCTTCCAAGATAAATATACTATAATTAACTTGTCATATTTTTAATGGGCAAACTTTAGAAGATTAAAATGCTCGGACGCATATATACCCTTATCTTCAATATCCTGGGATACCCATTACAATTTTTATTCAAAACAGAAAATACTGGCCTTCCTCTCTTCAACAAAAACACTTAATTACAATCACTAGACAACAATTCTTAAGCCGTTCAGTTCTTTACCTTACTACATAATCCTACTCTTCACGTGGTCGTTACCGGCGCTACACTGACATGTGGTCGATGGAAAATAGTCTGAGATTATCTTGTCTGGTAATAAACATGTTAGTCTTTACTGATCGCTATAGAAACAACGACACTCTTTTACATCCGCCACTTGTCGAGGAAGCAATGAACAAATGGAGAGAAGGCTATATATTACGAAGTGCAGATATCAAGGTGACTAATGTGAAGTTATTAAATAACGTATACCGTTTCTTTATAAAAATTCTAAGTTAATTTCGTGTTAGAACGCTTTAATCAAGTTTTACCATAGAATTTCTTATTCAATAAATGAATGAGTAGATTTACGTTGACTTTAGCTTTACCAAACATTTTCATAACTGCAACACCTTCAAATTGAAGTTGAAGTAAATCCTGAAACGAAAGAAAATTGTTCCACTTTAAATGGATATGAAGATACTAGATAGCTCTATCTATTTATACTAGATAACTCTATCAGTGCTACATTGTTCTTCCTAGAGCTCCAGTAAGAATCATCTCTTGTTGATCCAGGAGGAAACCTAAACTAAACTAACTATACATTTCGTTCCTGCTAAAAGTTCAGTAGGGATCAATTTTTGTTCACCTGAAAGACAACCTCCACTTTTTCCATAGGGATTCCCATAAATTTCGCGGAGACTTCAAATACTCCTGAGTCAGCTGGAGTTATTTCAAACGAAGCATTCTTTAACCTGAAAAGTGGGGGAAACGTTACAAAAATTTTAAAAGATAAACACGATGAACAAAGAAGTGAAAGAAAAAGGCTTCCATAGTTTGTGCAACAACTTAATGAAGCCCGTGAAGGAAGAAGCTCCGTGAAAGAACTGTCTTCCTTCATTCAAAAGGTTGAAGTGTTCGACACAATTGCATTCAATTATCGTAACGTTATCAATAAAACCTACTGATTCTTCGGCAGTCCTTCGATCTCAAGAACAACACCTTTCTCCGCCAATTTCTGAGCGCTGTACTTCACTGAAGTTTTAAATACTTCTTGCTTTCTCTTTTCCTTACGTTGGGATCTTGAAGACCAGAAAAAATACATCTCAGTCAATATCATGAATACGTACAACGACTGTGAGAGGTTGTTACGTCAAACCGTAAGCTTTACAACATAACAATCGCTACCTACGTCATGGTTGTGTGAATTGAAGTGATTGGGGAGACCTTATAGGAATTATACAAAGAAGAGGTGCGTAGGAGGCTAATGTGCGTGCCTTACATAGTGACGTTTTCAAACAGAAGTTGAAACTTATTCAAGAACTATTTCCTTCTTGGAATCCCTTTGAAATTATCTTTTGAAAATATCCGAGAACTACGCTCGTTTGCTCAGAATTTGTCTAACAACATACATTGACTCTTTCCCAGCGAGATTGTCTAAGCACGTCTCAATATATCGATTGTAATAATCCTGTTGTTCCTCATAGAAAGTCGCTTTTGTTTTCAGTCGTTCCAAAGTCGTTTCCAGTTTCCTAAGCTCTTGTTTACGTCGCATCCTGTATCTTCTTTGATTTCGTATGTCCTGCATGAATAACAGAAAAGAGCGGGAAGTGTGTTAACTATATTAACTTTACTCAGAGTGTATCGGCATATCTGGTCTAGCTACATAGTTCCGTTATTGCTTTAGTACTTTTAAAAAACCTCACAGTTTCATGGGAAAGCTTCGAGTCACTCTTCGAAGATAGAAATCAGCCAAAACTTAATTTACACAACGGAATTTATTGCCGAGATGAAAGATGAATTAATTCAGTTCCTAACAGTCATGAAAATTATTTTTACCCTAGCAATTGCGTTGACAATATCCTGATAATTATTCTTTGCTGATACAAGATTCTGGTTTTCCAGAACACGAAGATTTCGTATAATCTTTCGTTTTATTCCCTCAATTGGTAAGCTGTAAAAGATTTGACAGAAAATGAAAAATAAATTGCCAATTCAAAACATGAAGAAAAACACACAAAGATGCTCTACTTTGAATCCCCGTGAATGGAAGCAGATTTTTTTATTTTGTCGCCTTGTTTTGAATCTTTCTTTTCCCTCTGTTTCATCCAAGCCATGTGCTCTTTTTCCTAAAAAACAAACAAAAAAAAACTCTACATGGCTATGCTCATGAGCTAAACATAGCTTTCTGATATCCTGCGGGCAGTGAGCGGCAGACAGGAATTTAAGAAACTCTTCAAGAAATTCTAAGAAGTGACGACAGTGCTTAAATGGTCAATGGTTGTCTAGACGAGCAGTTATGACGGCAAATTCGAGGTGTCAGTTTGAATTCAATTGCTTGTAAGTGATTAACTAAATTAACAAACAAATTTTTACCTGTTCTTCCGTCGCTGGTGTTTCCAATATTTCTGTTAAAGTATCGCCCGCCTGAACTCGAATCACGTCAACAATAAGATGCTTTGTTCTGAAGAAAAAAAGATTTCGTCAGCGAAACTCGTCGTGACGGCCAACACAATCGATCATCTATGTTGACTACCGAAATTTGACCTTCGGCTCCGTGTGATAATAATTCATGAAAAAGGTTTAATTTCATTGTAACCGAGTGATTTATGAGTTCATTGATGGGTAAATCAATTCCAATAGGTCATTGACACGTTACCGAGTTCACTAGTCACGATATCGCTGCTTGCTGTTATAAAGCAACGATTGATAGCAATTGCTTATTATTTTGAAAGTTTTAATTCAATTTACTCTCGTCGTTCAAATTAAAAATCTTCACTGCCTTTTAAACACTGACAAATTTTGACTTGTTCCGACAGCAAAAACCGAGTCTCAGTTATGTTCAGTGATCAATTGAGATCAGTGGTCTCACCTTACGAAGAGAGCACGTAGATCAGAATCGTCGTCATCAGGGACTTCAAATTTATTGGACAATGTGAGCGATATTTCGGTTTTTTCCTGATCACGCAAAGCATCCTCCTCTGTCTGTCCTTCAGCCACTTCAACATTGCCTATATGAAGTAGTGTTTAAAAAATACTTTAGCTTACAGTGCATATAAGTCGAACTAAAGTTAGTTTTGTTCAGGTTTCCTCCTTTAGATCAAAGACAGGCGACTCTTTCGATAAAAAATAAATAGTTTAAAAATCTGATTCAGTTAACAATAAATATGAGCGAAGTTTATTTGGTTCTTTAGGTATTTCAACTAAAAATAAACCATCCTATTACCAAGCAATTCTTTCACATCAGGATGATCTCCGACGTCATCTAATAATTCTTGCAAGGGGTCATTACTGTCAGGTGCAATTGTTTCGCGATGATCCAACAGTAATTTATGAGTATCGCAAATTTCCTTTATCGAGATATAGATCACAGGCTTCGTCAACATAACCACGTCACTGTATTCGTCAATATTGAACTTATTCTCTGGTTGTTCGACTTTTGACGCAGCTGTAAAGAATTTCCTGAAAGCGAAAAAAAGCTTGCTTGAAAACAATGAATCAGCCATTTGTGAATCAAGTAATCTACTTACAAAAATCTCTGATGAGCTTTCTCTAAATACGGGTTCAGCGCATTCAAATGAGCACTTTCACCACCAAACTAAAGAATAAGAAATAGTGAGGTTGAATTTTTTTTAAAAAAAAGATAATTCATCGGTTCAAACGAAATACCTTTTTATTCGAGGCGGCATCTTGAAGCAATTTTGATATCGAACCGAGATTTCGCCTCTTTATGGAGAGAAGTTGAAATGATTTAGTTCTCAAAGGTTTGAATATCACGACAGACTACTGTTGTTGAAGTTTTCACTGGAATTCGGTTGTAAAAGTCATTCTATACCTGTTCAACCGTTAATCCTTTATCAACAGCGACGTCAACAATGTCAAAAGCATCTGGAGCAACAATTGCAGGATTCATGTAACGATAGTAAATAAGATTGCCAACAACCTTAAAAATGATATTTAAAATGCAGTGAAAATCATCTCAGGCACGTTGCAGCTATTTAAAACATCAAAGATATTAATATTATTTAAGTTATCGAAGTTCGTACTCGTAATATTTCTTCTTCTCCTGCTTTGGGGAATTTCTCCGCCAGACACGTCCGTAATGTCATCGCCAAATATCGAATACCATAACTACAGACATAGAATTGAATGGTAAGATAGGATAGAAAGAAAAGCACAGAAGTGATAGAGCTCTGGTTTCCTCCTGTGGTAACACTGTATCAATAAGAGATGATCCTTACTGGACCTCTAGGAAGAACAGTTTAGAACTAATAGAGCTATTCAAGACAAAAATTCTGTTTTTACACTGGATAAACTTAGAGGT
Organism: Dendronephthya gigantea; assembly: GCF_004324835.1. Taxonomy (NCBI): domain Eukaryota; kingdom Metazoa; phylum Cnidaria; class Anthozoa; order Malacalcyonacea; family Nephtheidae; genus Dendronephthya; species Dendronephthya gigantea. The sequence continues at coordinate 366,516 of NW_021163105.1, read as the reverse complement.
CTATTTCTAAAAACTGTATAAATATCACCAGCAGTTTCAACAATACTAAAAAAACACAAATTCTTACGGTATCTTGTCAACACTGGCGGTGATACTCTGCAGGAATCTGTCAGTTGCTGCCGTCAATCTGCTAATGGCTGCTTCCACTTTACTTCGAACTTCGGGATGCTCTAGCGCCTGTTCTGGATCTACATCGTACGGTAGTTTCCTGGAAAAGAGCACCATACACTCAGGTGAAGTAGCAGAGAATAGCGGTTCCTATACTCGCAGGGTTAACCTAGTTCACCTACGTTGCTTGTCCAGTCTCGGATTCCTGTTGGTTGATCCAGTTTTTATAAATTTCCACAGGATTCGTGGATGTGTTCAGAGTTGAGTCATCGAGAACGGTTTGCACCAGAGGCTGTAGTAATTCTCTCAAAGAACCTTGGTTTCGCGTTCCTCTGAGCACAGGAAAAGAAAAGATTACTGTCGTATGCAGGGACGCGAGATAAATGCCATTCTCAAACTCAAGGGACTTGTAATTGCATGGGTGGTTCTTCACTTTCTCACCTGTTAAATCCGACCACCATTTTGATTACAGTTGGGTTTCCTGTCACTATTTCCTGAATGCTGTCGATTTTTGAACTAGCGGGAAAATATTAACGAACTTTAGCGACAAAGAATGTACGAAATAGAAGAAAGACTGTATTAAAGTTTGACTGTATTAAACAATTCAGGTTGAGAATTCTCGGGGCAAAAGTACAGGACTTTCTTTAGCGTGAAAAAAGCTTAGTTCAGGTTTCTTCTTGTAGTAACAGTCTCTGGGAAGAACAACTAAGAGAGCTATCAGAGAATGAAGTAAAATAAGTTTATCAGCGTTTTCAACATACAAGATTTCCTCCCTTAACGCAGTTTCAAACAGTTTAAGAAGAAGATATTCCTCGCGAGTATTTGAAGCGTAATTATACAAGGTCAAAATGACGGATTCCATAAAGTTCGTTGATCTGCTCTGTGGCATTTCGAAGATAAGTTTTGCTAAGTACACGGGATTAGTTTGCAGAAGATAAAAAAGATTTTGATAAGCTTCGAGTTTCTCCTGGCTTTCTTTACTCAGGGATCTTATTCCTTTTGTATTTGATGTAGCCAGCGATTGAAGATCCTGATCTTTTTTGCTTATTTTCTTGTTGTGAAGTATAACATCCTTCAGAGGAAAAAACGATAAATTCTTTCATTGCAACCAAACACGCAGTCATTTTAGGCGGCAAAGCTATAATAGCAAACATACCTGCAAGGTAATCTTGTTTCTGACTAACAAGCCAATTTTGATGTCCATACCGTGCAAATTATACTCGAGGTTTTGGTTTGAACGAATTTCTGTAACAACTTGTGCTTTAAGTTTTTGAAGTTCTGAAAGAAATGTGGTAGAACAGCGCGTTCATAAATAAAATATGGAATGATCCTGACATCCAGTAGCTATATTCAATGTCACCCTACAGTCACAATTACTGCACGGTTTAAAATGACTGGATTGTCCGGTAAATTATCCGGCATTTTTAGAATAGAATATAGAATAGAATATTCAAAATAAACTGACCGATTTCCTCAGCAAAGTCCATATCACTTTGATCCAAAAGATGAAGAAATTTACGCACAATCTTGATCGGCGGATCTTGAGAACTCACTGTAAAAAACAACATCAAATCGATTGAGATTCTTTGGAAAGCGACAACAAACTCCTGGCGTTTGTGTCAAGGTGAAATGTGGAAGATATCACAAATTACAAGACTTACACAAAGCACGGTAATCGTGTTGCGCGAGATTTGCCCTCATGAATGCTTGTATCTTGATGATTGATGGCAACTGAAAAGAAGAATCAAAAGCAAAAACGAACTAAATCTCAATCATCTCCACTTTAAATATAAAAGACACGACAGTTTTACAAAAACAACTACAGACAAAACGACAACATCTTACGTTATCTTCGTAAAGTTGTTTTCTCTTCATGTATTTACTCCTTGCCAAATGCATTCTGGTCCACGATTGAATCTAAATAATTAAAATGTAAAGCTAAAACCACAAGAGAGCAACACGCTCGAGGACGTACAAATATTTCACAAACCTTGACAACGGAATCGTCGTTGTTATGAAGAACCTCCAATCTTTCTTTATATTTTCTGCGTTGTATCCATCTTTTTAAATTGGCCTGAAACATGAAGTAAGGTTTTTGAAAAAGATATCGAAGTACCCAGGATGTTGCTGCTGAATAACTGCTTGAAATATCGTACAAATACATTGAACTAGCCAGTTAAATACGGAGTTTGAAGAAGAAGATCCAGGACAGAAAATTCAATCTTACTTGTATCTTAATAATAGCTGGGAGTTGTTTCGTCATAAATTGTTTTCTTTCGTTGAAAGTTTTCTTGGCTAAATATCCTCTCCAGTGAGATTGAAGTCTTACTATCGACGGTTCATTGGCTTGAAGGTAAACTTGTCGGCCATGTTTAGCAGTCTCGTTGGATACAACCGTCTGTATGTAAAACCCAAAAAAGTTATAATAATTGCATCTTATTGAGATCCGTACTTGATCTCAGAGAGGAACAGTTACATAGAGATATCCTATATGACGTTTGTCTGTAATTTACCTGGATTTCTTCCTTAGTAAGTAATCCAGAGTTATCGGTGAATTCAGCAGGTTTTGACCAACTTGATTCTTGTGTTGTTGTATTGTAGTAATAAAGAAATCCCTGAGGAATCTTCTGCTCCAACCAAGGACCAGCTAAGATGAAAGAAACACGAAAAATTAAACTAAATGACTCAGAATTTGTGTGATATACTCTCTCTCCGAGTGGTAGAGCAATGTACACAGAACTCCTGCCATCGCAAACTGATGTCATTCCTCTTTATCCCCCAATATAAACAAAGCGTACCTTGCTGTCCTTTGTTATCCTTGGTTTCCTTCAATCTTGAATGATATGCTGCCTGACACTCCCGGGTCACGCCCCGCAGTCCCACGTCAGCATTCTCCAGAGCTTCGACCGTGCTTTGTTCATTACCAGACTCCAAAGACTGGTTGATCTGAGTCACACCAGCCGCAACTAAAAACGACATACTTTAATCACTCAATTTCAACGACATAGCAAAAGGTAGAGAAATAAAAGCATTACGCCCCAATATTGACACCAGTAATGCGCGGTCGACACTGATCTGTATATAATTACTTACGTTTATTAGCCTCCATTGAATAAATATTGCATTTATCAATAATCCTTTGAATTTCATCATGCCACAGTTCGGCGGATGGATCGTTGGTTTTCTACACAAAGCAAGCACAAAATTACGCTGCATTTCAACATACAAGAAATACATATTACAATATTTTAAGACGCTTTACATATTACGTTTTATCTCGATCAACATTAGGTTAAAGCACACTTAAAAGTTTAGCTCAATTTTTATGGATTTAAACTAGTAATCTTTTATCAGAGTTAAGTTTAATAAACTTATATTATTTTCACGTTTACCTTTCGCGCTTTCCTTACTCTCTATAATAAATATTAAATGTTTAAACAAATTAATGTATTTTAAATTATTAGAAATCGTTTTATCGTAAAAGTATTTACCGGTTTATTCTTAGAAAACTCCTACGACGATTCAAAAAAATTTCCGCCGGTAGCAACGATAAAAGATTATGTTTTTAGATCTAAAGGAGTGATCTTTTTTGGGCTGGCGGGAAGCACAGATTAGGAATGATATGGTTTTTCAAAATAAATTATGTTTAGTGTATTTTTTTCTCTTGTAACGAAGACGAATCTTAGAAGGGGTAGGGGGGGGTAGGGGGTTGTTTATACCTTCTTTTTTTCCTGTTTCTCCGCGTACAGTAAAGCTTGATAAAGAAGGGCGTTCTCAGGAAGAATGTTATTAAGTTTGGCGGACTGTTGTTGCAATGACGTCAGGGTAGAGGCTGGATTATCTTCTTCAATGGTCCTGTTGATCGCCTGCACAGCGGTAATTACTACAAAAGGTTATGAAACTGAATGAACATATGAAATATTTTCAACACGACATTTGCAACCTCCGCGCGCAGTCGATGGGATCATATACGAGAACTACCTTCATCATTTCCTTGTATTGAATTTCATGAAAGATTACAAAAATTACATGAAATCAAATACTCAGATGTTTATTTAAATATTTACAAATATATTATTAAACAAAATCAACAAATTTCAACCAGTAACTAATGTTCTTTCCTAAATATTACTGGGAGGTATTAGACTGATCTAAGCGGAAAGATTGTAAACAGGTAAAGATATTTCCTCCACTATTTCTTCAGGTAACTGATTTTTCGTTTTAAAACAGCATCGTTCGTTTTTATCTTCTTGCTGCGAGCGTGAAAATCGTTAAAAACCTTTTTCTTTCGTAACGCTAAAAACTCTCGGTAACTTATCGCTCCGTCATCGTTTCGGTCCATTAACGTAATCAGTCGTCGGATTTCGTCGTTAGTCATCGGAAGGCCGGTTCGCTTCAGACCGGCGATGATTTCGTCATGAGTGACGCGATTGTTATTGTCCCTGTCCATCAATTTAAACATATCGATCATGCGCATACCACGCATCTCAATGTATTCAAGAAGCAGGTTGAGCAAGTCCTGGGAACGAAGAACATATTGATTAGTTTGTTACGAAGACGCTGAGTTAAGCATGGTTAGATCATGCAGAGACAGTACATGCAGAGAGCTACCTTAAAGTGATCTGATGTTGTACAGAACTTGTGTCAGTAGAGTTAGTCTCTCCTGTGTTCTCTCTCATTTGACTGAGTTAAGCATGGTTAGATCATGCAGAGATAGTACATGCAGAGAGCTACCTTAAAGTGATCTGATGTTGTACAGAACTCGTGTGAGTAGAGTTAAGTCTCTCCTGTGTTTTCTCTCATTTGACTGAGTTAAGCATGGTTAGATCATGCTGAGGTGGTACATGTTCTTGAATGAGAGCTACCTTAAAGTGAAGATAAAATATTTCAAACAAAACATACCCTTTTCTTCTTTCCTCTCTTCGCTCTATCTTTTCCTCTCAATTTCGTCCCACACTGAACCATCAAATCCGGGCACGAAGCCATGATCTCCTGAAGAGCGTCCTCAAACTCCGCAATTACCGGCATATCATCAAAATAGAACTCCCGTGCTTGTCCTTCTTCGTTCGCCACAGCTGCCTTCACTATATCCAACGCCATATTCCATCGGAATGTATTCTTCCCTAACCTCAGAACTTGAAGAGAAGTATTAGCAGAAAGCATCCTCACGATCTCCTTCGCTCCACGGATTGTTAATCTGTTGCTCGTCAGATCCAGCTCTTCCAATGTATCATTGACCATCAAAGCTTCGCACAATGATTTCGCACCTTCATCGCCAAAACCATTCCAGGAAAGATCGAGCACCTTCAAGGAGCAGTTCTCTCTTAGTGCATCTCCTAGCATCTCGGCACCTCGACTACGGATGTTGTTCCAGCTTAAATCGAGTACTTCAAGACCAACATTATCACGGATCGCGGGCCCCATCAGCATTCCCGCCAGAGAGTCAAATGAATTTCCACTTAGGTTTAAGATCTTCAAAGTAAAGTTTTCCCTTAGCGCTTCGACAAACGGCTCAAAATCCTTTTCCTTGAAATCATTGGAAGCGGCGTTAAGCTCAACCAAATCCGTGTTATCTCTTAACATCTCGCAAAGGGCATAAGCACCTTGTGTTCCCAAAGCATTCTGCGATACATCCAACGCAGATATATAACAGTTCTCTGTCAATAACTTCCCGATATAAACGGCACCTTCGCCTCCAATCGCATTATCAGAAAGATTAAGAGATAATACGTTTGTATTCTTCATTAATGCAACCGCAATCGCCTCGCAGCCAACGGGTCCGACGTTATAATGACTGATGTTAACATCTTCTATCTCAACTTGTCGTAAAAATGGCGAACACGGAACGATATTTAGATCTTTGCAAACTTCAAGGTACACCTGCTTCCCTGAAAGGTCATACCTTTTAACGTGTTTCGTTTCTTCCTCTAAATCCGTATCATAATCTTCGTCGCTTTCGTTCTCAATGGCGGGAACAAACTGTTCTTCCGAGGACACAACTGATTCTTCGTATTCATCATCTTCTATATGTCGAATACAACCAACAACGATTTCCTCTTTTTTCTCTGCCCTATCCATACTCGAAAAGCTTTCTTGAACTTCACTGGCTGGCTTAGTGTTTTTAGTTGTTTTGTTTTATAAAACACTCTATGTAATATTTTCAATTCGGCATAAAAAACGTGACAAATACTACGACGCTAACAGCATTTCACAGCTGTTGAAAATTGTCTGTTTTCATCTCCTATTAAGCAAGCTCCGTGTAGCTGAACGCGTTACTCGTTTAAATACAAACTTAATGATTTTTCGCGTGTAAGGATTGTGTTAACACGCATAGATACACCTGACCGGTTGCCATAGCAAAAAACGCAGAGCAAACTTAAACAGACAAGCATAAATTTGAGCCATGATGATTAAAAATGATCTTGTCATAACTACAGCACGTCGTTTAACAAATATTGTGCCTAAAGTTGATTGCACAAGAAAATACCACGCGCACTTTTCCGGCATGCAACTATACGAACATTTGAATGGCAACCAACTATAGCATTTTAGAAAAAGTGAAGCTTAAATTCGATTTCAAACTTTAATACAGTGAAATTAAGCGACCTTTTATGAGCTCATGTTGTTATATCACGTATTAAAACACCTGCAAATTGTTGTTTCAATAATTAATTAGCTGGAAGCAACGTAAACATTTCATCCTTGACACGAAAGCATATAGAAACAAATATCTAGCGAAAACATGTTGTTTTGAAACAGCTAAGCTTTGTCTAAAAAACATCAAAATTTTTACGTTGAAAATAATATTTTTTGATGTGTTTAAGTGGAAATCTTTTATACCGAGATTTTACTGAAGAACTGGGAGATATCTCATATGTGGAATAAATTAAAAATTGATTCGTTTACAAGCAAAGGCCCTTTCATCAACTTTGCAGTATTTACAATTCCCTTCGTTTATAATTTATGAGGACATCTAATAATTTATCTTTTTACACGCAATGCCCAAAATTCCGCCATTGATAAAAAACATTCGCTGAAACACTACTCATTATTATACAATTGAGATCTCTATCTATTGATTTGAAGCTGGATGAAAATATCGAATCACTTTTCTAGGGTTTTCCTTGCGAATCAATTTTATGGTGGATTTCACGAGCAAACGATGACGTAGCAGTCACCAAGACGAGAAAATCATCATTATAAAAATAATAATAATAATGATTTCTTTTCATGCCTAAATCTTTGAGCAAAAAGTATATCTACAATTGAGATACGTTTTTCCTGCACTACGACGTGTCAAATCTTTTGGATGTTGACCAAAATATATTAATGTACTTTTCCCAACATTTGGGAACATATGTTGATATAATTTACTGTAATTTTTTCCCAACATTTGGGAACATATGTTGATATAGGTATCACAAAACAACGCACTTACACGCATGCTCCTCTCCAACCTCCGTATTCACGTAATCGATGCAAAGCTGTAGTTCCACTTGATTCAAGTCATCTTTTCCCTGACCACAATCCTGGAAATAGAAGTGGGAATATTTCACACAAATCCCTTTAGCGTTCTCCAAACCCTTGCTTGAAGCCTTACAAACGTTCAACAGTTAAAAACAGATGAACTACAATCATTATATATGAGAAAGGTTGGTTTAGTTTAGGCATCCTTCTGCAATAAACACTGGATCAATGGGAGAAGATCGTTCATGATCCTTAGTTGATCTCTAGGAAGAGCAGTTTATGTGATGGTAAAACGGATCAAATAAAATAATCAGTCTAGGGCACACAAACCTGTCCTTTTTCTTTCTTTACAGCGATCAGTTGTTCCAGATATCTGTTCACAGAGTCATCTTCGACATTTTGAAGATTAGCGGATTCGTGTATGAGACATTTCCACAGTTCAGATGCGTTACCTTGTTCAATGGCTTGATTTATACAGGCGATGGCTGTTAAAACTGCAATCCAGCAAAAAATCAGTAAAAAATATTCAAAGACATAATGGATGGTGTGCAGACGGCCTTCACGATTATAATTTCTCTTACCAAATCGACTCTACCAAACAACGTATCTTCACATCAAGTGAAGACGTACATTATCTCCTGCAACAATCTCAAGCTTACCTTTAACATGCTCTGTCACTTCACCGTGCGTCAGATTGGAGGAATGACCAGTCTGAAAGAAAACCTTCTCGATAAATTTCGTAGTCTTTGATATTAAATATCGTTGTTGTGCAATCACTGCGATTGTACTCAAAGATACCAACCAAAGCATCAAAACACTGACCTGTTGTTTTTTCTTTTTCTCTTTGTTTAGTTCATTGTAATAAAGATACGCACTGCGGTTAACAACTGTCGGCAACAACGCCTCAGGTTTCATCAACAGTCCATGACATTCATCAACGTTCCCCTCCTCCAATGCTTTGTTTAAAGACTTCATTATTGTTTCCACTAAAAAACATTTGTTTTTATCAAACCCCAGCCTCCTGTAGGCTGGAAAACCTTCTTGAGGTACAGTAACGCTTCAGTCTACACCATGACTTGTTTAAATTTGATAAGCCAATTCAGAGAGACTGCTTAAACTTACGTGTCTTAAATTGTTCCCCAATTGTGTTGGCATTTGCTATCCCCTCTTGAATTTCAGCATGAGTTAATGGTACACCTGCCTGAGAATGAGAAAAAAGTAAATATTCCTCATCATTCATAATAAACAAAGATTTCTAAGAACTGCAGCATATTTGGCTGAATTTCAAGAAACAAGTAAATCATTTGCAAGTTATATTTGTGTACTTACTTTTCCTTGCTTGACTTCAGAGAGTGTCTGTTGATACCAATCACCATTTTCGGAAATTACTCTACTTAATTTTGCTTTATCATTCAATAAAGCTTTTAGTAGTCTGCTGAGATCTCCATTATCAACTGCAGCATTAATTTCTGAAACTATAAAATGCATGCAACATGTACAGCAGACTGCGTCACAATTGCAAAACTCTAAAAACAAGCCACATACCAGCGTTATCCAGCTCTCTTTTACGGACAATTTCATTTGCCATTGCAATATTTCCTTGTATTTCAGATTGTGTCAACATTTTATCATAAACATCTTCACTTCCAGGGGACTAATTGAAATAATATCTTTAGTTAATAAATAGAAAAATGATTAGTTAGGAAATTACAGCTTCATATTAACCTTGAGCAAAGATGTTTGACATTTTGATCCTTTTGCTTTGTACAACAGATCCTGATATTCATCTGTGTTGTCGGCATTAAGGTCATTCAGATGAGCATTGGGGTTCTTCAATGCTTGAAATGTTTCTTTAGCATCACCATGATCTATGGCTTCATTAATCACAATAACAGCAGCATGTACTAAAAGATACAGAAATATATATACACAGTTAAAAAGGAATCTTGAAAGAAATGCTGGACTAGATCAGCTCAGGAAGTATAATCTTTCATATGAAGACAAAGTGTTCCAAAATGATGTATTGTTTTGAAGAAAACATTCATTTCTTATCTAGAAAGGCTTTTCCTTCCAGAAAGCCCATTTTCTACAAGCATTTCCTTTTTAGACATAACAAAGAAAGGCAATCTCAAACATGACACTCTACAGTTTTATATTTCAACATTTTACTATAAACAGCAAACTTACAAGCAGCTTCATCCACTGGCATCTAAATGAAGTATAAAATGAAAATGATGAAAACATGTAGCTGAGAAAAGGTTGGTATTAAAACAACAAAATTGGCAAACCTCACTCTCCAAGATTCCTCCAATCTTGCTAAATGCTGGCATTTGAATACCATATTTTTCCAGCTCTTTTCTCATTGCACTAATCTCCTCCTCTACAATAGTAAAGTTGATGAACATCAAGGATCAACTTCGATGACAATAACCTTAAGGTTAACCTGTACTTAATGTCTTAGAATTTTTTCAAAACTAGACAACGGTAGACAATGGTGAAGGATTCAATAGTGAAGTATTGTAATGGGTTTAGTGGAAATTTATGGGCAAATTATCAGATTCAATACCTGTAAATTTAACTTTGCCATAAAGATCTTGCATCTGTGGAGCCAAACCAAGTTTGAAGAGATATAAACTAGACAAAAACACAATAAAACCTTTCTTCTAGAAGCTTACGATTTGTTAAGGGTATCTTGCAAAAAACCCCACCACCTTAATGCATGTATACAATAAATGACTTTTGGCATGTTCTTTTTATCATAAAGATCTGTGGTTTCAGGATAGAAAAGCTACAGAACAAAATGAATACGGTAAAGCATATTGTATACATTATAGTTATCAACAACATTGCTCTCAAATAAAACAGTCTGGGCTTTCTGGAGCAAAACAATATGGGGAACATTTCCTTAACATTACAGCAGTTCATCCACAATACTACAGACCAACTATGTGAATAATTGGATATTATATGACCCCAAGAGAGCTTAGCTATAGCTTAAAGATAAATCTTCACAACTTTTTTTAAAAGTTTGTTATTAATATGCGAAACAAATGACTATCTGATCTATTGATACGGGTTGTAGGATGGTAACCAGTTAGATTTGTATCCCTAGACAAGAGGAAGACCCTGAATTTATACTGTAAATATGGGGTCAGGGTAGATTTTTCCCCAATAAATATTGCACCAGCTATGAACTACAAGGAACTTCCCTTTTGGCTCAAAGAGGACTTTTCTATACTCCATATATATATGATTATAATTACATGAAATTACTTAATTATACACATCAAAGAAGCAGCCTACATATAAAAGGTCCAATTAGAATATGTTGCAACATTTCCTAACATTTGATATTAGTATTAAACTAGGATGTAATATTTCAATAATATAAAGTCATTATTATTATGAAAACAAAGACATAAGTACTAAATAAACACAGGATATCTTGTGGAATTCTATATATATATGGTAAAATTAAATCATGATGCCGTTTCCTCATTTCATTATTATAAGAAGTCTTCAATCAACTTGTTGCGCAAATTGAACGATCTCGTCTAGTCTTGACAATAAAGGTCGTGATATCATTTCGTGCGCGAAGTAGATTAAAAATATTTCAAATACCTTCGGGAGGCCGACTTTTTCCATCGCACGTACGAAGTACATAAAATTGTCGGTGTGCTTGAAATGTAATCCACGCGCCTGAACAGAAAAATCAACATAAATTCCATTGAACTTCAAGTGTAAATTATTGATCAGAAAAATAAACCGCACAGCTTTGTGTGAGAGAAGCCAAGTTTAAAATATCTCAAACACATTTTCTCACCTGGAATCGCTTTAATTCTCGATCGTATATTTTCCTCACAGGCACAACGTCTGATGCGAAGAAGTTGCCCAAACGCGCTACGATCACTCCTGTTCGTAAAGCCTCTTCAAGCTCGGTTGTCGGGGGTAATTCATCTTTCAAACAGGCTTCCATCCATCTAAATGTAAACACAAATAGCCATACTTTTACGCATTCTTAAAATATACCAAGTATATTTTTATAAGCAACTTACGTTTTGGCTTCTTCGAGATGACACAAGTACTGATATGCCATTTGCTGTTTTCGTTGTTCGTCCATCTCGTTTCCCGAGACACGTTCGGGAAAATCCTCATCTAGATGACCAAAGATTTAGGAGTTAATGCGGTAAATCATAGCTGGTATATTAACGATGAAGTGTACTATATTCCATACCGTTCTCGTGCATAACATGTCTATCTTCACAGTATATTATATCATTATTATTCGACATTGCGTCCCAGTTTCGACAGATCCAAACACCACAAGGATTCTTCCTAAAGCTCGCTGCGATAGGCAGTCCTAAAACTCGTTTCTTTTGTGTAAAATCGGAGGGAAATTCGAAGAAAATAAATAAATCATAGTACGATCAAAACTGTGGTTACACCTCCCCTCCTGCAGGAATCGGAAGCACACGTGACCGGAAATGAACTTGGAATAATTAGAACATTTCGAATGAAAAATTCGTTCCAAATGTTTGCGCAGAATAATCCAGTCTTCTCAATCAATAAACTATCATTTTAATGAGTTTTCAATGCAAAGCGAGTACGATTTAGCAATTAAACAGGATTCCCTAAACGATATTTCCTTGTTTGTCGATGTTTCACTTTCAAAAGTAGACGCATGCTTTTATTAAATAGATTTGATGTGGACTGGAACATTCGTAACAAAACGGAGATAAAAACTAATGGATGCCCGCAATTCTTCTCCTACGCTTTTTCTAATTAGCCTGAAAAATTTAAGGAATTCAAAGCTAAAGGTTTTATGAGAAATCGAGAATGAAAATACATAAATCTGGTGATTTTTGGCCGCCAAAATACCGGAAATGTCGCGCACGTTACTTCATCTAACGGGAGCTTAATTGGATTGACCTTTCGACCTTCTCTTTCGAAAATTTTATAGATTTTTTATACGATGGTTTTTGGGGAAAATGACAAGATATTAGCTCAAAAAACTATACTCGGAAAAGCACAGATAGTCAAATAATACGGATTACTAGTTGGATGGTAAAAATACGTGCATTTTCACCTACGAAACATACGATGGTTTTATAATTGGTCTTGGTTGGCAACTGGCTTTGTTTACAAATGTACAAAAATACACAATCTTCAGAATAAAATTTACCGTCGTTTTCTAAAATCGCTTCTATGGATACCAATTCATTACGTGGTAGTTCACGACAATCAAAATCGGTCGTATTTCCTCGTATAAATGCCGATCAAAAGTATAAAGGATCTCGACAGGGTAGCAATGAAAGAGCCGAGACTGCTAGCTTTGGTCCATCCACGTCGAAAGATCAAAATGAAGACTTGAATAAGTATATTCTAGAAAGGCTAGATCGCACTGAAAGAGCTTTAGAGGTCGAAAGACAGGAGAGAACTGCATTGGAAGAACTTGTGAGGAGATTAATGGTAAATGTGCAAGGAATAAGCAAGGATATGGTAGCTTTGGAGAATGCTGTAAAATCTGAGGAAAGTAATGCACATTCACAAAACGTTGCTCTAAAAAATCTTGAAATGCATCAGGTCTCTGGGATAGGGGACGTTTGGAACAGGCTTACTCTTGCGGATTTAAACACCATTAAACTATCAGGAGACTTGAACAAACTGTCTGGTGAAGTGTCTGATGTCAAAAGAAGCCAAGGATACATTAAAGAAAAGCTTGAAAAATGCTCTAAAGATGTTCAGAGTTTAGTCACTAGGCTTGAAAAGACTAGCTTAGAATATGAGAGAAAAATTCAGCTACTCAAAGTTGAACAAGATTCAAAATTTGCCAATCTAGAGCGGAGTGTTGAGGTTGCAGAGAAATGGAATGAGAAGCAAGGAAAAGAAAAGGAGAGATCAGATGGAAATAACTTGAGACTTGAATTACACGAATATTCAAAGACCCTTGCAAGCTTTAGACTTCGTTTTGATCAATTTGTTGAAAACCAGGAGGCATGGAGGGAGGGAATTGATGGAACATTTTCTGGCCTCTATGAGAATTTGCTTGAGGTAAAAGCAGCAGGCAACACACATTACGAAGACCTCACAAGAAGACTTGATGATTTAGAAATGAAACAAAAAACATCATTGGAAAAATCTTATAATTCAATTAAAGACAGTTACAGAGAAGCATTCAGGGTTGTGTATGAAAGTATTACAACAATGCAAACGGTCTTGGAGGCAAAATTGAAAATGACCGAAGCAGATCTTAAGACCTCCATAAATAGTATTTTGAAAACAATGTCTCAATGAACAAATGCATAAGAACAATTTTAAAACAAATATAGAACTATAGCTCGCAGAAACTTTGTTTTGAAACTTTCTTTGTGCTTTGTGGAGAAAGTTGTAAATAATTATGAAAGGGAAAACTAACTATATAAAAATACACACTGTCAAAATTAGTAAAAGCCCACAAAATATCTGTATCATACACTGTGACAGAACACAAAAATAAGGCTGCAATAGTTTTCATTTACTGAATTCCAGCCTCATTCCAGCATAAAACAATATTTAGTTTTCATGATTTCATGCGATAAAATCACATTGTTTAATCACTATCTGAACTATCACTACATGAAGTATCAGATGAGTGTTTTTTCTTTCCCTTAGTTCTTGATTTTCTTTTTGAGTCATTGTTATTGTCAGAATTTGAATGTGAACTCGACCTGCTGCGTTTATGTTTGTTTCGTCTGGGGGACTTCGAATAAGGGGATGAATGGCGTTTAGACTTTTTATGAGAATTACGTTTTGGAGTCCTAGATCTTGAACCTCTTCTCTTGGGTGACCTATTTCTGTCCCTTGAATGAGATCTTCTTGATTTTCTTCGTGGTGAGCGTGAACGACGTCTAGAGGAGGTTGATTTACGCCGAGGTGATGTGGATCTTGAATGACTATGTCTTTTCTTTTCTGTTGAACGATGCCTTGAATGTGAGCGACTTTTTTTGTCTGAAGGTGATCTTGATCTGCTTCTAGGCGACTCATCATATAGTTTTATAGTTTTACCATAAAATGATGTGTTATGAAAGGTCTTAATTGCTTCGTCCATATCCTTTCTAGTTGCAAACTCAACGATTCCTTCGCCTGTAACACGCTTGTGTGTGTCGGCAAAAGTCACTTCCCCTGCTAATGATAACAGCTCCTTCAACTCCATCCACTTCGCACGGCTTGACAAGTTCTCAATGCGGACACGATGGGGAGTTCTGATAGGTCGGGGTAATGGGGGTTTTACAAAGGGACGAGGGGCAAATGACCCAGAGACAGCATAACCCCCACCAGCACCATTCTGAGCAAGTTCTACCAAGATATTATTTCCACCCACCTCTTTGCCATTAAGATTCAGAACAGTTTTGGACGCATCAGAACTGTGTTTATAGTCCACATATGCATACCCTGATTTCCATTCTATATTCCTCGCTTTGCCGTGTTCAGCAAGGAGTTTTTCAAACTCATCTTGACTCAAACTCTCTGGTAAACGACCGAAATACACCCTATACGACATATCTTCCAAATGTACTACCAAAAAAGATAAATTTCGCCTAGATATTCTCCCGAAATTGCAATATTTCAATGCATACTTTCAAAAGTTCGTTTTTTATCCCAACACGCGTTCGTCCATTTTTCACTAAATCTACTACTGCGCATGTCTTTATGTCACGACCGCTGGATTGTAAGATGTAGATTTTGGGCGTGATCAACAATGGCGTGATATATGCAGGTTTTTCAGGCTGAAAGTAGACCCTTTATATCAAATTGAAGCCATTTTGAAAAGCCCGTTGTATTATGGGCAACAAAGAGAAAAAGGTTTTTTAAGATGCAAAAAGCAATATTCGCTTTCCGTACAAAATCTGCTTTAC
Source organism: Dendronephthya gigantea (assembly GCF_004324835.1). NCBI lineage: Eukaryota > Metazoa > Cnidaria > Anthozoa > Malacalcyonacea > Nephtheidae > Dendronephthya > Dendronephthya gigantea. The sequence goes on along the minus strand of NW_021163105.1, from coordinate 351,046 downwards.
AGTAAGTTACCGCAACAACTCGTTATTTATTATGCAAATTTATATATTATGCATATTTATCTTATGCAAAAAACGGTTCCTTATCCGTCACATGTCTATTGTATTTTTGCCCAACTAACCAATAACAATGGCTTGGCTTAGTTCCTTTGAATAACATGTTAATTCAGACCTTACTATTGGTTTATTTGTTTGCCGTTTTGTTCAAAATACAATAGACACTTGACAAATATGGAACAAGTATAAACCAGGTTAAAACAGGCGTTTAAAAGGTCTGGGTGTATCTTCGAGTGAAATTATACACACTTCGAGTGGAACTATACACACTTCAAATTTAAGCCAGGAAAGGTTGATGGGAAAATGATTCAACTATCGGTCCTTCGGCAGGAATCGAACCTACGCTTTTGCGATCCTGGTGCAATGCTCCTGCCACTGAGCTACAGAGGTAGCTGACAAAATCAAGCGTGGTTAATGTGTATAGAATGGTAATGCCGAGAATAGGTGAGGGTTAATCAATTATGATTTTTGGCACTTCACTCGATGTAGGTAAATTCTAGAGGTGTAAAGGGTCTCATCTTCTTCTATGATATCTTGAACTATGCACCTAGGTATATTCTATTAATTGTGATAAAACTGAGCTGTTAGCATGCAAACCACGTGGACAGACGATCAAAGCGTTTCAAAATAGCTAAGCCGTATCGATCTACCTTTTGCAGAACAATTTTGAGTCAAAGAAACGATTCGACAAGAAGAAGAGCGAACTACATCGTCGTATCAACGATTTAAATACTTTTATATTGCAAATCAGTAAACGACCGCATTTGGGCGAAAAGATCTGTATATTGTTGTTGTAACAATCATTAATCATACCATGAAGTCACTACCTAATTACTGCAATCCTTGGCCAACAAACTAACGACACCTACGAGGAGTCGCCGACAAAGCAATGACGGGAACGACAAATTCAGTTTTCCTGAAAGTAATTGACATCGAAAAAAGATGCCAGACAGCGAAGTCAAATTGTGATGAATTCCATTTGGCGATTAAAGTCGCTGATCGATCTGGAAATTGATGGATTTCCTCTCAAAAATACTTTAAACAAACTTGAACTCGAGAACCTGAGGGCTTCGTTTCAAAAAACACCGATGCCGCAATGCATACAGGTATGAAACTATGAAAGTATTCAAACATTTAAAATCACTTATAAGTTATACTTATAGCGCTTAAAACGTACTTCTACTCAACGTGATAAACTGACTCATATGAAATTGTTTTTTTCCATCTAGTATTTCTAAGCTCGATGAAGCCGACCTTTACTTAGAAGATGACGGTCGAAATGATGTTGAGAGCGGCTTTGTTTGAATGAATCGTGAAACCGCGGCGCACAATGAAGGTAAATGACTAAATATTGACATTTTTTAGAATCTTCTTAATACCTGAATATGTTCTTAAATTGTTTTCTTTTCAATTTTTCCCCCTGTGTTATGTAATGCTATGTAATTCGACTTTATGTAGCGTATAATATATATAGTTTCTTTCTTTCTTTCCGGCTTTCTAATCACTTTATTGCAGAAATAAAATATTTACAATTTGGCAAAAGGTGGCCGCACAGGACATAGTCCCATAGTTTTAATGAAGGGATACCGTTTTTTAGGTATCAAGAAATAACCTGATGTAACCTGATGTAACCTGATGTAACCTGATGTAACCTGATATAACCTGATATAACCGGATATAACCTGATATAACCGGATGTAACCTGATGTAACATGATATAACCGGATGTAACCTGATGTAACCTGATATAACCGGATATAACCTCAGCTTACTACTGCAGAAAGGTAGGATCGGGGCGAGGGAAGAACACGTTGTGATAAAAGGGGTCGGATATGTTTTTAGTAATAAGTAACGCGAGATAACACTATACCAAATAATACATCAATTCGTTGTTGAAAAAAAGTGCGCACAATATGCGCACAGTAATATCACAGTCATGTGTTGCGCACAGTATTATCATGCGTTGCGCACAGTATTATCATGTGTTGCGCACAGTATTATCATGCGTTGCGCACAGTATTATCATGAGTTGCGCACAGTATTATCATGCGTTGCGCACAGTATTATCATGTGCAGCAAAATTTCTGGTCAACCCTCCCTTATTAGAGTGAAGAAATGACGCTGTTTCATATCCGTTGTCGCGAAATTTTTGTCTTGTTAATTCAGATTTTTCGTCTATTCCGCACGGTTTAAAAGAACCTAAATTACTCGTGATTTTCACCGAATAGTTCAAAAAAACCACAAAAATTTTAAGTTAAGAGCAATAAAAAGTTGTAGGCTTGTTCGTTCGATACACACTTTATGACCATGTTTAGACGTGAAGAGATTAGTAATGAATCATTAGAAAATGCATTTCCGATATTTGAAAGTGAAAAGCTTGGTTGAAAGAGAGCAATAATTAGGTATGATTGTTTACAAAGTTGCCATTATAGTGTTTAACTTAATTTTAACAAGATGTTGCAACTTGCTGGCATAATTACTGCCATGGTTTATCCTGCTCTCCTCAAATGAGAACAATTTGAGCGTTTTATTGTTGTATAGACATTTCAGTAATATATTAAGAGGGCGTTAACGGCAAAATGAAACTTATCGAGAATTTGATATAATGACCGTCCATATCCTTCCTGGTTGCAAATTCTGCAATTCCTTCCCCTGTAACACGCTCGTGTATTTTAACATACGTTACTTTTCCCGCCAACGACAATAGTTGCTTCAATTCCATCCACCTTGCACGGCTTGATATATTTTTGACGCAAACACGATAGGGGGTTCTGATAGGTCGTCAAAAGCGCTGGTTTCTTGCAAGATCGTAACGTTCGTCTTCATTGCAAGCCAGTCTGACAAGAATATTTTTTCCACCAACTTCCTTGCCATTGAGATTTTGAACGGTTTTGAATGCTTCTGAACGGTGTTTATACGGTCGACATAAGCATATCGATCCAGACTTCCATTCTATATTCATTGGCATCGCTTTTCCGCGTTTGTTGACTTGCAATGTCCATATATGGGCAGCAAATCAGCTTAAAGTTAACGCAGAACGGCATTATCAACAGCAGACTACATCCATACGCCAGAACTGATGAATTGGATCCGACAAAATTGGATCGTATGAACGCATATCTGCCTGACGAATATTTCGAACTCTGAAATGGAAAGAATTCCATGTATCCATTGTATAAGCATTAGAAATTCAAATTAGTAATGTTTATAAACGATTCGATTGTTATCAACTACATTCCCTCCTTTCACTCAGCAACCATGTGCAGCAATTTGCAAACCCTCAAAAAAACATATAATATAAAAAACATAATGTAAAAAACATAATATAAAAAAACATAATATAAATATCATAATATAAAAAACATAATATAAAGATTTATTGTCAACCGACTATTTCATTTCCGTTGTCGCGAAATTTTTGTCTTGTTAATTCAGATTTTTCGTCTATTCCGCGCGCTTTAAAAGAACCTAAATTACTCGTGATTTTCACCGAATAAGATCTGTTAAAACCAGTGCGGTTGATTTTTTCCACATGCATGCATCTACGAAAAGACAGTATTAACATCTTTTTGTTACCTTTCGATGACTCTGCGCCCGGATCTTTGCGTGCGAAAGTTTTGAATTCCTCGAAAACGTTTTCTTTTAAAATTAACAATGCGAATGAGCTTCAAGGACTTGTCATCTCTTTTCCAATATTCCTTAATGCAGTGGTATAAAATCTCGGCGGATTGATTGCCATCTCTCTGCAAGTGACCGGTTCCGACCGCAGGTAACGACAACGAGGTGAAGCCGTACATGTCAGCGTCGTTTAAACACCTTGTAACTGCATTTTCAATCATGGATTTGTCGGTGGGCGCCTTTATAACCATGTGCAGCAATTTGCAAACCTTCAAATTCCCCAAAACCTTCAAAAAAACATAATATAATATAAAAAACATAATATAAAAAACATAACATAAACAATATAATATAAAAAACAATATAAAAAACATAACATAAATAATATAATATAAAAAACATAATATAAAAAACATAACATAAATAATATAATATAAAAAACATAATATAAAAGACATAATATAAAAAAACATAATATTAAAAACATAATATATATTGCCTTTTACAACTTCCACCGAAATCTGTGGGAAAGTGTCCTCCTGGTCCAGTCTTTCTGGCTGGTCGTTGACTGTGACTGCAATTCCACATCGATGTTTTCTTTCAATGCTCTCAATTGCCATGTACGCCATTTCTTTTATACTCGACGCTGTTTCCGGTGTTCCGTAATCCATCTTCTCTACCTTTAGATCTGAAACGAAAGTCGTATATATTTATAAGGTTCACATTGAGAGTTTTCCAAATAACAAGCAAATACAAATATGCTGTTGACTGATTAAACAAACTATCAAACAAGATAGTACATCCTGTGCCAAAGAAAATACATTACAAACCTTTTGTAAGATCTTGTATTCTCGTACAACAACTCTCGACTGCTGACTTCTCACCCAACAGCACCAATTCTTCTTTTCCAATCTCTATCTTCGTTAAGTTCGTTTCCAATCGCAAGCCTTGCAAGATAGTTTTGCCGTAACCCGAGAGATAGCGTAGGACAGCCTTTTGCAGTTTTACTCTCAGTTCTGTTTTATTTCTTTCTTTTAAACTAAGGCTTGGAAGATAGCGTTCCACGGTTAGAACCGTATTGTCCAAAGTTTGTGGTATGGAAAGAACGTTGTTTATAACTAGAAAAGTAAGGTATACGTTTAAAAGACACTGTCTGGCTGATGTTACGCTTATCCAAGCACGAGATATACAATCCACTTCGGGTCAACCTGAGTCGCGGCTGTTATTGGAATGGATATTATGTGATCGCCCATAATGATTGTTGTTGTGGTTTTGTGGAAAGTGCGAACTTGAGAAAAAGGACACAATGATATGTTTCTGCCTTCTTTCCCCTAAACAAACACTAACATTCAATGTACATTTAAATCCGAACTTGAAATGCAATACCCAGTCCTAAGTGACTATCGGTAAAAATTGTTATATTTCTGAACTATGATAACCCAGGCCTTATACTTTAGAAACTATTCACACACAATTCAAATACTACAGACTTTCAGTCTCCACAAATAGCGAACGAGCAATCTATCCGGCCATCTTACCACTTGGATCTTTGAACTCAACCAATGCTATTTTCTTTTCCAGGTCCAGTTCAACTCTCTCAACCTCGCTGCCTCTTGCTCTAGCATTTTCAAATTTGTACATGACTGAGTCGTGCGTTGCTCTAGCATTTTCAAATTTGTACATGACTGAGTCGTGCGTTGCTCTAGCATTTTCAAATTTGTACATGACTGAGTCGTGCGTTGCTCTAGCATTTTCAAATTTGTACATGACTGAGTCGTACGTAGTCCTTCCTCCGGGTGACACTGCGATGCGATATATACTTCACGTTGGAGAATTTGCAAGTTATAAGGAGATATAAGAACTTCGTAGTATTCTTTAACCGCTACTTTGGATCCATGAAAGTTTCCCTTGTATACAGTGCCATAAGCCCCTCGTCCGAGTACATTAGTTGAAACCACTACGGCACCTTCTTCAACCCTAGACGTACCGTCTGATGTCATATTGTCGATATGTCTTCGAAGTTGCTGATTTTCATGGCTCATCTCATTTCTTCCTTCCTGAAGACGCTGTTTTGATTACTCATCTCATTCTTTTGGCTCTGGTGTTGCTGAATTTCATTCATCTGGTCGATACTGTCCCGACGTTGCTGAATTTCATGCCTCATCTCATTTCTTTCTTCCTGAAGTAGCGGAATGGAAATCTCCGTTCTGATCTTATCATCCTGAAGTTGCATGAATTTACTTTTCATTTCATTCTTTTCTATATCTTTGTTATTGTTTTTTTCACAAATTTTGTAAATATTTGTTTATGAACGATTCGATTGTTATCAATTACATTCACTCCTTTTACTCAGCAACCATGTGCAGCAATTTGCAAACCTTCAAATTCCCAAAAACCTTCAAAAAAACATAATATAATATAAAAAAAAAATAATATAAAAGACATAATATGAAAAAACATAATATTAAAAACATAATATAAACAACATAATATAAATATCATAATATAAACAACATAATATAAATATCATAATATAAACAACATAATATAAATATCATAATATAAACAACATAATATAAAGATTTATTGTCAACCGACTATAGCGAGTAGGCTGTATCATTTCACAAATAGAAATTTGTTCTATACCTCATTCTTATCATATTTCTTCAAAGAAAGAATTTTTACTTCCAAGCCACCAGGCTCCCACAGCGCCTTCAACAGGAATCAACATCAGCATGACGTCTTCTACTTTTAAATCACTATTCACTATTTCACAACAAGTCCTTTGCAGAAAATCTTTTTGACGATCGCTCAGCTTGACTTGGATTTCTTTGATTGCAACAAGATCTTTCAGGATCCGTCATATTGACATCTTTGGTTCTCTCGGCTGTTTCTAAAAGCAACAATTTATCGGATGAACTTTCATTTTCATGGATTTGGATTAATGAACTAAAATTGCGACTTTTTTGTGGGTAACGGCCGGAGAATTTTGTGTTGTTCGTGATCCAATGCCAGCAACGAAACGTCAAATAATTTGATTGTGTTAATATTTATCAGTCGCCGGTTTTCCTCCATGGTTTTCTCTTTGTCCAAAGCACCTTCAAAAATATTTGCCTCTTAATAATAATGATTTTGTTGTATTTGCTTTTCAATGATGCTTTAGCTTTTCACTTTCAAAATAGTCCAAAATGTGGAAGAATAAATCCACTTAAAATTCGATGAATTCCGTAGAAAGAGACTCCGCTTTATTGTGGTATTGAGGTAGCAGATTGCAGCAAATGTTTTGAAAATAACGTTATTTTTTCACTCTAATAATTTCGGGTTGACCACCACCTCGTTTTATACTTCTAAACCTGACTGTGTGTCACTATTACTTTTGAAACTCTATATCGTTAACGTTATATATTCCAATTAATTGTACATATTATGGAAAGATATACATCTAGATATACTTCTATCTATCTATCTAGACTCGTATTACATCATAATCTATTATTTAGTTTTATACTAAAACGAATGTTGTAAGATAAACCTTATCAAAGAGACGAGTTGAAATATGGAAAAATCTGTATCGAAGTTGAATAAGAAACAATAAATTCATTAAATATCTTCAAAAACATATGTGTGAAGTATTGATTTTTGTTGTAACGTTTGTTGTGCACGTTCTTTGGGACAGAAGATGATGCATGTATATTATATCATAACTTTATTAAACCAATTTCAAATTAATATATATAGTTCAAGGCTTTCAGTTTCATGAATTCTCAACGGCTATACGATTACAATTATAAATGTTCCTTTGAATCTATTTTGACATTTGGACTACTTGATCCTATACTTTGCCTTGTCGTAGGATAAATTACTTACATGAATTGATTATTAAAATGCAGTGAAGTTATCTGAACGTGATGAGATACTCAGTATAATATTCATAATCTTGAAACAGAATATACATGCTTGGGTTTGCCGGATTGTCCACCACTGAGTCAAAGGTCTCGTTTGGATCCAGTGTATTTTTGGGAGGAGCAACTATCATACTCGGGTCCCCAGTTGTGTAATCTCCGACCAGAACTTTCGCGTAATACATGTAACGAAGTCCTTGGGAGTCTGGGGGTGAGTAGGTCCTATTGCAGGAATAACTGGCGTCTCTGGCAAAGTACACGCCTCTACCACAAGCAATGGCTACGTAAGAAAAAAAAGTATTACAACACGAGAATACTAGAAACAAACAGATATAAACAACGTCAACAAAGCAACTCTAACCATGCATCCCAGCATAACTCCTGTTTAATCCACCAGAATTAATTTTACTAATATTTTCTGCAGACGTGCCATGAAACAGCATCAATTCTTTGCCAGGGAAATTGTTTCCAAATTTCTTCATCATTGCTTTGCGTTTCACGTTGTACAGCTCATAAATTTTTCTATTTTGTATTCTTTCGATGCAGACGATTGGATTAGGAGCAGTTTTTCTGAAGGCAGTTTCAATGTCCTTGTATTCTTTATTACCGGTCGACAATTTGACTTTGTGAAACACGCCTTCATCTGGTGAGTTATCCCAGGTGTCTGGAACTAGTAAGACAATGAATTTGATAGAATAATAGTTTATCGTGCCATTGGCATAATAATTAAGAGGCAAACGTCTACAAACTATATTTCCCTATGATCTGCCCGAAGACTAGAAATTCATTCCTTATAAAATATGCGATAACGTTGATAATGATGTGGCTATTGTATTGAACTGAATAAAGCATGAAGCTTTGCAAATGCATTTAATAGTTATTCAGTAATTATCATATAATATTTACCATTGTCTTCTTTTTCGTTGATTTCTTTTAACAATTTATGGATCTCTTCTTGGACGGTTGAGACATCTGAAATATGACCTTTGATGGTTATCTTTCCCTTGCTTGCTTCCACTTTGATTTTCACGTCCAAATTCCGTTCCAATTCCCGCAACTTCTCCACATGGCCATCAGTAAACTTCTTGATGACATCATCATTCACCAGTCGCTCCTGGATATTTTCGTTCATTTTTTTTTTCAATTCACCCCAGGCCTTGTCAAGCTTCCCACGGTCATCGGAGTAGATCTTGATTGACACACCTCCGTCTTTCCCTCCTGTGGGCTTTAGGAATTTCTTCGAACGACCGAAGACGTTAAAACGCGTTTTTGGAGCAAACGATGATTTCACTGGTTCAGCTTTCGAACCAGTGGCGCCACCAGAAGCAAAATAGGCTTTGGCTGCATCTTTGAATTTTATAAACTTTGGTTTATCGAAAATCACAATACGAACTAAACTCAAATTACTGTCCTTTGACTCGGAAATCCAGGACAAATTATCAAAGATCAATTCAGCGGACTGACTCTCAGTGAACCCCATGGCGCCTGCTCCGATAGCAGAGAACGAGATTTTGGCGATATTTTTCTTTGAAACATCGTTGAAAAAATTATCAAGACATTTTTTCAGCTCTGTTTGGGAAGGCTGGCCTGTCCCGATCACGTGTGCGATTTGGTTGACAGCTAACTTTCCCGCTTTTGTGTACTGCGTGGAAAAGAGGGCTGGTTTCCCCAGAGCCTTGGCTTCTTGAACGATGTTATCACCCCCTGCTCGTATCAGTGCTTTACCCACCCCTCCCTGGAAGGAGAATTCTTCGTTGGTCACGTGCATGATGAGGTCTGTCGTTTCTTTGCTGATGTCAGCGCAAACAATTTCAACTGCGAGATTTTTACTTCCGAAAGAGAACTCCAATGTTCCGTCTGGTTTTTCACCGGCAGTGACACTGCTTAGACCAGCTGGTACGTGTGTTGGTTTATCTTTCACTGAAGGCGTTTTAAGACGTCTTGGAACTGGCATGGGTTTAGCGGGAGAGGAAAGAATCGAGGTCTTGATTTCTTGAACGGCAGCTATGAAAAAACAAATGCACATGTGTAGAGAAATATAAATAAACTTTATATTTCTGTTAGGATTCAGATTATTTACAAACCTAGAAATGCATCCACAGTTGCTTTGTCTTTATTGTACGCCACAAAACGAACGTCGTTGATCCCTGAATTAGGATGCAGAGTGAAGTAGCCTGTCACTTCTTCGAAAAAGATTTTCGCGACTTCTGGGCGGGGGAACTTTAAATTTCCTGTACCAATGGCTGGTATCGCTATGGATGTTAATTTGTCTTTTTCCATTTTATCCAAACATCTCTTGATGATATCACGAAGCGTCTAAAGAAAAAAAATTAGATTTAATGTCCGCAAATTCTGTTCTCAATTGGCTCAAATTTTGTTTGATTCATTACCCCAACACCTTTCCCGTTCTCATAGTGAGATGAACGAACATGAAACACGCTTTTACAGTTAAGCTTTGCTGGTCCAGTTGACGCCATTTCTCCCGCCTGTAGACTTCCAATCTTCTGACATTCCGTCGACAGTCCGTTACCAGCCACCTTAAGTAAAGCCTTGCCACAAGGGTTCGCAGTTAAATCTACTTTATCATTGGTTGTATTTACAATTACGTCGACCTTAAAAAGAAAAGAGATCAAACTGTAAAACACATTGTAAACAAAAACAACTATATTTGTAAAGATGGCTCTTCAGTGCAAGAAAAATAAGTCATTCACAATTTAATGACACCTTTTGCTGTGCTAAGTCACCAACAACGATCGATATTCTTTCTCCCGAGACCATCTTCACTTCCTTGTCATTGACAAAAGACATTAAACGATAGGGAAGCGCCATTGTTGTTGCACCACCAGCTGCACTAGCTCCTGCGACCATCCCGTCTGCTACCACAGGTGCTTCTTCAAGCTTCACGTCAGCCTCCTCTGACTGGCTTTCTCGTTCAATAACACACCTGTAGTCCCTCTCAACTCTAGAGATAATGGCGTCTGTTGTCTCTGAATTCATTTGTTTTTTCATACCTGGTTCGTTGAGAGGATATGCCTGTTGTGAACACAGAATGTTTTTGTTACTTGAGGGGAAAACCTAAAACTTCACTTAATGTTTTCATATGGAAGCACCTACTTTGCAATCAATGTTTCCAGCCTGTTTTTCGAGAAACAGTATCATCTGCTTTCGACCCGCAGGAGTTCCTGTTACTTCGAGCGAATCAGAGTCGGTTTTTTTAACAACAACGCCTTCTTTTTCCAAACTTCTCTCTTCCTGTTTAATCTCAGAAAGGCAATGCTCATCCAGGAAACGAACTTTCATTCGATCCATAGGTTTAAATGTTTGGCTGGAGATTTTCTTTTCATCAGTTAAACTTGTTAGCTCTTGTTCGGCGTTCGTCATCTTAGAATTTTCACAGACTATCCAAATGTTGCAAGGATTATTGAGCTCCTGGTCTATCAGCACCTCCTGTTTTTCAAACTTTTCATTTTTCAATTCTTGTAGTTTTCCTGACTTTGCCAGAACCTTTGCTGTCTCCTCGTCGACTTTAACACATTTCTCCGTTGTTTTTAAATGCACGATGTCAGAAAGCTTTTTTTCCTGGGATGAAAACACATAATCATTAATTTCTCTGTTACTAAATATGATCGTCATCAGGCCTTTGGGAAAGTTGGCTGCATATTTGCAATAAAGAATACATGAATCGTGAATATACACTTCCAAATTAAGCGGTCCAGCAACGGCCCTGATCGGCTAGTTAACGTCTTACCTTATTATCTTTCTTCCAACAAAATATCTTCGCTTGTAGGCCTTTTGCCCCGACCTTGCCTTTGACATCAGTCAACAACAACATGGCGTCATCTTTAAGTAACTCATCATTAACAATCTGACAGTCCGTCCAATTCAAGAAACCAATCTGACGATCACTCAACGACACTTCGATCACTGAAATCTTCATTAAATCTTGAAGGATTCTTAATTGGATATCCTTCAATTTCTCTGCTCTTCCTACAAGCGATAATTTTCCAGATAGGCTGTCTGTTCCATGGATTGTAAATCCAGGAAAGTCTGTTTTAAGTTGCTCAAAATAACCAATGAAATTCAAAAACTTTAATTTATATTTTTCTTCGACTGCCATCTCTGCAGTTTCAACATTTGCATCTTCTGTGAACTGATCGATCATCGCTTCAACGAGTTGTTTCTTTTCTGCAATGTCCTGTTTCTTTCCAACGAATGAAACATTTGATTTATCAAAGATAAAATCAACCTCGTCAGCATCAAATTCATCGCGTTTGCTTTCAATCGTTTCCTTGACTTTGTTTAAAATATTTTTCGGAATTTTCACTTCCTCTTTGGAAAACAAATGTAAAAACTCTTTCAATTTATTTTGAAATTCTGTCGCCAGCTTAGAATCATCAAAATCTTTCGTAAAATGTAAAGTTGACTTCGCTTCATCATATTTCATCGACTTGAAGTTGAACTTTATTCTTTCAGAATCCTGGTGGTTGAAAATATAGTCCATGACAAGAGGTTCAACGTGATAATCACCAGAGAACTCGGACTTTTTTACTTCTTTAGCTTTTTGTAGTTCTTCAAACTCGTCGTAGTACGGAATCACGGTTAAAGAAACGTCGCTAATTTTATGTGACTTTTTCACAAGAGCAGAAACAACTATAATAAGAATAGAACACATATTTCATAGAGACAACACGAATGCGATCATTTCATCGTACTAAACTGTACGGACTTACTAAAACATGTTTTCAAAATAGTTTACAAATGAAATCCTTTCCGATGAAATACCTGAATTTTGTTCGAAGTAAACGTTAGCGACACCATTGTTCCTGTCTAGCATAATGTCTGTCACTGTGCCACCACCGATGTTCGGGTTTGAAAATTTGAATTTGATCGAATCTGGCGTTGTTTTTTGTGGGATATTGTTGACTCGTATGCCTTTAGTGAAAGGAGCAAATTCCAGAGAAATTTCAGATCCGTCTAACTTGGTTAGATTTTCACTGTTTGAAGAGGTTTCATCTTCTGAAGAATCGTCACCTAAAATTCGTGTTTTATGAAACGTAATATATTCAAACAAGTGCCTTATTTAATTCTTTTTGTGTACAGTATTCAAGTACCTATTTCACTTTTAAGTATCACGATAGCTTTGCCATCCTCTCCAAGAATAACGTTGAAGACATCGGCATTTTTCATGGTCTCCACGCAGTCCTTGAGTGTTTCCTTGGTCGTCGATGGATTGAGGTTTTTTACGAGCAAAATACTTCTGTCGTGTGTTGGTTCAAACTCCGTCGTCACTCTCAATGGATTGCCATCCAGTATAAGTCCCTTTTGGTTTGATCTTCGGAGTATCTCTTTGACAACTAAAGATTGACAATTGCAATATCAAAAAAGTGAAAAGGATATAAATTAAGATTAGAGTTTCTAATAAACAAATGATGCAGAGGGCTATGATGGAGACGATGTTGTGGACGAACCTTTAGAGGAAAGAAACGTCAAACGAGCCACAGTTGGGGAAATTCTCTTGTACCCTTGATTGCCTTCACATAATTCCCCTCCACCAGTTCTTCTTTTGTTTTCAAAGAACAAGCATACGGAGTCTTTTGTAGTTGTTTCTTTAATTCCACCCACGTAAATAGTTTTAACTCCATTGTTCTCAGCTGCTTCATCCTCCCGTTTCTGTCAAGAATAATCATGAGAAAAAGTTGCCATAATATTGCTTCCGGAGTGGGGTACAGTTCGGTCTTGCCAACTAAAGGGGGGAGGGGGAATTTTTTTCAAAAGTTTAACAGTAAGTTAGTAACAATATTTACCTTCTTTTCTGTCAACCATGTTTCATAATTCTGAATATGAATCTCGCTATCTTGTATGGTTTGTTGAGGAATCCTAAGGACGCCTTTTGCATCTAAATACACGAAAATATATTTACAATAATAAACACAGAATTAAGCAATGAATGATTTTAACAGTCTGCAGTTTGCGAACACTTTGGAGTTGCCATCACTACCGTATTTATCTTCTGAATTATACCATAAATTAACAGGAACTGAAATAAAATTGTGCTTAACGCAGTAAGAGCTAGGGTGGTAGAGAAGACTTGCAAATTTACACAGCAGTGGATTTTCTTAGGGCACTGAACATCCGGTTGTCTGGATATTGCCGCATGATAGGCCATACTGCGATTTCACCACTGCAAGAGCTACTGTGCGTTAATATATTTTACCATCGCGTTAGCGATTGTACACGGCTAACTACAACAGACTGTGCTAGAAAATAAAATCATTGCAGTTGTCCATACTGAACATCTTTAACTATAGTGCTTTAAAAGTGAAAGTGCTTTAGTCGGCAAATATTCTCTTGCCTCAACCAAAGTATCACACTTCTACGACAAATATTTCAAAAACTGACACAAACCTTCTGCTGAATCAAAAGTAACAAACGCTACATTTTCGTTTACCACAACCTCATCGACATCTCCACCGCCATGTTTTGCTTTCTGAAAGTGAATTGTGAGATCTTCCTCGCCAATATTTGAAGGGACATTTAACACAACAACAGTTCGCTTAGGATCAACACTTGGCTGTGAAATCCCTGCCATAGTATTGTACACAAACTATTTCAAGGCTAGCTCGCCTCAAAACGAAACTGCAACACAATAATTTGCTTCGATAGTGTTGTATTACTCAACCTATGAGGGGTTCCTGGAAAACCTATGCAATTCTTGGAGCTTTATTTATACTCAGACATTCGTATTTCCGGCAGACTTCCGTGTCGTATTTTGAAAGCATTTTTACACTTTACAATATCAGGCCATTTGCAAATATCTTACTGACCCTAGCCAAGAGAGCTGTAAAGTTTGTAAAGGAAATTCAAAGAGCAAAACGTGTAGACTTGTGATTAAAATTTCCCAGTTATATTTGAGAGGAGACTTTGCATATTTGCATGTAATTTGGTCACCCGCTGTGTCTAGCTTTTCACTTTCAAAATAAACTTTACCAAAGAAAGTTAAAATTAAAATATTGAGCTAAAATATGGAATTACACTATATATCCAAATTTTAAACTATTCAAAACTATACTACTCAAAACTTCAAAAGAGTATATGTGAACTGTCTTGATTTTTGTTGTGACCATGTGCACGTCATCACGTCAATATGCATTTATAGCATGTGATAGGACTAAGTCCCAATGGAAGTACGATGAGACGATGGAAGTTATCAGTTGTACGTAGTCGTTTGTTGCGTAGATTTATAACACACGGACTATTATTATATCCACGTTTTAATCACGATCACTGCGCATGCATAACTTTATAATATTACAATCCAACTAACTTTCTCCTCTAGCTCGTAACCATATACACACTATACACCCATCATCCTGTCCGTCGCTGTTGCGTCGTGCACTATAAGTCATATAATGAAACTAAAGGTGATAGTTGTCTATGTAATTATGAATGTACCTGCAAGTTCATTTGACAGTCCACCTTATAGGCCTATAAGTCAGTTCTTTCGTTAGTGTCGTAAGATTCTATAACTTAAAATTAATATCTTTTGAACGTGATAAGATACTCAGTATAATATTCGTAATCTTGAAACATAACATAAATGCTCGGGTTTGCAGGGTTGTCCACCACTGAGTCAAAGGTTTCGTATGGATCCAGTGTGTTCTTGAGAGGAGCTATAATCATACTCGGGTCCCCAGTTGTGTAATCTCCGACCAGAACTTTCGCGTAATACATGTAACGAAGTCCCTGGGAGTCTGGGGGCGAGAAATTTTTTAGACAATAGTAACTGGCGTCTCTGGCAAAGTACACACCTCTACCATATGCGGTAGCTACGAAAAACAAAAAAATACTTAATAAACACGAGAATACAAGAAACAAACTGATATAAACAGCAGCAACAAAGCAAATCTAACCATGCATCCCAGCATAACTCCTGTTTAATCCACCAGAATTAATTTTACTAATGTTTTCTGGAGACGTGCCATGAAACAGCATCAACTCTTTGCCGGGGAAATTGTTTCCAAATTTCTTCATCATTGCTTTACGTTTTACGTTGTACAGCTCATAAATTTCTCTGTTTTGTATTCTTTCGATGCAGACAATTGCATTAGAAGCAGTTTTTCTGAAGGCAGTTTTGATATCCACGTATTCTTTACTGCCGGTCGACAATTTGACTTTGTGAAACACGCCTTCAGTTAGTGAGTTATCCCAGGTGTCTGGAACTAGTGAAACATAAATAACAACAGGGTTAAAATTCATACTCCGACCGAGGGTGACAAGTGATTTACATGCCACCCGATTATCACCGACCTATGTCATGACTACCGATCAAGGTTAATTGTTTTTGAGCTTAAAAAAATTTGCTTTTTATGACGTTGGGATAAATTTATTATTGGGTTTTGCTGTTGAATTAAATTTGTTCTGTGATTTTGTTGTTCGATTTATTTCGTAAGGTTTGTTGGCTTTCGACCAGGAAATTTCGTTTGGTGGAGAATATATATCGTCTCACTAAGTTAGCCAATCATATTTCACTAGACAGTTAACTACATTTTGGGGAGGCGAATAGGAGATTTATAACGTATATCGTGATTGTTTCGTTTGTTCTTTACCAAGTAAACTATAATGATGATCTTAGCGATGGTTATACTGATGTAAAATAGTATAATTTCCTTTCTATATATATTTCCTGCTTGGAGCGAATCAGAGTCGGTTTTGGTAACAGCAGCCCGTTCTTTTTTCAATCTTCTCTCATTCTCTTTAATATAGGAGGACCAATACTCGAAGGAACGAACATTCCGCATTCGATCCATAGGCTCAAACGTTACCCTGGAGATTTTCTCTGTAGTTTCAACATTTGCATCTTCTGTAAACTGACCTTCTGTATTCACCTTCTTTTCTGCCAACCATGTTTCATAATTCTGAATATGAATCTCGCTTCCTTCGATGGTTTGTTGAGGAATTCTAAGGACGCCTTCTGCATCTAAATACACGAAAATATATTTACAATAATAAACACAGAATTAAGCAATGAATGATTTTAACAGTCTGTGAACAGTCTGGAGTTGTCTATCACTACCGTATTTATCTTCTGAATTATACCATAAATTAACAGGAACTGAAATAAAATTGTGCTTAACGCAGTAAGAGGGTGGTAGAGAAGACTTGCAATTTTACACAGCACTGGATTTTCTCAGAGCAATATACGGTTGTCTGGATATTGCCGCATGACAGGCCCTACTGCGATTTCACCACTGCAAGAGCTACTGTGCGTTATATTTTACCATCGCGTTAGCGATTGTAGACGGCTAACTACAACAGACTGTGCTAGAAAATAAAATCATTGCAGTTGTCCATACTGAACATCTTTAACTATAGTGCTTTAAAAGTGAAAGTGCTTTAGTTGGCAAATATTCTCTTGCCTCAACCCAAGTATCACACTTCTACGACAAATATTTCAAAAACTGACACAAACCTTCGGCCGAATCAAAAGTAACAAACGCTACATTTTCGTTTACCACAACCTCATCGACATCTCCACCGCCATGTTTTGCTTTCTGAAAGTGAATTGTGAGATCCTCCTCGCCAATATTTGAAGGGACATTTAACACAACAACAGTCCGCTTAGGATCAACACTTGGCTGTGAAATCCCTGCCATAGTGTTGTACACAAACTATTTCAAGGCTAGCTCGCCTCAAAACGAAACTGCAACACAATAATTTGCTTCGATATACCGTTGTATTGCTCAACCTATGAGAGGGTTCCTGGAAAACCTGTGCAATTCTTGGAGCTTTATTAATACTCGTATTTCCGGCAGACTTCCGTGTCGTATTTTGAAAGCATTTTTACATTTTACAATATCAGGCCATTTGCAAATATCTTACTGACCCTAGCCAAGAGAGTTGTACAGTTTGTAAGGGAAATTCAAAGAGCAAAACATGTAGACTTGTGATTAAAATTTCCCAGTTATATTTGAGAGGAGACTTTGCATATTTGCATGTAATTTGGTCACCCGCTGTGTCTAGCTTTTCACTTTCAAAATAAACTTTACCAAAGAAAGTTAAAATAAAATATTGAGCTAAAATATGGAATTACACTATATATCCAAATGTAAAAACTATTCGAAACTATACTACTCAAAAGTTCAAAAGAGTATATGTGAACTGTCTTGATTTTTGTTGTGACCATGTGCACGTCATCACGTCAATATGCATTTATAGCATGTGATGGGACTAAGTCCCAATGGAAGTACGATGAGACGATGGAAGTTATCAGTTGTACGTAGTCGTTTGTTGCGTAGATTTATAACACACGGACTATTATTATATCTACGTTTTCTTAACCCGACGACGTTTCATTCGATCCATAGGCTCAAACGTTTCCCTGGAGATTTTCTTTTGATCAGTTACACTTGCTAGCTCTTGTTCAGCGTTGGTCATCTTAGAATTTTCACAGATTATCCAAATGTTGCAAGGATTATTGATCTCCTGCTCTATCAGCACCTCCTGTTTTTCAAACATTTCTCTCTTCAATTCTTGTAGTTTTCCTGACTTTGCCAGAACCTTTGCGGTCTCCTCGTCGATTTTAACACATTTCTCTGTTGTTTTTAAATGCACGATGTCAGAAAGCTTTTTCTCCTGCGACGAAAACACATAATCATTAATTGCTCTGTTACTAAATATGATCGTCATCAGGGCCGTAAAAGCTGCATTTTTTGGGAAAGGGGACTGCATATTTCAATATTGTCCAAATGATTTCTTTGAATACGATTGCTCCTACGGTATATAAAGTAGAAACACAGTCATGGTCCAACGGCCCTGATCGGCTAGTTAACGTCTTACCTTATTATCTTTCTTCCAACAAAATATCTTCGCTTGTAGGCCCTTAGCCCCGACCTTGCCTTTGACATCAGTCAACAACAACATGGCGTCATCTTTAAGTAACTCATCATTAACAATCTGACAATCCGTCCACTTCAAGAAACCAATCTGACGATCACTCAACGACACTTCGATCACTGAAATCTTCATTAAATCTTGAAGGATTCTTAATTGGATATCCTTCAATTTCTCCGCTCTTCCTACAAGCGATAATTTTCCAGATGGGCTGTCTGTTCCATGGATTGTAAATCCAGAAAAGTCTGTTTTAAGTTGCTCAAAATAACCAATGAAATTCAAAAACTTTAATTTATATTTTTCTTCGACTACCATCTCTGCAGTTTCAACATTTGCATCTTCTGTGAACTGATCGATCATCGCTTCAACGAATTGCTTATTTTCTGCAATGTCCTGTTTCTTTCCAACGAATGAAACATTTGATTTATCAAAGATAAAATCAACCTCGTCAGCGTCAAATTCATCGCGTTTGCTTTCAATCGTTTCCTTGACTTTGTTTAAAATATTTTTCGGAATTTTCACTTCCTCTTTGGAAAACAAATGTAAAAACTCTTTCAATTTATTTTGAAATTCTGTCGCCAGCTTAGGATCATCAAAATCTTTCGTAAAATGTAAAGTTGACTTCGCTTGATCATATTTCATCGACTTGAAGTTGAACTTTATTCTTTCAGATTCCTGGTGGTTGAAAATATAGTCCATGACAAGAGGTTCAACATGATAATCACCAGAGAACTCGGACTTTTTTACTTCTTTAGCTTTTTGTAGTTCTTCAAACTCGTCGTAGTACGGAATCACGGTTAAAGAAACGTCGCTAATTTTATGTGACTTTTTCACAAGAGCAGAAACAACTATAATAAGAATAGAACACATATTTCATAGAGACAACACGAATGCGATCATTTCATCGTACTAAACTGTACGGACTTACTAAAACATGTTTTCAAAATAGTTTACAAATGAAATCCTTTCCGATGAAATACCTGAATTTTGTTCGAAGTAAACGTTAGCGACACCATTGTTCCTGTCTAGCATAATGTCTGTCACTGTGCCACCACCGATGTTCGGGTTTGAAAATTTGAATTTGATCGAATCTGACGTTGTTTTTTGGGGGATATTGTTGACTCGTATGCCTTTAGTGAAAGGAGCAAATTCCAGAGAAATTTCAGATCCGTCTAACTTGGTTAGATTTTCACTGTTTGAAGAGGTTTCATCTTGTGAAGAATCGTCACCTAAAATTCGTGTTTTATGAAACGTAATATATTCAAACAAGTGCCTTATTTAATTCTTTTTGTGTACAGTATTCAAGTACCTATTTCACTTTTAAGTATCACGATAGCTTTGCCATCCTCTCCAAGAATAACGTTGAAGACATCGGCATTTTTCATGGTCTCCACGCAGTCTTTGAGTGTTTCCTTGGTGGTCGATGGATTGAGGTTTTTTACGAGCAAAATACTTCTGTCGTGTGTTGGTTCAAACTCCGTCGTCACTCTCAACAGATTGCCGTCCAGCATAAATCGCATTTGGTTTGATTTTCGCAGAATCTCTTTGACAACTAAAGATTGACAATTGCAATATCAAAAAAGTGAAAAGGATATAAAATTAAGATTAGAGTTTCTAATAAACAAATGATCCAGAGGGCTATGATGGAGACGATGTTGTGGACGAACCTTTAGAGGAAAGAAACGTCAAACGAGCCACAGTTGGGGAAATTCTCTTGTATCCTTGATTGCCTTCACATAATTCCCCTCCACCAGTTCTTCTTTTGTTTTCAAAGAACAAGCATACGGAGTCTCTTGTAGTTGTTTCTTTAATTCCACCCACGTAAATAGTTTTAACTCCATCTACTTTGCAACTATCGTCTTCTGTCTTCATGAAATGATACGTTTAAAAGGTATGAATCAGTGCAAAACCCCTTACCTTCTTGGTTCAAAATAAGGAACTAAAATTTAAGGCCCTTCTTCACTCATAAACTAATCTCACTAGATGCATATTATGAAAAAGAATTACACTCCCTGCACCGCCACTTCAATACAAATACCTTTATTTGTTTCGATATTCCTTGTCTGGAGACCATCCTTTCTTTATTATCTACGGATGGCATGGAACGATAGGGCAAGTTCACTGCTGTTGCTTCGCTATTCGCTGCGACCATCCAGTCTGCTACCACAGGGGATTCATGCGTTTTGAGGGCTTTTTCTGGTCGCCTTGCTTGATCAATAACACCGCATTTGTAGTCCTTCCCAACTCCACAGATAATTGCATCTTCTGCTTTTGAACTCATTTGTCTTTTCATGCCTGGTTCGTTTAGAGGCTGGGCCTAATGTTAAAAAAACATTATTATATTATTTGGTAGAAAGCGACCTGAATATTGTCACAAAAACTGATATACCGGAAATGCAAGTACATACTTTGAAATAAACATCTCCGGCCAGTATATCGAGAAACAGTATCATTTCTTTTCTACCCGCAGAAGTTCCTGTTACTTCGAGCGAATCAGAGTTGGTTTTTGTAACAACAACGCCTTCTTTTTCTAAACTTCTCTCTTTCTGTTTAATCTCAGGAAAGCAATGCTCATACAGGAAACGAACTTTCATTCGATCCATAGGTTTAAATGTTTCCCTGGAGATTTTCTTTTCGTCAGTTACACTTGTTACCTCTTGTTCGGCGTTCATCATTTTAGAATTTTCACAGACTATCCAAATGTTGCAAGGATTATTGAGCTCTTGATCTATCAGCACCCACTGTTTATCAAACATTTCTTTCTTCAATTCGTGTAGTTTTCCTGACTTTGCCAGAACCTTTGCGGTCTCCTCGTCGACTTGAACACATTTCTCTGTTGCTTTTAAATGCACGATGTCAGAAAGCTTTTTCTCCTGCGATGAAAACACATAATCATCAATTGCTCTGTTATTAAATATGATCGTCATATAATTGATAATTCAATCCATCTGGAAACGTTAACGTCTTACCTTATTATCTTTCTTCCAACAAAATATCTTCGCTTCGTTAATCAACAACAACATAGCTTCACATTTAATCAACTCATCATTAACAATCTGACAGTCCGTCCACTTCAAGAAACCAATCTGACGATCACTCAACGACACTTCGACCACTGAAATCTTCATTAAATCTTGAAGGATTCTTAATTGGATATCCTTCATTATCTCTGCTCTTCCTACAAGCGATAATTTTCCAGATGGGCTGTCTGTTCCATGGATTGTAAATCCAGGAAAGTCTGTTTTAAGTTGCTCAAAATAACCAATAAAATTCAAAAACTTTAATTTATTTTTTTCTTCGACTACCATCTCTGCAGTTTCAACATTTGCATCTTCTGTGAACTGATCGATCATCGCTTCAACGAATTCTTTCTTTTCTGCAATGTCCTGTTTCTTTCCAACGAATGTAACATTTGATTTATCGAAGATAAAATCAACCTCGTCAGCGACAAATTCATCGCGTTTGCTTTCAATCGTTTCCTTGACTTTCTTGAAAACATTTTTGGGGATTCCCACTTCTTCTTTGACAAACGAGTGTAAAAACTCTTCTAAGTTGTTTCGAAACTCTGTTTTAAGATCGTCAGAATCTTTGATAAAATGAAAAGTTGATTTCTCTTGATCATATTTCATCGACTTGCAGTTGAACTTCATTCTTTCAAATTCCTGGTGGTTGAAAATATAGTCCATGACAAGAGGTTCAACGTGATATTCACCAAAGAACTCGGACTTTTTTACTTCTTTAGCTTTTTGTAGTTCTTCAAACTCGTCGTAGTAGGGAATAACGGTTAAAGAAACGTCGTTAATTTTATGTGACTTTTTCACAAGAGCAGACACAACTGTAATAGATGGGAATAAAAATTAAGAAGTATATCTATTTTTGTAAATAAAAGTTTACTATGAATTAAATACCTGACGATTCCTTAAAGTAAACATTTGCAACGCCATTGTTTTCATCTAGCGTAATGTCCGTCACTGTGCCACCACCGATTTTGGGGTTTGAAAATTTGTATTTGATCGAATCTGACGTTGTTTCTTCGGGAATATTGCTGACTCGTATACTTTTAGTTAGAGGAGCAAATTCAAGGGAAATAATAGACTCTTCTAATTCGAAGCTATTGGAAGGATCTTCACTGTTGGAGCAATCATCATCTGAAGAATCCTCATCTAAAACGAAAGTGAGACCCAATCTGAGACGTCATGCAAGTGAGGGTAAATAGGGGTTGAAAGGGTCTAAAATCGAGTGGAATTATAATTAATTATTTCAGTCTTGTATACAAATACCTATTTCACTTTCTAGTATCACAATAGCTTTGCCATGTTTTCCAGGGACAACGTTCAAGACATCAGTATTTTTCTTTGTTTCCACGAAGTCTCTAAGTGTTTCCTTGCTCGTCGACAGACTAAGGTTCTTTACAAGCAAAATACTTTTGTCGTGTGTTGGTTCCAGTTTTGTGGTCACTGTTAACGGATTGTTGTCCAGTATAAATGGCTTTTCGTTTGCCGCACGGAGAATATTTTGCACAGCTAAAAAACGAAAACTGACAGCTACAATCTCTTACACAAATATAGAAAACGGGTAGTCCGGTATGAAATTAGATTAGAGTTGACAATCATTGAATGATCTAGAGGAACACACGAAGGATATATTAGCTAGTGGACGAACCTTTGGAGCGAAGAAACGTCAAACGAGCCACAGTTGGGGAGATTCTCTTGTATCCTTGATTGCCTTCACATAGTTCACCTCCACCAGTTCTTCTTTTGTTTTCAAAGAACAAACAAATTAAGTCTTCTGTTGTAGTTTCTTTGATTCCACTTACGTAAATTGTTTTAACCCCATTTTCTTCATCCACTTTGCGATTGTCGTTTTTCTTGTCTGCCACCCTTTTCTCCTGTTTCTTGCGAGAAATTATTATACGCAGAAACGTTGGAATATTATTTCTAGTCTACATATATAGGGTGCCTAACAATGATTGGGGATCTATCGTTTTTTTAATCATTTTGCGAATCGATGTAATTTGAAGTACGTTTTCATAAAAATTTATAACCTTCTCTGCCAACCATGTTTTATATTTCTGAATTTGAACCTTGTTGTCATCGATAGTTTGTTCAGGATGATTAAGGACGCCTGTTGCATCTAAAAAATACGAAATCTTACGTTCCAAGCTTCTTGAATAGTGAATAGGGAAAGTTAAAACTAGGAAGCCTGAAAAATCTTTAGAATTAATTACTCAGCGATTTAACGCTGACCAGTGTGTCATGTACTGTTAGATTTCCAGCACATGCATGATCAAGTTCTGCAGAAATCAACCATAAGCAAAATAATCAAAATCAGAATACTACACAATATCCAAAACGGAATTATACTTGAGATGCACTAAATCTATCCTGCGGACTTGACATATAAACCATTAAAGATATTTGCTATTTGAATTTGTTTCACATGCACACGACTTTGTTGACACACTGGAGTCTATAATTTTTATCCTTGTTGCTGAACGTTCGGAATAACGACTACGTCGTAGATTTGGTGCATTTGCAGCTCACTGATTATGGAAGCTTGCAACCTGTTTACGAAAGCGCTTAAATTAAAGTGTAAAAATTAAAGCCGTAACCGTCTTGACCGCCAGATACTATAGTCTATATAGCGTTCGAAGCCTGAACGGCTTAACCCAATTACCTTATTACAAAACTGAAATACTCACCTTTAGCTGAATCAAACGTTACAAACGCGATATTTCCGTCTACCACAACATCGTTGACATCTCCACCGCCATATTTTGATTTCTGAAAGTGAATCGTCAATTCACTTTTCCTCAGATTAGGAGGGACGTTTAGTACAGCGACTGTCCGCTTCGGATCCAAATTCTGCTGTTCAATCCCTGCCATGATACCAGTCTATGATATATTTCAAGGCCTGCTTGCCTTGAAGCGAAAACACAGCACAATAAATCGCTTCAGTAGCTAGTGTTGTACTGCTCAAGAGGTTCCTGGAAAACCTACGAGTTTCGTTTACATCTTAGGCATTCGTATTTCCGGTAGACTTCCGTGTTGTATTTAAATTGACTTTCAGTCGAGTGCAAGATATAGGAAAGAATTTAGTTTGAGGACGGAGTTTCGTTAGATTAACATTTGTTCCTGTAAGGGTTTTGTTTTTCACAACTCTATGCCTAATAAAAATATGGAGATATGGATTGGCTGGATTGACCATCACCATATTATAGATCAGTGTTACTACACCAACTTTTGTTTAACGAAACGAATTGCACCAATCAGATACTCGCACAGCTAACCAATCACGTTCCTTTTCCTTTCACTGCGCAAATTCATAACAAGAAGAGGGACAAAAAAATCCTATTTTAAAATCTTAAAGCCTGGTTTTCATACATCGTAATTCATCGGCGATGACTATTGTCGGTGGTTATTGATGCATAAAATCCTTTTCTTATCGAAGAAAATTATATACTTCATTGATCGCCGACAATAGATCGCAGACCATCGCCGATGAATTACGACATATGAAAACCAGGCTTAAACAAAGTAATTAATGAAGTAATGACAAGAATCGCGGGCTCTAGTATAAGAATAAAAGAAAGTAAAATCAAAATTGTTTGTAAATGTAAAAATCGTGGAAATTCTCGCTTATTTATGTATTCTTTACTTGGAGAATTTTTTTGGGAAAGCAATTTGGTTTTATAATATATAGTCCACCTGTTCTTTTGGTTTTCATGCAAACAATGGCTCATTTACTTTCCGAAACAGATGTTAAAGTTGCCAAAGGTATGAGTGTGAATTGTTGAAGTATATTCCCTGAGAATTTTTCACGATCAACTAGGTTTTCCTCAAAGAATCCGTAAGATACATAAACTAGTAGACAATACTGTAGTAATCCATCAACTTTGCGTAATTTTAGTGACTGACAAGATGTCAGAAACCGTACATTTGATGTTAAATGACCCTTCAATGGGTCTTTACAGAATCCAAGAACATGTCAAGAGATCTGTTCCTACGCTTGTTGAGAAAAAGGTGGACGATTGATCATTAATTTCAGCTGTTATTGTGCTGGTTTTAAAATGAACAATATGAATGAATCAATGTATTTTTACTGCAGGTTGAACTGCAAAGTCTACAATCAAATATTCAGGGAGCAACTTATGATCTTGATTATTCTTTCAAGTATGTTTCCTGTTAAAAATATATCCCCAAAAATTGTGATTCTCAGAAACTACAAATCATATTTTCCTATGATTTAGAACTGTGAAATCAATCAACTGGAATCCACACTTTACTATAATCCAGGTGCAAATCAAGATAGAATATACATCTAACAACAAATATCACGATTTTACTAGCAATTGGAGTCAACTACCATTAGCTGGTAGTTTAATTAATGAGGGTTTATTTACATTTAAGGAGTGTTTGAAAAGTGCGATTGCTTCAAAAGCCTGCTTGCAAAGGTATAAAATTCATGCAAATATAAACCTTTGAATCATCCTAGTTTTGTTATAAATATTTCAAACATTTTTATCACAGACTAGAGAGTGCTAAAACAATGGACAATCAAGAAACAAGCTTGGAGAAAGAATATGAGCCAGATACTCTTCAGGAACAGGATCCTATTGAGGTATCATGGATTTAGGTCTCATAGCCAATTGTGTATCCTATTTTCTGGAATTTAAATTAAAAAAAACTAAACTATTTTAACTTGCATTTAGACCTTTAAATCCTAATCTTCAGTTGCTAAAATCAAACTAGTCTTAAAATTAATCCTTTCAACTAAATCCTATTAAAACAGTTGATGATTTTATTAATTCATCTAGGGTTTTATATGTCCTGCATGCATGAATGTCTGGCAAACTCAAGAGGAATTGGTTTTACATTGGGCCAATTCTCATGATTCAAGTGTGACTGAGAATGATGAATAATGAATTAGGCCAATCAATAAATGTGAGTTCTAAATCTTAATGGTGAAATAAACCTTCAATGATAACAATGCATTAATCTCAAAATGGCAATCAACTAAAACAATTTATACTTAACTGCCTGGCTTAGAAAAGTACAATTTTTGAAGTATCAGAAATGTCTTTAGGTTGGAGAAGAACCATATCAGGAAATACCTATCAGGCATTCAAGTACACAG
This sequence comes from Dendronephthya gigantea, assembly GCF_004324835.1. Taxonomy (NCBI): domain Eukaryota; kingdom Metazoa; phylum Cnidaria; class Anthozoa; order Malacalcyonacea; family Nephtheidae; genus Dendronephthya; species Dendronephthya gigantea. The sequence goes on along the minus strand of NW_021163105.1, from coordinate 324,446 downwards.
CAGAGGAGATGATGTGCTTGTACAGTATAGAGTGGATATTTATAAAAAGCAAAACTCCTTCACTTGCCTTCATTTTGATTGCAATGGAAGAATTGAAATTTTGCACCAATTCATTTACATATATTAACCAACTTCCTGTTTACTGACATACTTGTTTTCAATTGGTCAATATAATCACTAAAATGACACCCTATTGGTGGATTCAAACAGACCAACAGAGAGGGAGTTGGTGACCGATTTTTCAACAAATTTAATTCTACATAATAAGCAATAAATCCGAAGTAATAATTTCACCAACTTTCATTACAATGGTTGGACATATCATGATGAAATTGTCAAAGATATTATGTAGAAATATGATGAAAACAAATTGGAAATATCGAAACAAATATAGATGTATATAGATTGTATGCAAATAAAATTAAAGAACATAGTATTGTCTTATCATTTTGCTATGTCTAATCTGAGGTTTCAACGGTGAACAAAATGTGGAAAGCATTAGCACAAACATATAAAATTTGTTAGTTTTTAATACAATAATTATCTTGGTAGCTAAACACGTTGAAAACATGATAAATCAAGTCAAAAAAATTGACAAACACATTTGTTCTTTCTTATTCAAATGTTTGCAAGAAGGTTGTGACAACTTTCTTCAACTTCTCATCGCTCTCCGGAGTGAGTTGACCGTCCACTCTGATCGTCTTGAGTAGATCTTGCTGTGTATCTCGGATGTGTTTTAAGAAAGCCACTTCAAAATCTGTGATTCTAGATGGATCAACCTTATCCAAATGACCACGGACACCAGCATAGATAACCGCAACTTGTTCTTCAATTGCCATAGGAGCTAAAATAGGAATTCATAGTATATAAACAAGATCTCCAAGGGTCATAATTGTCCACAATATATCAAGCAAAGATCTTACCATATTGGCCTTGTTTCAAGAGTTCTGTGAGTCGAACACCTCGGTTCAACAAAGCTTGTGTCGATGCATCCAAATCTGACCCAAACTGGGCAAAAGCAGCGACCTCACGATATTGAGCAAGTTCCAATTTCATTGTACCTGCAACCTGGGGGAGAAAGATTACACTTCAAGATGTCTGCATCCAAGATCATTTTGTCAGAAATTCATTTTTAAAAAGGAAAAAGATTTTTTAAGCAAACAACTCACCTGTTTCATAGCCTTGGTCTGAGCTGCAGAGCCTACACGGCTAACAGACAAACCAACATTGATGGCAGGTCGGATACCTTTGAAGAAGAGCTCAGTCTCCAGGAAAATTTGTCCATCTGTGATGGAAATAACGTTGGTGGGGATGTATGAAGATACATCACCAGCCTTGGGGAAAAACACAAAATGTTAAACATTCTTCCCATGCTATGGTGCCAATAGATAAACTTCCATCTACACATGGTTAAAAATATTTTACCTGTGTTTCAATGACAGGTAATGCAGTCAGTGATCCACCTCCAAAATCATCATTCATCTTAGCAGCTCTTTCAAGCAAACGTGAATGCAGGTAGAATACATCACCAGGGTAAGCCTCACGACCAGGAGGACGACGCAATAGTAGAGACATTTGACGGTAGGCAACAGCCTAGGATACCAATATTATTTGTTAATTTCTTGTATGTCTGAGAATTACTGTAGGCCAAAATGCAACAGGCTGGACGCCCTACCTGTTTCGATAAATCATCATAAATAATCAAGGCATGTTTTCCATTATCTCTGAAGAATTCTCCCATAGCACAGCCTGAGTATGGTGCTAAATATTGCAGTGGTGCAGCATCTGATGCTGTTGCACTGACAATGATGGTATATTTCAAAGCATCTACAAAAGAAATTATTTTAGACATCCAAGGTACATAATTTGTTTACATCTCTTTTAATAAATTGCATTCATAATTACCTGCATTTTCTAATCTCTTCATGATCTGAGCTACAGTACTTCTCTTCTGACCAATGGCAACATAGACACAGTATAATTTCTCCTCTGAAATGGAGCAAACGTTACTTGTATTAGTGGTACTCAAAGAAACAAAGGACACAAGAATCTCTAAAGAATTAGACATTACAAGACCTACTTTCATTAGCACCATCATTGAATCTCTTTTGGTTTATGATTGTATCAATGGCAATGGCAGTTTTCCTAATATGAGAAGAACATAAAAACTTCAGCTTTTTTTAAATTAGATGAACGAAAGTCCTCTAACGAGAGAAAATATAACAATTAAGTAAACTGAATCTACTAACCCAGTTTGTTTATCACCAATGATCAGTTCACGCTGGCCTCTACCAATTGGAACTAAACTGTCCACAGCCTTAATTCCTGTCTGCATAGGATCCCTCACAGATATACGAGGGATAATACCGGGCGCTTTGACACCAACCCGAGCTCTTTCGGTACTGTTGATTGGACCTTTACCATCAATTGGGTTACCCAGGGCATCTACAACACGGCCTAGGATATCCTCACCGACAGGGACATCTACAATGGCGCCGGTTCGCTTGACAACATCACCTTCCTTGATAAGTTTATCATTACCAAAGACTACCACACCGACGTTATCAGGTTCTAAATTAAGGGCCATACCCTAGAACCAAGCATTTATAACATGTTAGCAAGGGTTTCCAAATTTCTTAGAAAGTTAGTTCAACAAAAATTTTGATGGTGAAACATGAAAACATCACCTTCAAACCACTAGAGAACTCCACCATTTCATCTGCCTGAATTTTATTAAGACCATAAACACGAGCAATACCATCACCAATTGACAAAACCCGACCTGTTTCCTCAAGTTCAGCTTTAGTAGCGGTACCAATTATTCTTTCCTCAAGAATTGAGGAAACTTCGGCAGTTCCTGGGCCAGCTAAACATCTGCTGGTCGTAGTTAGATGTCTAATACCTGGCTTAACATTGTTCACACAGCCCTAGGGCAAAAAATCACAAGGCTCTAGCAAAGTGCAAAGTACAATCATTTTGTTACATGTGCACTTGGACATTGCCATATTGGCAGCTTTTTTATAAATATGCATTTTTTTGTTTTTAATATTGTACTTGTAGTATGTATGAAGCAACAAATTTGTACACTTCAACACAAAACATGAAGTATGAAAGGAGTAACACAAAATAGTCAATTTAAATATACCAAGTGTATATTGTACAATTATTGTACCTACACCACTTGCATTTATAATGTATTTTGTAGTTTTAAAATATTTTTGAAATCATATACCTCTATATTTATAACACATTACAACCACTAGCAAACTTTTACCATACGAAAGACTCAAAAAATAAGCAAATAAGTGCAGCAGAAAAAGTTTTAATATCCCCACCGGCCTATAGGAAGCCCTAAATTTGTCTACATATTTTGCTTAAAATCCAGGGGCAAAATTTCCGTTAAAGAGCTCTAAACCAAGCAATAGCTTACCCTTAGTGTGGTTCTTGCTAAGGTGCGAACAAGCGATGAACTAAGCCCTCTAGAAAGCATATTTTTTACAGCTCTTTTTCTCGTCACCCTAAGCAAAAGTGGTTCACGTTGGGAGAGAAATAGAGGCTTTCACGTGAAACACTTACTGCGCGTGCGTTGAATTTCGTGGCTCCTGCGCGGGACACACGTGGCGTTTCGTGGGCGTCACGCGCGAGAATGACATTAATAGTTTGTTTACAAATTGTCATTATTCTAAAAATATTATTTATTTCATTGCACCATCGAAAGAAATATACAAGAAATCTACTGTACAAGAGCTATATAAAACGCCAGAACGCATTCGACACAAAATTTCCAGGAGTGACAGCAATTGTAGTGATCTTGATTTCGACTTGATATATTATTAAAATATGGCGACGTGTATCGAAAATCTATGTTCAGTTAGTTCAAAACGATCTACAAATACCAGCACAGATATCTGCAGAGACAATAACATACCACACGTAAAATCGAGTCTTGGTTTCACTATGTATTATGAAATGTCAGGTGAGAATTAGATTAGATTTTGATTTACAGTGTTCGATTATGTTTCAATTTTTAAATGTATTAATATCATCCCTCTATTTAGATGACGTACAAAGAAATCTTGCAGAAATTGTTGTCATCAGTGAGGACTCAAATGAAAGACTAGACTATCTGGAGGAATGCCTTATGAATAGAAAGCTCAGTTTCAACAAAGCAGACTTTGAGAATTGCTTGCTTAAAGAGGCTGAAAAAATATTTGAACATGGAGGGGAAATTGCAACATTTGAAGAACTGATTGCGACAAATTCGGAGGAGTCAGAATTGGGCCAATCTATCTGTCAATATTTTCTAAAAGGAAAATGCAGATTTGGAGACAAATGTTTTAACCTTCATGAGAGTTTACCTGCTGAGGACATGTTGAAAGATGACTTAACAGAAACAACAAGTTCTGAGAATGCAACGGACAACATTAAAAGAAAACCTCAAAAACAGAAATACAAAGTTGTAGAAACTGAGAAACCAGGAAAGAAACCACGAATGAAAACAGCAACTGATGTTATAAATCGTATCCAGTGGGATGAAAAATTAAACCCAGAACACTTCACAGTAGGATATCTGGATCGTTTTCTTGGTATTATAGAAAATGAATTTAATTCTTTTGATTGGGAAGATGTAACCTCACTTGATCCAACTGTCCTAGCAATTCCGCGCCATCGTATTCAGTATTTCAAGTACATGGATGAAATTGTCTGGGATAAAAACGAAAGACTGGACTGTGTGTTTGGTTCAACAGGATCAGGACAAACAATTGTTGATATCATGAAAAAGAAACAAAACAAAAATGAACCACAAAATGTATGTGGTCAGTTAAATCAGTGATGAAAAAGATTTAGAACTGTAAAAGTTTGTAAATGTGATGAAAACACATTAACAAATATTAGTCTTGATGAGTCTGTAAGATTTCTCATCCCACTTCATTAGTAATTTTTCATCTTATTAAATAATTTTATTTAAATTGCATTTGAACAATATAACCTCATTTTTTATTATATGCCACAAAATTTTGATTAAGGGGGTTATCCGGTGATTTTAACCATTCTTTTCGAAGCAATTGTTTGATTTGTGACAATCTCATATTTGGGTTCTCTGCTTTTAACACTGGTAGTCGTTCCTCTTCAAACTTGGCAAATGCGGCCTTCATTCTTCTTTCTGGATGAGACTCCTGTTTATCATCTACAGCAAGAACTGAGATGGCTTCTTCAACATTTCTAGCTTCCACGCCACCTTCTGTTGCTAGATTTTCAGCAATCAGTTGGTTGACATTCTCTTCCAGCGGGGAATCGTCAACTGTTACATTTTTATTCGCTGCTGCGGTTTTGCGTTTTTCTGCCTCTCTCTCTTGCAAAGTCGCAATTTCAGACCTGGTGACTTTTGCTTGAGTTGCCGTCTTTCCTTTCAGTTTTGATTCTTCTGCTTCAAGAAGTTCTTTTGCTAAACGTTTCTTCTCCAACTGTTCTAACCTCTTCTTTTCCTTGTCTTCCTATTGAAATAAAAGACAAAAAAGGTGCACTTTAATTTTAAACAGTTATACTTTGAGACATATTTTGAAGACATTAAAAACCACCAACTTTCCGTTCTTTTTTTCTGCTTTCGTTTCTATCCCCAGACTCCCAGCTTTCCCAATATTTATCTTCTGTTTCCTTGTCTTTTCGCACCTTTTCTGCATTTTTAGCCTCGCTCTTTCGCGCTCTGGCCGCTTCGGCCTTCGTGTTTGTGCCCTGGAATTTCTTGGGCATAATTGCAGTCGAAAATAACTGCTAAAATGTGAGAAACCTCGTCTATTTTATAAAATTTTAAGTTTTTATATAACTTTGTCAGCCATTTTAGTTTTTGAGAAACCACAGCCCACGAACAGGCTGAAATCTTGGAACATTCGGGCATTGACATTCGGGTCGGGGTCGTAATATACGACATATTACGAGCAATACCACGAGCATAATCCGAAGATAACTATTAGATAAATATTAAAATCCTGACAAAACTAGGTTACACGTAGGTAGAAATGCTGCCGCAAGGCACAATGTCAATGTTCGGCTTGCCAATCTCGTTCTGTCAGACCCGGATTAAACATGTTCAATTCTTTTTATACGACAGTGTTCTGGGAATTGGACCCAGAGGCCAAACGCGTTTGGCCCCAAACCTGGACACTGTTTTCTAAAGCCAAACGAAAAGGAGGGAAACCGGAGTGCCCGGAGAAAAACCCTCCAAGGTAACCTGAATTTTAGGTTACCTGACCGGCGTTCCGAATTTGGTATTTTTATTTAGAAAATATTCAGAAAATGCTTTTATTTGACTGGCGGTCCGAATTTGGTATTTTTATTTAGAAATCGCCTAAAATGACGGTTATTCTGGTTTTTCATTGACAATGTTTTTCCCTATGGTTCACCGTTTCAGTTCCGCTCATCCGAACCGAACACAAGGAATGGTCATGCAATTCTTGAACCTTCAATTGGATCCAGGTGGTGGTCTAACGTGCGCAGCGCGCAATCGGCAATTGCAAACAGCAGGCTTTTACAAATTTTATTCAAACTGCGCTTTGTCCGACAGTGGCAAGAAAAATTATTTCATTTATTCAAATTCTCATGCATTGTATGATCATGCTTTGTTTTGGAACGAAATGCTTGGCATGCTTTTTTATTTGAAACTGATGTAGTAGACAACACTCTTCAATTAAGACATGCACCTAATAGGGCTGAACATGCAATTTACTCATTATGGCTATAATGAAATAATGTTCCTCACCTTCATAACTACCTTTGGCAAACAGCGGTACCGAACTTCACTTGCTTCTTTGCTTCATTACAAACACTTGAGTTGTTCTTCTTCAACAGCATCTCGACGTTGGGGCGTGTAAAAAATTAAACAACATAGTAAGTGTGTCAAAATGCAAAGAATCTTTAGACAGCTCTTTATGCAAGAGGGTAGTGAACAATATTGACTTAAACTCAAACCCATGGGTCCCCCCATTAATCCAGTGTAGTTATCATGAAACTGTAATATATCATCTAATTCAGAAGAGTGTTGTTGTCTAAACATCAGTCTTTTTTTTTCTTCATTTCAAACATCAGTAATTCGAATTTAAGTGTTGAAAGGGTAAACTGATAATTTTTGATGCCACTGACGAACGTCTTTCGAAACGGTCGCATTTTAATAGGCTGGACAGAGAACTTATATAATCATATAAGTTACTCGCGATTACCTTCGTATTGATCTAAAATTAGGCCAATACGAATTCGATATTTTCTCGCTGCGTGCGCGTCGCCAATGCAATGCAAATTGCATTTTGTTAGTTTCTTTTGAACGCTTTGAAGCCATCATGCATCTTTTCGCAGCCGCTAAGTCGTTGGAATTCATGCGTATTCACACAAGTGACAAAACTAGGAATTTTTTTATCGAAAAAACTCGAAAAACGCCCTCATGCAATAGAGCTGTGAGAAATTTCTTGTCATCATGCATTGTCGGAAAAGGGTGAAATGTCACTTGATGTGTGAATATACTAGGTTAGACCACCAGGAGGATCCAATGCCATGCAGCATGCACATGCAATAATCATGCATTACTCTAATCAGTATACAATATAGTATATACCTCAACCAGCTTCTGCTTTTACACCCGTCTGATCATCTGATCCTGCGACGATCTTTTATCATCTGATCCTGCGGCGACAGTTCATCATCTGATCCTGCGGCGATCCTTCGTCATCTGATCCTGCGACGATCCTTCATCATCTGATCCTGCGGCGATCCTTCATCATCTGATCCTGCGGCGACAGTTCATCATCTGATCCTGCGACGATCCTTTATCACAAAAATATGATATTAATTTCCAATTCACAAATATCAACTTAAGTATAAAGCATTCAAGATAAAATGATCACTCAAAACCCGATTTTTGACCTTCGACATCTCCAACGCCACTCGTCCAAGGCCTTCGCATTGCGCACGCGAATACAAAATTGTCATGCAAGTTTTGCAGGAAATATTCATCGTTTTCTTCATGCTCCCGAGAAAACCAAAACACTCGACTATTATCTCCTTCTGGAAATACAATTTCTCGTGCATTTTTATGTTTTAGGCGCTCTGTGAGCGATATTTTTGTTCCGGACTATTGTCGTTCAAGATGGAGAAAATACAAGTGATGGGGCCCCAAATCACTTGTATTTACTCCGCATGCGCTTGACACGACCAGACTTCATGCACAAAAACCGCAATCCGAAAAAGTTGAAAATCAAGGAGGTAAACAGAAGAGTGTTCAGCATATCTCAGCCAAAAGCCAAATCTCATGCATATTTTACTTATGCATATATTACTCATGCACATCATCGAAATCGAGTTTTGTATTTGCGTGCATTATGTCCCAAGGCAGGTCCAACATCTTTCCACTCCGACGATTCTTTCTAGAAAAAGAAAAGCCTAGCTAAAGGGACTTGGTTTCTATGATATCTTGGTTCCGAACTTTGAACTATAATAACATGTTGAAAGAACTCAGCTCATATTCAGATTTTGATAAATCAATATAACAATACCTATTATTCGCTGCGAGCAAGCGTTTGTGTTTCGCCTTCCTCATCTTTCGCCGCCGAAGTTCATCCTGAGTTGAAGAAAGAAAAAACAATGTCAAGTTAACAGCTCACATGCATTTCGTATTTTCAATCGAAATATACAAGATATAGCAGTGAAAATCAGCAAGAATGTCTTCTGGCTATTCAAATCAACACGGCGATTAATTCATTTGCAAAGCCAAAAGCAAAGATCAAATTGACAGATATTCTTTCATATACCTCAGCAAGGTTCTTCCAACTTTACCCCGACATGACTTCTTGTGATTCTTCCTGGATCAAGTATGACTTTTGGATCGAATTTAGTCACCTTATATAGCCTGAAAAACATTCGAACGAACAAATGACTGTATGCATGGGTAATAATACTTAACAGTAAAGCCTGTTTTTAACGTCATGCTTCTCATTATAATCCAACAACAATAGGTAATGCCGGACATCTCAATTGATTAACTATTGTTTTGAAATGGTTCGGCAGATTTCAGTGCGCGGTTATACAGGGTGTCCCAAAAAAAACGCAACCACTTAAATATGCAAGAATATTAATATTGTTCGGGTTTGCACCATAGTTCAGCTAAAATGACTTTTAGCATTGTAAATGAAGGATTAAGAGCCATTTTCAATTCCCAGAGGTGCTTATCTATTGCGCTTTAGAGCTGTATTAATGTTCTGCATATTTAAGTGGTTGCTTTTTTTTTGGGACACCCTGTACGTCGCATTTTGGTCGCGTCGAACGCAACTTGAACGAGAGATAATGCGACGATAATGAAGCTTAATGAGGTTTATCATCTTAGTATCTATTGTTTGAATTGTATGCGACAAGACGAAAACGCGAGTTTAAAATTTGGCCTAAAAGTTCCAGGTCCGGTTATCCAGTTCACAGTCCAGTTTAGTGAGTGAAAGTTTCTCAGCGCCTCCTCTATTTGGACAAATTCAAAGATGGCCGACTTCGTTCCAAGATCTGTTATTCATAAACTGTCTAAAACTAAACAAACTTTGCAATCAAAACAACGAAATGTTCAAATCAAGTCAGTTGATACTCAGGCTTCTTGTTCAGCTTTTTCGAAGGCCGATCAAAGTGATATTAAAGACAGAAATTTAGATCAAACATTGGAGAAGACTGTAGACTGTAGCCAGAAGAATGAAGGAAATGTTAATGTTTTGGAAGAAACTTCAGATATTGTATATTTCAGCAAGAACCAGCGATGGCCCAAGGAGGATGAGCCGGTTTGTGTTGTTTGTGGTAGATATGGTGAGTTTATTTGCGACCAAACCGAGCAAGACGTTTGTAGTAAAGAATGTAAGGCGAAAAATATACACAAAAGTCAGGCAACTGGAAGACAGCAAGGAGATGGGTCGAAAATATTTGGTTCAGTACATAATGCAGCGAAAACAGGAGAGAACTACAATAAAACAAGCTTGGGGAGTAATATAAGAGAAGACAGATTTGAATCAAAACAGAATAAAGCATACAAGTATAACATTCACCCACAAATTGCCTCGCTTACAAACCAACAAGTTCAAGAACTCAGAAATCGCATGGAGATAAGCATCAGGGGTGATAATAATGAAAGACCAATCTTGGAGTTTTCTCAATGTGGTTTAAATGAACAACTTTTACAGAATTTGAAGAAGTCTGGGTATCTTACACCAACACCAGTTCAAATGCAAGTCATTCCAATTGCATTGTGTGGATGTGATTTGTTAGCGTGTGCTCAGACTGGCTCAGGCAAAACTGCTGCATTTCTGGTGCCAATAATCACTAAAATTCACCATAACACTGGTAGGTATATTTGCATAAATTCACTGTTCTTACGGTTGTTCTTATATCCTCGGCCCAGGATGTAGAGATAGTTCAATCATCCTGGTAAATTCATTCTTTGTTGCATAGTTTTTTTATAAAGTGTTTTTTTATAAAGTGTTATAATGATCTATTTATATAGCTTCAAGATGGAAGTCCTCAGCACCTATGGGCCTGGTTCTTGCCCCAACAAGAGAACTTTGTATGCAGATTGAAAATCAGGCCAAAGAACTAATGGCAGAACTACCTAACATGAGAACCGCGTTGGTTGTGGGGGGAATGCCGATGCCAAATCAAATATACAGGTTACAACAAGGAGTGCAAATTGTGTTTGCCACACCTGGAAGGCTTGTGGAAATTTTAAACAAAGCCGATTTGGATTTCTCTGAAATTCAAATGTTAATTATTGACGAGGTGGATGTTCTCATGCAAATGGGATTTGAAAATCAGGTAGGTTTGTGGTAGAATATTTCAAGTCTCCATTCAACTGAACCCCTTTTTCGAACTCTGCAAACTCGCCATTTACAACTGAACCCCATCTGCAAACTACTAATAGCTCCAAGCTTATATTACTTCTTCAACTGTGATTTTTAGATAAAATCAATCCTAGAAAACATTCCAACTGACAGACAAACACTTCTATTCTCAGCGACAATCCCACCATCTGTGGAAAGAATTTCATCAACACTGCTAATGAATCCAGTCTGGATTTCAGTGGGTCCACCCAGCACTCCTAATATGGATGTGAAACAAGTCATCATCTGGGTGGAAGACAAATCTAAAAAGAAAAGACTCTTCGCTCTGCTTAAAGATTCAAAATATTTCACTCCACCTATTTTGGTATTTGTAGATTCACGTCTTGGGTCGGATATGTTGTCTGACGCCATTCAAGAGGTGGAGTAAATGAAATATTTTTTTTTCAGGGTAAAATTATTCAGCTAGTCCCTACTAGTGCTAAAATACTGCTTTTCATATTGTTATAATTGTCTAAACAAGTTTAGTGGCCCTAAAATATCAGCTATTTTTTATCGTGAGAAAGAGTATTTGTCTTGAATGCATCAATTGTAAAATATTTCTTTTTCAGACCTGCAACGTTCGTTGCACTTCCATGCACGGTGAAAAAGTGCAAAGTGAACGGACAAGAATTTTAACAGCATTTCTTTCTGGAGAATATGATGTGCTCGTATGTACAGGGGTTCTGGGTCGGGGTCTGGACCTGCGCTGTGTCAAACAAGTAAGTCTTTGGGGGGCAGGGTGGCTACCTAGGATTTACTAAACATGGTATTATTACCATACCCGAGGATTGTGTGACCTGTGATACTGATGATGTCAGCACGGTCTAGAGGATTGGTGATAGAAGGACTGGTGACTAACGGTATTCTTTCATCCACGACAGGTGATAATCTTCGACATGCCATCGAGTATTGATGAGTATATTCATCAAATTGGTCGAGCTGGAAGACTGGGCTCTAATGGTCTCGCGATAACCTTTATTAACAACACGAACAAAGGTGTTTTTTTAGACCTCGTTGAAACGGTACAGCAGCGCGGTGTCAAATTGCCTGACGAACTTTTAAACTCTCCTCACCTGTCCTCCCAGCAGTACGAGAGAGAATATAAGAGAAAGAGTAGAAAACGTAAGCAGGAGGAGACCTTTGTGAATAGGGAGAATATAATGGATATCTTAAAGAAGAGCACGTTTCGACGAAGACTGAAGGAAAGATGAATCAGTTGCGAGCTAAAACCAGAATTCAGATAGAACGTTCAGCACTTTCACTGTGTCACAATTTTTGCTATGAAGTTTCTTGCTTATTCGTGTTCAAAAGACTAAATTATAGCGCAGGATATCTGGCGTGTTCAGTATTCTACAATAAACTGTCGTATGGGTTTTTGTCCAAACTAGGAGAAACATATCACTGAAAAATTGTGATCTAATGTAACGCTTGCTCTATCATCAATTTGTCGTGTATTTTCAAAGGTGAATTGTTAGAAAACGGTGCACGTTCATGGTTGAAAATAAAACGGATCTATATACTTGTAAGACCTAATCTGGAGCATTTGTAAAGAATTCTCTACTTTACTCGTCTTCCGGGGAGGGAGGGAGGTGTCGAAGCTACGTCCCGTGCCCATGTCTGTTTACTGTGCTATCCATGCACGCTTAAGATTACATTATCATTCATATGCAGGAATCTCGCAATCGCTTTTGGCAGGTTTTGTCATTCTTAGTGACTAGATCAGTTACAAATGAGTTACGCGTTATTTAAATGAGAAAAATAAACAATGCTGCTTTTATATTTCATTCATTCTTTTAATGTTTTATGATTGTTTCATGTATGATTACAATTTTATTTCTGCAACTGCATTTTTGATACAAACGATGCGTCTTCCTGAGCTATCTCTTACATCTACCGTCAATCGGTATTTCCCCTGGAAATAGAAAATATTTTCATATGAGACACCTTTATAAGCTCTGTAAATTATGACAAAAAAATCAGGTACAATATTTGTGAACTGTATGGCACTCTAGCCAGGCACCATTGCACACTTACACTCCCGAAAAATCCAAGAGCACCGTTAACGTTCAAAGTTCTTGGAATTACGAGTTTTTCATCAAAATGAAAACTCCCTGTCTTCCCTGGACATATTGGTATAGGTGACAGTTTCTGTATGTCGGAGCATTTCACTGACTTTGGGCTAAAAAATTTTATGATAGGAGTTGGTAAAGTTACAGATAAATTATATCAAAAATTATACTTTACTGCGTTTTTTTGGTGTATTCAGCAAAATATGGCTTTTGACGGTCCAGAAAATATTTATGGAAAAATTAAGATATTCAACTTTGTAAATAAGCGCTTAAAAATATTGATGTAAAGATTTGTATTAACCCTGGCACGATGCAAAAATCGGCTTTCGAGTCGTAAATTTGAGCTGATTCGATAAAAGAGTAACCAGAAACCTTGCCGTTTATATAACTTTATAACTTACATGTGTTTGGAAATAAGACCGGTAACAGAGGTGTACCCCCATAAGATCTTCCTCTCCACCTTAATATTTCTGATTTGAAAAACTGTTTCAGGTGTGGCTTTATAACTGTTAGAATATGAACCGCTGGCTGCAAGAACTGCTCCTGGCTTGATTTGAATGGGATAGGAACTTTTCAGATTCACCTGTTTGATTTGAATTGGTGCGCTGCTATCTGATGGAGAAGTTGACAAATGTTTAGACGTTTGTTTTGATTCACTATCTCTAGATCTAGCTTAAAATACGTACCACAATTCTGGAACTCCAACTTTCGTGCATTCGCACCAAAGATGCACACCAATAAAACGACTGAGCACAATTTAAAATACATTATCAATTCTTTTCTTCAGAGCTGCTATCTTGCATGGGAATCAAACAGAAAAGCTGTAGTGAACTTTACTAAAACTCCCGCGTGAATTTATAGATTAAAAGTAAACCTGTGCGGTGTAGCTGAATAAACAGCTTCTTTGTTAAACAAAAATGAGTAAACTAGAAACCAAAACGTTATTATAAACTTCTAAAATGAAGTTCAATCTGTTCAAACAAAATTTTATGAAACCTAAATGCGTACCAAGGTTATCAAATGATTGTTTGAAACGCCCAGACTCCGTTATTAGGCAACGAATGAATTCATTTGAATTATGTTTGAACCTTATACCCACCAACGGCTATACCTCATCTCGACAATGCCAATGGCCAACTGATATTTTTTATTCGGTTAACAAGCGATTTATCAGATGCATGCATGTCAGTGAATTAACCCGCCGCGGTCACCCACGTTCAATAACGGTAATATACTCAATTCGGCATTATCTTAAATCATATAGGTTTCCTGATATATCGTTCTGATGTATTATTTTAGAGATATCCGGGCTTGTTAGATATTGCAGGTAAACTGCCGAAAAACCCAGGAAAAGTATATCATATTGACTATATGTACTATAAATGATATACATGCATGCAGTGCGGGCAATCTAAATGATAATTGAAGTCGAACCATGCATAGGCAAAAACTTGTAACTCTGGAATAAAAAACGCCAATGTTTTCACTTTTTCAGTTTTTTATTATGACTTTCAGAGATGTTTCTCATTGTTTTAGGTAGAAAAGAGAATTCAAGAGGACATTGTTGTGTATATAGAACATAAGCTAATTTAGAGAAAGATCGTGTTCTGCTTCTGCATAGCGTCTCTTTACCAAATGCATCCAAGACCAAACCTATCTGATTTTGTCAAAGCACTCACACATATAGATGATATTTTCACAGATTCATCAGTATTTTCTTCAATGTAGACAACCAGACTTATAACTTACTTTCGGTTGTATCGTATTGTGAAATTCAACTATATAATGTTTTCAGTGTTTACAAAGCTTCGTGTAGTCATAGAGGCAAACCAAGCTCTGTATCATGCAAGTCTTCATGTTTAAAATAGAAAGCAATTAAAATGTCTTCAACTATTTGTCTTCAAAATTATCATTATTTAAACTGCTTCCTCGCAATGTTTGAACCTAAAATTGAGTTTAAATACAGAAATAGAATGACAATTGAAATCCTCTCCTTTATAAATATGGTTTAATTAGTTTTAACACGAAAATCGTGAACTGATGCTGACTGCCAAAATATATCTAATGATCAACTATATATTCATATCACTGTCTGCTATAAGATCAATTAGTTAAGAAATTGATAATAAGGCAGGTCAACTTTTAAAAGACCTTTTATTCATTTGTTTTTAAATGAGACGCACGATAATAATAGAAATATCAAATCTCCATTTCTGCGGCGAACTTATTCATTGATAAACTGTGATTAATGATGACAACTTTTGTCGAACTAAATGATAAAAATTTCAACTTGAAAGTAAAGGCGAATATTATGTCGTCTTTAGGTTTTCTGAGAAAGGAGGAAGAATAAAAAAGAACGAGGTTTGAATTTGTAGTGAAATCTAAACATTATCAACATTAATGATCAACTTTTATATAATTTTATTAGCTTTCTTGAAGCTATTCGAGTTCCTCGAATGCTCAACTCAAGTTTCCTTAGTAATGTTCTGCTCTCTTGATAGCGCAGTTGAGAGCTTTCTTGATAAGGTTGAAGAAATTTGAGAAAGATGTTCATCAGACGTTTTCACAAGTTTCTTGGCAAAATCAACCAAGCCTTTAGTAGAGTGGTCTGCAAGGCTGTCTTTCTTCGTGACCTCGGAGTTCAAAACCTTTGAATGCTTTCTTGTGAAATTTTTACTTGGTTTCGTTTTAAGCGCGTGAACCTCTTCGACTTTGTCTATTCCTTTGCTTACACTAGTACCAATCAAGCCGCCAACGAATCCACCAATCATAGCTCCTACAACAGGCACAGGGATGAAGAACTGACCAATCATAGAGCCCGTGCTTACGGCTACAAGTTGACAGCTAGTCTGGCGCACTTTCCGTTTCACTGTTTCCCTGAATTCCACCTCAGAAATCTCACCAGCCTTCCGTAATTTTCTCGCGCGGGACAACGCGCGAATCGTGATAATTGCGTCCACGGCTAACGTAAACGCAAACCCAGCGGTTGCATGGCCAAAAGTTGAAGCCGTGGCACTGAGACCAAGTGCAGCAGTATTCCCTGGGGCCGACTCTTGTACATTCTTAAAAGTATCTTGGAACACTTCCTTGCAGAACAGTTTGAATTCTCTGCTAGACAAATATTCTTCGTACTCTTGTAACAACTTGTTTGTCGTGTTTTGCCTACCAACTCTACCCTCTGGTATGCGCAAAAAAATAAACTGAACCGTGTATTTGTAATACGTTCCAGCGAGCCTTCCTTCCATGTAAATGTCATGGAATTTCCCTTCGATCTTTCCTAAAATTATCAAACCAAAATTGGCTGGTTTTTCAAGATTTTCAGGCCAGAAAGGGAGATTACTTTCGCTCCCCATCGAAGCAAGGAAGAAATCGATGTCTGCGTAGAGCCAGTCGGATA
This sequence comes from Dendronephthya gigantea, assembly GCF_004324835.1. NCBI lineage: Eukaryota > Metazoa > Cnidaria > Anthozoa > Malacalcyonacea > Nephtheidae > Dendronephthya > Dendronephthya gigantea. The sequence goes on along the minus strand of NW_021163105.1, from coordinate 308,091 downwards.
AATTTCCCGGTAATTTAATCCACAAAAACACAAATGTTTTGTACATCCACAAAGGTAACTTCATGTGCAAACGTCTAAAAGCGTTCCTCTGTAAATATGAGTGGAATCCTTGCAAGAGCTGTGGGTTGATGTACCTTCGAGTGTTCCTGCCTTCCATAATGAATTCACTTTAAAGGATTAATCTTGTCTCGTATAGTACAAAGAGAAATCATTCACGATTGAAGTGAGATGAAAGCGTCCTACTGTGTTATCTACTCATTACGCCGGTCGTTAACCGCAAGACCGTTAGGTATCGTGATAACACCTCAAAGATTTCGAAAATTGGGTTGCTTCATCTTGATAAACTAAATGCATAACCCACCTTCTTGCTTTGTTTGTACAAGGCCTCAACTGTATTTTACAGTATACACGATAAGGCAACATTTAACGCAGATTTAAGCCGTGAAGTGAACCGCTATGAATGCAAAAACATAGGAACAAACGTGCTAATGAAATATACCGTATTTCGAATAGTCCAATCAGTCATTTCATTGTTTATCTGTCGGCTCAGATTTTGGCAATGAGTGAGAGCGGTTCATAAATTTGTAATGAAGAAACTGAATAATGTTTTGGAGAAATATACCTTTGAATGTTTGCTCTTTCGGTTAAAAATTCAAACGATCATTGGAAATTGGAAAGATTTTTCGCATGTTAAAATGCGAAAGTATGCATCATGCTTCTAACATTGTTTTACGCGAAAAAGGCAAGCTGTTTCTGACAAAATATAGCGTAAAGATTTGATTTTTCGACTGGATGCATGTTTTGAATTAGAAATGAAGTGTCGGGCAAATTAGCATGAGGTTATTCTGCTAACAAGATGACACCGCTTGAATAATTGATTATTGTGAAAGTTAGTGAAATTTGCATACTTTGAAAGCACAATCTTTCGGGTTCTTCACTGTCCAGCAGTGATTTCGCATAAATTGCGTAATAATTCCTCATTAATATTCATTAGCATCTCATTAATATGCATACCGGAAGTAAATTAGCGAAAAACAACGACTGCAAAGCATTGTGGTAGAGAATATTCAAATTTCATAAATTTCTTTGAATTTTACGAGTTTTGTTCAGAATCAGCAAAATTTTGACGTTTTTCTTTAAAAGATTATTTAGAAATGTCTGAAGAGTTTGTCGAGATTAGGGTAAGCATTCAGTATATCTTTCATTGTATAATGATTTATTCTCCTATTCATTTTCGTTAGGAAAATCATTAGAAATCACATTGAATGACCAGTCATTCCGACCGCCATTTTTGTCAAAATACGTGCTTTATTGTTCTCAATAAACCTCGGCAGTTATTCGGCTTTTACTTACAAAATTGTTTTGTATTATAGCATATGGTCAAATCTTTTCGTGTGGCCGAACTTCAAGAGTTATTAGGCTATGCAAATCGTTCAAAGACCGGTAGAAAACACCACTTAATGGGTAGAGCATTAGAAATGCTTAAATCTGATCCAGGACCCAAAGTTCGAAGCAAAATCCGTGAACTGTATGGTAATAGGTACCCTCGGCGAATGTATGTGGCACCTTATATGCAGAGACAGAATAATTACGGTTCATCAGGGTATTCAATGGGTGAATCAAGTCATAGTATGTCAACAATCTCTTCCCAGGGATCTGTTCAACCATCATCATCCACTTCACTGCCTGTTCTCCCAGATGTCAAATTACGGCCTTTGCCGTTTTACGATTTTCGGGATGTTCTTGTCAGGCCCCATTCTCTTGGTAAGTTTTTGTAGATTCCTTGAATTTGGCATTTCTAAGCTCAATGCATTTTGATTAGCCAAATTCACTGAAGAAGGCAATATCTGGTATCATGTATAGATGTCCTGAACTCTATTACTGTTTAACAGAGCTTCAAAGAATCTCTAACATCGCCAAAAAAATCAAATGATTTTTATGTCATGAATATCAGAGTTGATATTGAAATGGTTGAGCATCATTAAATATATACATGTATCTGTTTCATAGTGCCCACTGGCAAACATTCAAGATATCAGGATTCCTACATTTTATTTCATCTATCACCTCAACAGGTGAACGAAATTGTCAGTTCAAAGTAAGTGGCAAACGTTTCACAATATGACCGCAAAACTGATTCCATTTCACACGCCATTTTTACAGTGAGTTTCCAATCTTTCTTTAGAGACACCAGGCCAATGTCTAATAGTGAATTCAATGTTCAAATACAGTTAAGGTACGCATAGAAACCATAAATTTCCTAGGAAAGTGCAGAGTATTACTGTACATATATATCATTGAATTATGTCTAACAACATATTTGCAGATTTTGTTTACTTGAGACAAGTTGTGAGCAAGATGATCTCTATCCTCATTCAGCAACTTTAAAAGTGAATGGAAAAATGTGTGGATTGCCTGTAAGAAAAAATTTATAATTTTTATGTGCTTTTTTAAGTTGTTTGTGTGATGGAAAAAGGTATTTATTTTTATTTGGGTGCAGTTTTCTTTTTTTGATGTGAAATTATTTAAGAGTGAATAAGTTTTGAATGATCAAGTAATGCCCAAATAAACAGCCTGTTGGAACTGGCCTTAAAATATAGTTTTGAGTGTTAGAGACACCTCTTGAAATTGTTCTCGAGCAATGAAAACCATCCCGTAAACGAAAGCCTCAAAGTGTCTATTGCTATGTGTACGAGAACATGTTTTTCGTTCCTTCAGGGTTTCATACCACGTGATAATAAAGGGGAGCATAAGAAGTGTGGACGACCAGTGGATATAACCTCATATTGTCGGTTATCTTCGACAATTCCCAATCACCTTCATATAACTTGGGAGCCAGATCCATTACAGGTCGGTTAATCATAGAAACCTTGACTGTGTCCTCTGTTCATGGCTTTCTTATACTAATCAGTACATCTTGTGGGTGATTCCAAAGATCCACCATTCGCATTGGACACTATAGTTTTCTATATGAAGGCTAATGATTTAAAACATGTACTTAATTGTATTTACAAATGGTTGATTGCTGTTTTCTGACAGAGAAAATTATTATTTTCCACCAGAGGTTTGTGGTATCCGTGCATCTTGTTAGAAGAGTTACATCCAGTTGCCTGATACAAAGACTAAAGATCAGAGGCAGACGGAATCCCGACCACTCCAGAGCGCTGAGTAAGTGAAGCAAACAGCATTTTGAGCAGTTGTGTATGAATCACTTGTATTGATTTTTTACTTCCTCAAACCCAAAGTCTTGTCAAGAGCCAAATGTGGGCTTCAAAAACAAGCTTTTCTATTCCGTAGTAAAAGAGAAGCTCACCCAAGATCCTGACAGTGAAGTTGCTACAACCAGTTTAAGATGCTCATTACTCTGTCCAGTAAGTATCAGTCTGCATTCTGTCAAAATAAATATTTTAACCGAAGAACGTCTATATTTTTAAACTTATATGTTTGTTTTATCACCTTCAGCTCGGCAAGACGCGAATGACGCTACCTTGCAGGTTGGTTCTAGTCTGATTGCACTTCATTTTGATATTTTGTAGCTAGCAATGTACGATTTCAGCCATTAAAAGAGCGTTTTGTTGTGATATAGATCAAAGAATTGTAATCATCTTCAGTGCTTTGACGCCGCACTCTACCTACAAATGAATGAAAGAAAAAGTAGATGGATTTGTCCTGTATGCGATCAAGAAGCTAGATTTAACGACTTGATCATAGATGGGTACGACGTGATGGCCATTTGATGGTCATGATGATCACAAAGTGATAATAAAATAAGTTGAATTTTACTTTGAAAAGTCACGGATGTTTTATTATACGACTATTATAAGATGCTCTCCAATGACGGAATGTATTTTTCCAGGCAGAAATTAAACTTTCTTGTGTGTTTTGCAGATTGTTCATGGAAATTCTCGAGATGTCAACACAAAACAACGACATAGTTTTCTTCGAGGATGGTTCGTGGGAGTCAATTGGCACAACAGGTGATATAGTTGACGCTTCCTGACCGTTCCTGTATTCCGTATTTCAAACAGTTTTTTAAAATTTTATTTCTCTTCAGATCTTGCTGCCAAAATGACCGTCATAACATCACCTAAAGTGAAAGTGGAGAAACCAAAACTGATCGAGGAAGAAGACAGTAAGAAATACAACCGTAGCCACATCCTTCGTGCGATGAAAACTATGCTTCGCAACGTTATCGGGATAACTCACTTATTTTTTGTTGATTTAGAAGCTAAAAGCAAGCAAGATCCTCCAGTCATAGACCTCACTCTCAGCAGTGACGAGGAAGAGGAAGAAGAGGAGAATCATAAAACGTCGCCCATGATCCAAACGTAATCCTTTGTTTCACTCCTTGTTCTGGGCTGACTGCCAGATTTTTTAGGAATCTCTTGAGGGACTCTTGAGTGTCTAGGTTCTTTATTTAAACGTCCGGTGAATTCACGAAATGATTTTGACACTTATTAAAAAACCTAATGAAAGTCTGGTCAGTAAGATTTCTGCCTGATGCAATATTAGTGCACCCAGACTTAAGAACAATCAGCCTAAAACTAGTACTCTCTTCTGAGGTGGAGTCAAGACCTCTCTCTTCTGTGGACTGATTTTGATCTTCTTGCCTTTCTTAGGATACCAGTCCTCACACGTCACCCGGCTGTTTCAAGCCAAACTATATATCACCCGGCAGACCTATACCCTATGGGCAGTCCCTCGCCTGTTCTTCCTGATCTCGGTACGTATGAGCATAAAACGTGGTTAAACTGTCAGAATATTCTCTTTGAATGATATCATCTTTCCGTTCATTTAGGCTGTGATATCAACTTATTTACTCTTCCCGCTGAATCGGTGAGTTTCTCACATAAGGAACAAGCTAAGATCTTTCTTAAGATCTGATGCTTGCACTGACCTATAAAAACACTGGAACCTCACCTTTCGTTATTATTATTAGTATTTTCAAAATTTACACTTTATTTAATGACTTGTGAAATGCCATTATTACCTAACTAGCCTCGTTTTCGTGTAAGACGCACTAGACCTCCAGAACTACCTGTTATATAACCTGTTTCCTGGCGTTGCTTCCTGATTAATCTAAAGTGTTTAAAAACATCTCCTTGTATAGTTTGCATTTTACAATGTCGGAGGAATGCGTGGACAGAATGCAGCACACGCCATCAATCTTGACTGACTATATGACAGATAACGAATCCCGATAATAAATAAATCTCGAAACTACTTTTATATTGTAAATATAGTATAAAATTAAAAATGAAAGCGCTATTTGAAAAATATCTATTTATATTTAAATATTATGCCATGCAAATCCATAATTACCAGTGAATGAATATGGACGGAAATATGCCAGCCCGCGAGGAAAAGCGTATTTGGTATGCTAGAATTATATTGTGTAAAATAATGTAAATTGTTTTAAGTGGACAAAAATATTTGTAGGATGAGATGAACTGCAGTATTTGAAGTCCGATTTATAGGACGTAGGCTCTTTTGTCTCACAGCAAACTGTAATATCAATCCTCGCACTGCAAAGTAGAGTTTCCAATGAACATGCACGGCCCTGGGTTCATAATAAGGACTGCTTTCCACTGTCGCTCTTTGTACACGCACGTAAACGTTTAAAATAATTTAAATGATACTTTCATAAAATCTACGATTGAATACGTGCATAGGGTTGAGTTCTGTTGAAGATTTAGTATGTCTTTTTTCTGGCAAAAAATTGATTATTTAACAACTTAGAAGGTTCTAAACTACGCAGGAACGCGACAGTGAAAAACAGCCCTAAAGTCGTGTAATTTTAATGGCTTTATACTTCACGCTTATCGCATTTATTGTTTAGTAAATTTTGTCAATATTCTATTAAAGTTTTCTATACGTTGCGTCAAGATAAACTGTTTAAATAAAACGTCCTTGCATAAATATCTTTGTTTATACCACGTAGTAAATTTTTTTGACTGGAGTTGAAAGTCGAAGTCGAAAACCTTTAAGATGTAAAATGGAAATTTTTCTAATAAAAAGACTTTTAACATCTGCAGACAATCGTAGGTATGTGAGCGCATAACTAATCCTCTGCATGACTGGTCTCAGCCGTGGGAAACTTATTGGTTGGAGACTGTTTACACTATATCGTATTCGCGTGGTCACGATATCAAAACTAGCCGTGTCATAGTGAGTTCCTCCCCAAAATTATGAATGCTTTAACATGATATGCCAAATAAAAAAAGTTGATCTTGTAGTACAATACACATTGTGTTTGATGTTCAGAGAATGTTGCTGTTTGTTAAATTGCTTTATTGATTGTGAACCGTACAGTTTGATGGATGCCGCAAACAATTTCAATCATTTCAAATCGCGATAACATGGAACGATAATTTGAGAGCCGGGAAATTGCCTGTGAAAATGCATTTAGGGAGTTTAAGATTCACCAAATTTGCGACGCGAGCGCGATTGAAGTAATACTGCTATCATTTCCACAGTTTCCAAGCACGGATGGAAATTATAGACTCTTTGATAAACAAAGTCAATGCCGTACGTAAAACAAATTATTTCTGGTCTGCTCACTGTATAAGTAGCAGTTTTCATGCCACGTTCTCGTCGTAGATTTTGGTGCATCTGAATCTCGCTGTGTCACCACAGTAGCTCTGAGTTTTAAAAAAATCCTTCCTAGATGTGGGATGCGGTGTTCATTTCCACAGAAAAAAAGTCTACGTGGGTTCTATTGGACCCACATTTGGCAATCGCCACTCGTTATTACTGAACTCCTGCTGTTTAAATTGTGTTGCTCTCAGATCTTTATTTAAAGTGGATAGCTCAGTTCTAAACTGTTCTTCAACAGGAATATTAATCGCATGTAAGACACACCGATTCAAACGGAACTTTTTTACACTATAGAAAAGCTCTAAACCATTCAGGAAAAGATGGAATGCTAATGGTTTAAACTACGTCATTACTACCCAGGCATATATTATATATATATATATAGCATCAACGGATATTCCAAACTATTTCTTCATATGAAAATTGTTTTCATCCTATCAAACCAATCAATTGCTTCTAATCTCATGAAATGCGGTTTTCAAGGTTTCGTCTAAATGATGATTTCAGGAAGCAGAAACGTTTTTGCACTTGACGTCTGTTTTATATTTTTTTATGATTTTGTACTTTTCCTGTCTACAAGCTTTCCTGTCTATGATTTTGTACTTTTCCTGTCCACAAGCTTCCCAGTTATGGGGGACACGCGCTAGATTGCATTTACACGTGAAACGATGCGGTTTTTTCAAGGCTTTTGTGAAAAACGAGGATGGGATCAAGTTTTCTCTTCCATTCACAAATTGTGTTTTCTGTGTTTTAATCACCGCATTACGGATAATCCTGCTTTTCAATAAAGAACCTCTTAGATGTTTATAATTAGTACAGATTTATTGTGCCAAATATAAAGGGATATTTTTTATGATGGGCCATAACTTGGAAATCCACAAGGCGGAATATTACTTCGATCACCGGAGCCGAAGATGGATTCATGTTTGGAATTACATGATTGAGAGCAATGTTTTCAGTATGACTCTAAGAAATCTTTACGTGATTACTCTAAGGCACTCGGTCTGAACGCAGCCTAAGAAAACTCTAACCCTTTGTGTGATTGGACTAAATTATAAAAAGAAATATGCATGCACTTAAATGTTCTTTAGTATCAATGTGAAAATAGATAAAGCCAGAATGGTTTGATGTCTGAGTGTTTATCCTGATGCAGGTTGGAAACAAAAGCATCTTCATTGTTAAATTAAACTGGCTTCTGTTTAATCCATAAATAGTTTCACCGTACTCTTCTCCTCAACGTAAATTCTTCCAATGTAAAATCCGTTACAACTTTGGGATGAAATTGTCCAGCCTTAGGCTATGTTGCCAGGTAAATGAGTGAAAAAGGGATGTGATCGAATGTTTATGAATTAGTTACCATAACTGCATGCATGCATGCAGGCTTCTAGAAAATGAAGACCTACATAGGCTAAAGTTATAAACGCGGACACGTGTGTTGGAAAAGTGTTTCTTTTGTATCATCCAGGAATGGAATCGTGAAATATTTTGAAAACACAGAGAAGAATGGGTCCTTAATATCCATTGCTCGTTTGACCCTATGAAACTATTTTATGGCATTTGTGATGCATGACTAAAAAAGTGCACAATTAAATTTACAATAACACCCACGACGATTATGAAATCTGCATTTTAGATGAGCATATATTCATGTCTTTGGTTCTTCGTTAATACCAAGATTATTCCAATCATTATTCCATTAGAGCGGCGTATGAGAGACATTTCAGCAAATTGTCATCAATGTTATGCTCTTAATGTCGAAAGGACTAGAAAAAGGTCGTCATTGTCGTTCAAACGGTGTGAATTCTGCTGGAATTATAGGACCATGAGCCAAGGTCATAAAACGCGAGTATTTGCTCTTCTGGTCCTTGGCATTGTTGTAAGTTTTACCTTTAGTGTATGGACAAGTAAATACGCTAAATTTCCACCATTGAAATGTTTCTACGGTGCTAGAACACGTGTCAGGAATGTAATACCGAAGTCCGCTCGGCCGAATGGACTTCGAGCAGAATTTCACACTAAAGAATTTCTATTTATTTCTGTTATGAGTTCAAGTAAATATTTAAGAACGAGGGCTCGTGGAGTTTATGAAACATGGGGGAAAGATGTGCCGGGTAAATTGTCGTTTTTTACTGGACGTCTCAACTACACAGATGATGTGAGAAATCTTCCAATCATTCAACTAGACGTCCCTGATGATGTATATCCACCTCAAACAAAGGCATTCATGATGCTCAAGTATGTATATGAGCACTATGTTGATAAATATGAGTGGTTTATAAGGGCTGACGATGATGTTTATTTACGAGCGGATAAACTGAGAGCGTATCTCTTGAGACTTGATAGTTCAGATGATCTAGTCATAGGGCAACCAGGGATCGGGAAAAAGGAGGAAGTAGGGAAACTTGGACTTGGAAAAGACGATAACTTTTGTCTCGGCGGACCCGGCATTATGATGACTTCAAGTGTGTTGAGAAATGTCGGTCCGAATGCTGTAACTTGTTTAAATGGAACTGCTTCATATCACGAAGATGTCGAGATAGGTCGATGCTTACGGCAATTTGGCGGCGTGATGTGCCCATGGGGCTTCGAGGTAATTATTTACGTCCCCCTTTAATTAAAACTACTTCTGTGTGCGCTAGATTCTATCTTTGTTTAGCATTATTTCTTGCAACATTTAAGAATATCGAATGCTTTTATCTGCAACATTTTTGGAATGTCTCATTGTTTAAACTGCAACATTTTGGAATAAAAAATTTTTAATTTGCAACATTTCATGACATACAATACTTAAAACTGACTTATTAGACCAAATTATCGGATGTCGTTATATCAATGATCTTTTTTTAAATCATTTCCCAATAACTAAATTTTCTTGGTGACTGGTAAACATTAGCCTTATGGAATATAAACACTGCAAAGATATTTGAAATTCACAAAGGTATTAATTAAAAAGTGATTAGTATTTTAATTAAATTAATATATAAAATAGGAATGATACAAGAATTTTCCAAAGTAGTAATATTTCACATCTCCTCTGGTAGCTTAGATATACCATTAATTTCAACGATAAGTATATGACAGATTATGGCATTTTTGATATTCAATAAATGGTCTGGTGTGGTGTGCATGCTTTTCACGTGGGAATGACGTGCATGCCTTTCACGTGGGAGTTAACGTCGCCCACATTCGCTATAACGTCAGAAACATTTTTTAACTTGTTTAATTGATCGATTTATCAGCAAAAAAAAATATTTTGATCGATTAGCTACGAGTAAAAAAATTTTCAGCTGGGTAGTGTTATTGAGGCTTTCGTAACTCAAGAAGATTGAATGGAAAATTTTGTACCAAAGATAGCATTAATGGTTAAATGATACATAGCTCAGCTAAGTAGAAGTTTCAGCTAATTTAACATATTTGGCATATTTTTCTTTGAATCGTATGAATCGTTCCTTGAAAACGCTCAAAAACGACGCTCTTGTGCAAATAGCCTAACTCAGTTTATTTCTGGCTATTTCGCCGTATAATCTGGGAGACAGGGCAAGCCAGGGCAAGCCAGGGCATGTTAATATACATCTATTGATACGAATGCAGTATGGGTTAAATATAGAACAATGGTATTTGGTTCTACGCACAAACAATAATTATCATTTATATCTTATCAAAAGTTTTCCAAAGACCGTCTAACAATTATGCATGCAAACTGATCTTAAAAAACTTGCATAGCTACAGAAAGCCGGATTATCTAGCTACACGAAGCCTTTTTCTCATAACCACTGAGGGGAAGATCTAAAATTTCCCCTCGAAGGCTAACTTTCATCAGCTAAAGGTGCATCCTTGCATGGTTTTCATCATGGACAAACTGGCTGGAATTTAAAGCTGTGCCAAACAAAACGAAAAGGCGCCCGGTCATCTCGAGAGAAGCTGCTATTCCAACAATGAAACAAATGCACTTTCGCAATTACACATTTATCATTTGTTTAGTTGTCATGCCTGTTAGTTTAAGGTATTTTATCTGCAAATCCATTTAACACAGTCACGAACACCTCATAAAGAGTCTGAAAACATTGAAATTAAATTGTACATATGTAAGACTGCGGTGAGCTCGAAGAAATACTATCATCGGAAGAAATGTTTTGAAAGACGAAGTTTAAGCGGCTGTTTTTTATAATATGACAAAAAAACACCTTGTAGTTAATTATTGATACCATAATTAACAAGTACACCATACAATGAGTTTTACCATTCAGGCGCCAGTCGATTAATAATGTTGTATTTAGCAAGCATCGTGCTGATGGTACTTTAATTAAACTGTCAATCACGAATATACTTCGATTGTCTAAAATTAATGACGATCAAACAGAGCCACAACCAATTTTCGATTCTCGACGCGCTTTTCTTTTTTTGACAGATGTGAACGAGTAAATAGTTAGAAACCTTTGATGTATTAAAAGCTTTGATGTGAACAACCGTGACTAATCCACTCGTTCACATACATCAAATAAAGAAAATCTAACAAAAAAATTTCAGAATTAAAGATCGCAAGTTTAAACAAAGATTAAGATTTACAAATCCTCATTTTCACAGGCTAAAGAACTCTTCCGTCAGGTGTACGAACGGCCATTGGAAGCTTATCATGGTTCGTTGGACACCATAGAGTATCTTAAAGGCATTAGTTTTCATCCTGTGAAGGATCCAGCATACATGAGACGCATGCATGTCTTTTTCAATTCACACCACATGCATCGTCTTCTTCTACGCAAGCGTTCATTGGATCGCACTTTAAAGAACATCCAGCCATTCATGAAGGGTAGTATGCATTGGAAGAGCAGCCGACAGCTCCTGGCTGATCACAACGACAGATCCCATCGTTATGCAAGGAACAGTTCGCAACCTTGGGAATCGCTAGACTTCTCTAAAGTTTGGGCCCTGACGGACAAACCGCCATTGCGCTATATACACGATGGAACAGAGGCAGCGATGACCAAAGTTGTCGACTTTGCAAAGGAAGTCCTACTGCGCGACGGAGAATCGAATTTATACGAAAAAGTAAGCTTCGACAAGTGGCATAATGGCTACATGCGTGTTGACCCTAAAATAGGCACAGAGTTTTTACTAGATATCGGCACAAAATACCAGACACGTGATCCCGATAACATTGCTAGGGTCACGCGCACGCGTCGTACGGTACGAATACGTCAGACGTTTTCCAAATTCGTTATAAAATCCGAAGAGACCTACGGGGAATCAAAATCCGCTAAATTTTATTGTTCCTTTGATGGAAAGACTCGAAAACTTTAAGAGGTTTTTGAGAAGTTTTGAAGAGGAATTTTTACTGCGGAATGATCCGGTGAAATTGCTCGTAGTGTATTTCCCCGATGTTGCGTCCAGCATAAAGCAGAAAAAAGTGTTTAATGACTACGTGGAAAGATATCCGTCGGTTGAAATGAAGTGGCTCGACGTCAAAGGACCGTTCAAACGAGCGGTTGCATTGCAAATGGGAACTGATTTTTACGGTAATAATTCACTGTTGTATTTTTGCGACGTGGACTTGGTATTTAAACGCGAATTCGCGGATCGTTGTCGGTCAAACGCTGTGATAGGAAAACGCGCGTATTTTCCTGTCATGTTCAGTCAATTTAATCCTAAGATAACCTTTTATAATAGAAGATATCCAGGCCATTATTACTATGCAAAAGAGGCCGGTTTTTGGCGCTGGTACAGTTTCGGACCAGTGTGCGCGTACGGGAAAGACATCAATGAGTCAGGGGGATTAAACACGAACCTGCTCGGTTGGGGCCTCGAGGATGTGGACTTGTACGAGAAGTTCGTAAAACGGCCTGATATAGAGATATTTCGCGCGCCCGATCCAGGCCTCGTGCATGTCTACCACCCGCACGCGACGTGCGACCCAGAATCCACAGCGGAACAACAGGCCATGTGTCAGGCAGCGCAGGCAGATATTTACAGCTCAGCACCATCGTGTGTCGATTATCTTCATGGTAAAGGATACCTGGGATATTTCTTATAGCAAACTATACTATGACCAATGGCGTACGTTTGCTTATGGTAAATCAAATGACCCAGCTTTTTAATGGAAAAAATTGGGTCTTAACCAATTTGTTGTTGTGGGACAGAACAGCCAGCCGGGCCGATTGTCGAAAGGTCTCAAACAAACACATATAAATTTAACCATATTTTCTTCAAGTTACTTACGGTTCGAAAAAAATATTGTTTTTGGTAAGCGCGCACGTTTTTTTCTATATGTTTAAGGTCACTGAAAATCCTGGACGTCAATTTTTTTCTTAGTAATCATTGAAAATGAAAAGGATACATTACATACATTATACATTATAAGAGTCCTGGGTACGAGGTCGAGGCGCACGTTTTTTTTACAATCCTGTAAAGCTGTGTGAACTTTACTGACACCCACGGACCAGACTCCGATTATTATTTGACTTATGAAGACTAACTTTGAGACAATCGGTCCTCTTTGAGTAAATAGTTAGAGTAATTATGATAATTACTGCCGAATATTTATAATAACTGTTTATAATAATATTTATAATGAAAGAGTTTAAAAGCTACAGCTAAATTATATATTATAGGGATATTTTTAGCTCGAAAGCAAATATTTTAAAAATACATGAGAAAGTACATCGATGTTTGTGTGAAACAATTGTGGTGAAGCTCATATTGAACCGTTACCATTAGCGTACGAGGCGGGCGGGATGCGAGGGGAACCCTGCCCCCCAGAAACATTAGTGGAACTAAGATCAGAGCCAAGTTGGTACGTTAGATTAAGACAAATAAAACTGAAACTGAAAGTTCACGGGTTGGTAGAACATCAAAAAAAGTGTTAACGACAGATTTATTACGCACAAGCTTTTGTTGGCACACTGCATGCTTTTGTTGAACTCAGCCACCGGGGCAGAGGAGTTAATTAATTAATTTCTTAATTAATTTCTTTCGACCATGGTTGAGTCCGCCGGAAAACGGCATATTCGACCGCATAGTTGAGTCGGCCGGAAAACGGTGCATTCGACCATGGTTGACCAGGTCATCCTGATCAAACTATCTTATTGATCAGTATTAATGAATAAACCAAGTCCACAATTAGTAGAAAATCTTGAGTTGTTTTCAATGCAAGATATTTTGAAATATGAATTTGAAAACTCGCAGGGAAAGCCAGCAGATTTATCCAGACTTTAATTGACAGTTCTCGGGCTGAAGGCACTAACGAGAATGCAGAGTTCACTGTCTGAATGTCTTTGTTGCTGTTTTACTGCTGTAAGGTTGATGAAGATGTTGAAAGTAAATGTTTGATGTTTATGAATAATTTCTGGTATTGTTTAATTCAGAAGAATCAGCCATGCAGAGACTGGGGAGAGTATTCAGGGGTTAATTAAGGTGGTTTTTAGTCGATATAATTTTTTTTCGAACCATATCCGTTCCATATATCTTTAATAACAGTGTTTTTTGTATGTAAAAGAAAAATTTGGAAAGAAAAAATAAATTTGGAAAGAACCTAAAAACACCCAAAAGAGATCATCCAGCTCATGCCACAATCTAACCTGGTGATACAACCGGCTGCAATATACCAACATGATTACAACTGCGAAAGGTGCAAGGACAGTTGCTATAGGAAGAACTCCCCCCCATAACTCACATCTTAACGGCCGTCTAAGGGGGAGATGCACTACGGCCCCCAGACCATGATGTATGTGCACCTAACCGTTACGTCTCAGTGAGAAACAGAGTATGCTTTGCCACAAGCCTAGCGTCATAGACGAATCAGCTACAGTGGCTAGCCCTGAGACCGAAGATAAATTTAACGTATTTAAGCTTTTCCTGGTCTCCGAAGGCGGTCTCTAGCAAGTATATGGACAGAAAACGACTAATAAGGCACACGCTTGGAAATGACAAGATTTAAACGTCTAAACGTTTTTTAAGTGTTTTTAGCGAGAAATTTTAGTGTTTTGAAACAATCCTTGTTGGTTTTCAACGTCAAAATAATCGTCATTCTCGAAAGGAAACTCAATAAAAATGACTGAACGGCTTAGTTTGCTAAAATTTTTTGTTAATTTTGTCCGCTTGATTCGCCGGTACAATTTGGGCCAAAATTGTTTGTATTTATTTCACAAGTTTTTATTTTTTTATCTTCGTTGATTCTGTTCTATTTTTCTATATTTGTTCTTCTTTATTTCTTTTACTGACTATCCATGATATAACGGTGTTGGAAATGGCACATTCGACCATGGTCGAGTTCGCCGGAAAACGACTAATTCGACCATGGTCGTATTCGCCGGAAAACGACTAATTCGACCATGGTCGAGTCCGCCGGAAAACGACTAATTCGACCATGGTCGTATTCGTCATTTTCCGGCCAATACGACTATGATACGACCATGGTCGCATTCGTCATTTTCCGGCCAATACGACCATGACACGACATGGTTGTATTCGTCATTTTCCGGCTAATACGACCATGATACGACCATGGTCGCATTCGTCATTTTCCGGCCATTATATACGACCATGATACGACCATGGTTGTATTCGTCATTTTCCGGCTAATACGACCATGATACGACCATGGTCGTATTCGTCATTTTCCGGCTAATACGACCATGTTGGCATTCGTCATTTTCCGGCCAATACGACCATGATACGACCATGGTCGTATTCGTCATTTTCCGGCTAATACGACCATGATACGACCATGGTCGTATTCGTCATTTTCCGGCCAATACGACCATGATACGACCATGGTCGTATTCGTCATTTTCCGGCCAATACGACCATGATACGACCATGGTCGTATTCGTCATTTTCCGGCAAATACGACCATGATACGACCATGGTCGCATTCGTCATTTTCCGGCCATTACGACCATGATACGACCATGGTTGTATTCGTCATTTTCCGGCTAATACGACCATGATACGACCATGGTCGTATTTGTCATTTTCCGGCTAATACGACCATGATACGACCATGGTCGTATTCGTCATTTTCCGGCCAATACGACCATGATACGACCATGGTCGTATTCGTCATTTTCTGGCCAATACGACCATGGTCGTAGTCGTATTCGTCATTTTCCAGTAAATACGACCATGATCGTATTCGTCATTTTCCGGCCAATACGACCATGATACGACCATGCTGATAATACAGTAAATGTTTGATGTTTCTGATTTCTGAATGAACTCTGCTATTGTTTAACTTCATTGCCTCCTATAACATGCAGAGACTGGGGAGAGTATTCAGGGGTTTATTAAGGTGGTTTTAAGTCGATATAATTTTTTTTCGAACTATATCCGTTCCATATATGTTTAATAACAGTGTTTTTTGTATGTAAAAGAAAAATTTGGAAAGAAAAAAAAATTTTGGAAATAACCTAAAAACACCCAAAAGAGATCATCCAGCCTATGCCACAATCTAACCTGGTTATACAACCGGCTGCAATATACCAACATAGTTACAACTACGAAAGGTGCAAGGACAGTTGCTATAGGAAGAACTCCCCCCCATAACTCACATCTTAACGGCCGTCTAAGGGGGAGATGCACTACGGCCCCCAGACCATGATGTATGTGCACCTAACCGTTACGTCTCAGTGAGAAACAGAGTATGCATCGCCACAAGTCTAGCGTCATAGACGAATCAGCTACAGTGGCTAGCCCTAAGAGCGAAGATAAATTTAACGTATTTAAGCTTTTCCTGGTCTCGGGAGGCGGTATCTAACAAGCATATGCATAGAAAACGACTAATAAAGCACACGCTTGGAAATGACAAGATTTAAACGCCTAAACGTTTTTTAAGTGTTTTTAGCGAGAAATTTTAGTGTTTTGATATTCTTTTAGTGTTTTGAAACAATCCTTGTTGGTTTTTAACGTCAAAATAATCGTCATTCTTGAAAGGAAACTCAATATAAATGACTGAACGGCACTTAGCACTTAGTTTGCTAAACTGTTTTGTAAATTTTGTGTCATTATTCGTCATTTTCCGGCTAATACGACCATGGTCGTATTCGTCATTTTCCGGCCAATACGACCATGGTCGTATTCGTCATTTTCCGGCCAATACGACCATGGTCGTATTCGTCATTTTCCGGCCAATACGACCATGATACGACCATGATCGTATTCGTCATTTTCTGGCCAATACGACCATGGTCGTATTCGTCATTTTCTGGCCAATACGACCATGATACGACCATGCTGATAATACAGTAAATGTTTGATGTTTCTGATTTCTGAATGAACTCTGCTATTGTTTAATTCATTGCCTCCTATAACATGCAGAGACTGGGGAGAGTATTCAGGGGTTTTATTAAGGTGGTTTTAAGTCGATATAATTTTTTTTCGAACTATATCCGTTCCATATATGTTTAATAACAGTGTTTTTTGTATGTAAAAGAAAAATTTGGAAAGAAAAAAAATTTGGGAATAACCTAAAAACACCCAAAAGAGATCATCCAACCTATGCCACAATCTAACCTGGTTATACAACCGGCTGCAATATACCAACATAGTTACAACTACGAAAGGTGCAAGGACAGTTGCTATAGGAAGAACTCCCCCCATAACTCACATCTTAACGGCCGTCTAAGGGGGAGATGCACTACGGCCCCCAGACCATGATGTATGTGCACCTAACCGTTACGTCTCAGTGAGAAACAGAGTATGCATCGCCACAAGTCTAGCGTCATAGACGAATCAGCTACAGTGGCTAGCCCTAAGAGCGAAGATAAATTTAACGTATTTAAGCTTTCCTGGTCTCGGGAGGTGGTATCTAACAAGCATATGCATAGAAAACGACTAATAAAGCACACGCTTGGAAATAACAAGATTTAAACGCCTAAACGTTTTTTAAGTGTTTTTAGCGAGAAATTTTAGTGTTTTGATATTCGTTTAGTGTTTTGAAACAATCCTTGTTGGTTTTTAACGTCAAAATAATCGTCATTCTCGAAAGGAAACTCAATATAAATGACTGAACGGCACTTAGCACTTAGTTTGCTAAACTGTTTTGTAAATTTTGTGTCATTATTCGTCATTTTTCGGCTAATACGACCATGGTCGTATTCGTCATTTTCCGGCTAATACGACCATGGTCGTATTCGTCATTTTCCGGCCAATACGACCATGGTCGTATTCGTCATTTTCCGGCCAATACGACCATGATACGACCATGGTCGTATTCGTCATTTTCTGGCCAATACGACCATGGTCGTATTCGTCATTTTCCGGCCAATACGACCATGATACGACCATGGTCGTATTCGTCATTTTCCGGCCAATACGACCATGGTCGTATTCGTCATTTTCCGGCTAATACGACCATGATACGACCATGGTCGTATTCATCATTTTCTTGCCAATACGACCATGATACGACCATGGTCGTATTCGCCATTTTCCGGCCAATACGACAATGTTGTGAGTTATATCAATTGTGAGTTATAGGGAAGATGCAAATATTTTTCCAGAGGAAGCAATTTGAACTTCTTTGGAACGATGCAGACGTTATTCATCATGGGTTATGGAACTCTTCCGACATTATTTTGATTCAGTTCTTTTTTCTATTTTTGAGTCTTTCCCCGAATACATCCATGTTTTAAAGCACTATTCAACAAAATATTTTCTTGGATCTATATGAATGAACGTTTGCAACAAAAATACGTGTTGTTAAAGCCTTCGGACATTTAAGCTATTAAAATTAAAATGAAATGATGTCGAAATTTGTCGAAAGATATTTTGGCATTTTTTTTATATTTTCGATACATCTGCAACTCTTCTAAGAGATGAAATATAATTTAGAATAAATTCCGCGAATGGATCGCATTTTATGCATTTTCCTAAACCTAGCCCGCGCATGCCCGAATCCACAACTCGATATCGAGGTTGGTCTGCATTTACTTCCGCACAAAGCGACATTCGAGACAAACTAATCGAATACTTGTCAGAAATATAAAACATTTCATCGCCGAAATAAACACCGTTTGAGGAAAGATCGGCCGCTCATATTTTGCATCTACAAACTTGGACCATTTTGGGATCCATATAACTAAAAGTAAGTGCGACTTCGTTCCTATAAAGTGGTCTATTTGTATAATCAAAGTGCACATTTTCTTGGCATGACATAATCTTGTTTTCAAAATGCACAGCCAATGTTACAAGTGCTGTTCATTCCGTTCAAATTTGGAGGTTTTTTAGACCTTATTTGTATGTGGAAAAAAGGATTTAGAGAGGTCGTTGTTACACTACAGCATTACTGAAAAAATGAAAATAATTTAAACCGGAATTCGTGTTTTATTGATTAGAAATTATGCCTTGTAATTTTATGAATATTTACCAGTCATAACAAGGTTGAAATATGTCACAAGAATTCAAAAAAGTAAGCGACTTTTTATACGAGTCTCTCACAGGTTATTCCCAAGACTCTTGGAGACTCTTGTACTTTTTCTGAGAGGACAAATGTTTATCCTTTAAAATCAAAATAATGGTGTTGGCCTTTATAGATGATAAGGAAATATTCCTGAAGGAATATTGATATCGCTTTGATCGTAAAATTGCGCTTAGCTTGAGAAGATTCCAGCTCGAATTTGCCGGCCATATACAAGGAATCTATCTTAAATTGAAATCGTTTTTCAAAGAAATACTAGTTTAGAACATTTCCTGGTCGCTGTGCGGATGCAAAGTGCCTACTACAACAATGGGTATCTGATGTTGTTTACCAAATAAAGTATGAATTTACTTCATCCGAAATTTCTCTATAAAGTTGTTTTCATTAGCGGTTAATTAGAATATTTAGGAATCTCTTTTTGTAGCATTTTAGTAAATAGATACAAATCAAAAAGTGTAAACATTAAGAAGTCTATAAATCTCATTCCTAAATTGCTCTAATATTTACATAATATATGTCTATCATTTCGTGCTTCAAGCTGCACTTGGATTTATAGAGTTGAAAAGTGAAATTTGAGGGGATATTCATTTTGCAGATTTCGCAGAATCTGGACCACAAAAGCTCAGCCCTGATGGTAAGTTACAATGGCAAGTACGCAAGGAATCACTACATGAATGTGTTGAGTTTTATCAATTGGTATTTACCTGGTATATTATCAAAAAACTTTAATAGATGACAGCTTTTTATGCTAATTTTATCCCAAGCTCATTTGCATGATTAAAAAGTTGGAGAGAGACTGCCTAGAACCCTGACAAACCAGTGTGGTAGTGAGCATGTGCCTCCCAGTGGGTGCATAGCCAAATGTAGCTGATTTTGATATGAGTACTTTGCTCTCCATCTAAATTTACTTTGTATCTCTTCCAGCCTTTACTCTTCGTGCCTTTGTCCACCTCTCAAAAGTTCTACACCCTTTATTTATACAATCTTTTTTCCCACAGTTCGCCCCGGGGACAGAAGTCACAGCAAAATTTGCATTTAGAAAAGGAAGCCACAGGGTATAATAAATAAACTGATTTGCGTAACGATAGAAACTGCAAGTCCTGATGGATTTATTTTTACATTTTATCTGTGAGAATTTGATCCATCCATTTCAATTCTTCTACTTGTTCAATAGGATTTGCCATTTGAAAAAGGTGACACATTGATTGTGGTTGAAAAAACTGAGGTAAACTTATTATTAATGGAAACATTATACAAGATGCGTCTTAAGATTTTTACAGATTCTACATTGTGATGAATTGCTGGGATATAAACTTGTGCCCCACATATGTAATATGGGAGAAATATCTGATTCTTTTGTTTTTTAGCTAGCAAATAATAACATATATTACTGTTTTTAGGATCCAAATTGGTTGAAAGCACAAAATCTTAGAGGAGATGTTGGTTATATACCAGTCAATTACATTGAAAAAAAGAAGGGAAAGGAGGCAATACAGCTTCACAAGATGCCGTGAGTTGACATTAATTGTGCATTTTTTTTGTTCAACTGTACGTAAACTTATCTGAATTTCCTTTAAATTTTTACTGGATTGTTCAATCATTTTTGAAATGTTCTTCATAGTTGGTTCCATGGGAGAATTGACCGACTGCAAGCTGAGAATTTGTTGTTGAAAAAACCAGAAGACGGCCTCTTTCTTGTTCGTGAAAGCACCAACTATCCTGGGGATTTTGCTTTGTGTGTTTGGTAAGGTTTTCTAATAATATCATAAGCAACAATGATACCATCATGATATCATGACAATTGTACCATCACCGTAACACTATCACCAAAATGCTATCACAATGGTACCATCACCGTAACACTATCACCATAATACTATCAAATTTGGTACCATCACTGTAACACTATCACCATAATACTATCAAAATTGGTACCATCACTGTAACACTATCACCAAAATGCTATCACAATGGTACCATCACCGTAACACTATCACCAAAATGCTATCACAATGGTACCATCACCGTAACACTATCACCATAATACTATCAAAATTGGTACCATCACTGTAACACTATCACCAAAATACTATTACAATGGTACCATCACTTGGACACCATCACCTGATCATCTTAGATATAACAACATATCTCTCCGTCTCCCCAGCTATCTACGAAAGGTTGAACATTACCGTGTTATGTACCAAGATGACAAGCTAACCGTTGATGAAGATTCATCGTTTACTAATTTAACCCAACTGGTCAATGTAAGCAATGCCATAGCTGTAAGGCCCTGAAAATCCAACTTTTATCAAAGTCCCACACACACACACACACCAACCTTGAATATATATCTAACAGTTAAAATGTTGAACTCTTCATCTGTTTAGCACTATTTAGAAGGAGCTGATGGTTTGATTTGCCGCTTGAACAGACCTTTAAAAAAAGAAGGGACACAGGCTGTGTCTGTAGATGCAGAATCTTTTAAAAATTGTAAGATATATTTTTATACAAGTTCCCTAGATTTGCTGGGTCTTCAGTAGACAGATTGTGTAGATATAATTTTCAACTATGCACTCACAAATATGATTGTTTTAGCTGGTTGGCATATACGAAGGAAAGATATAGACCTGATGAAAGTGGTTGGTCACGGTGAATTTGGAGGTATACGGAAGGCGTATAGCTTTGTAATATAATTCTGTCATCTTTTGTCCTTTTGGTGTTTACAAAAATTGACAGGGTCTTATACCTTTCTGTTGTGTTTTACTAGATGTATGGGAAGGAAGATTTAGACAAAAAAGAGTCGCTGTGAAATCTATGAAAGAAGAAGGAAGAGCTGCCCAGACATTCCTGACAGAAGCTTCTGTTATGACGTATGTCCACAACACCATTTATCATGCATGTCGTGGTCTGATTGACAAAATAGTTTTGATTTTGAAATAGTGCAGCATATGAATGATTCTTTTTCCTTTTACACAGGGATCTCAATCATAAGAATCTCGTAATGTTACTGGGAGTTTCCTTGGACGAATCACCAATATATATCATTACTGAATTTTGTGATAAAGGAAGTTTAGTTGAATACTTGAGATCCAGAGGGCGCGCTGTTATAACTCAGAAGGATCTTATAGGTTTTGCAAAGTACGTTACCTAAGTTCAAAGTTGTTCTTCGAAGTAAATTCAGCCAAATTTATGTCTTTCTCGATGGTTATGTAATGAAAATCAATATAATCACAGATAATCAATATCTATTCTACTGAAATCCACAAAGATTCCACTAACTTGCGATTGGTTTTTTCCCAGGGATGTTGCAGCAGGAATGCACTATTTGGAATCAAAAAACTTCATCCACAGGTTAAAAATTTGTATAATATTTAAAGATCTGCGATGTTATTATAGTATATATTACCCGACATGGCTTTGGAAGTAATTGTTGGAATTTTTAACGCAGAGATTTAGCGGCAAGGAATGTGTTACTGGACGAAAATTGTATGGCAAAAGTGGCAGATTTTGGTCACGCTCGTCAGCAGAATATTAGCATCTCTGGGAAGCTCCCGATCAAATGGACTGCCCCAGAGGCTTTGAAAGAAGGGGTGAGTGCTTTTTTGGTGAAAATTTTTAACATGGAGCAAAAACTTGCCAGTGGAGCCATCTTCAAGGGGCAAAGGACTTTCAGATCTTTGAATATTGGTTGTCATTATCAACATCAAAATGATTGTTCTCCACAGAAGTCATGTCGTTGACACTCGTATCTTCTACTACTTCAACAACCATATCTGACATTTTTTCTTTTCCAGACATTTTCGTCAAAGTCTGATGTATGGAGTTTTAGTATCTTTCTTTGGGAAATCTATTCCTTCGGACGTGTTCCGTATCCGCGAATTGTAAGTGAACTATTTTCGAGTTTCTAATCTATTATCTGGCAATGAATATTCTTTTGTTTCCTAACAATTCTTTCCTCGCAATCCTAGCCACTGACGGATGTTCTAACACGAGTTGTCAGAGGTTACAGAATGGAGCAACCGGACGCATGTTTACCGGAAATGTTTTCCCTCATGAGCTCGTGTTGGGAACTTTATCCCAGAGAAAGACCAAGCTTTAAAACAATTGTAGAAACACTTGACAAATTCGACGATAATGGTCGTTGCCCCACTGTAATTTGATCGTCAATTCTGAATATCTCGTTTTACTGGTTATTCCAGTCATGCTGGTTTTACATATCTCGTTATTCCAGTTTAGCATATCTTGTCAAACTGGTTTTACATATCTTGTATATCAGGTTGTATAGGTTTCACATATCTCGTTATACTTGTTGACTGGTTCACCTCATCTAGTTCAACTGCTATCTTGATAAACAACGTACCATGTTAGTTCATTGCCATAGTTGGTTTTGCTATTTCTGATTACCAATGTCTATACCTATTTCATCGTACTAGTTTTAGAAGCTGGAGATTTCTTGACTAGCTTCACGTGAAAATACTGGAAATGAAATGTTATTGCAATAGAAATTCGTAGATAGTGTTAGAATTTTTTTTAATTAATCACGCTGAATAATTGAATATAGCAAAATTTCACGTCTTTATGCCATATACAATTAGCGCCACTTGTAGACAAGATGTGAAGTTTTTCAATGCAATTCTTCTTAACGAGATGTTACTTTATGCTTATTGAACTGTAATATACTATATCATGGCAAATGTTACATTTGTTGTTCACTCAAAAGTTAATGCATGCAACCATTGTATGCTCAAGTATTTTTAATAACAAATCAATTGTAATAACGTTGTCTTGACTAGTTTATTATTTGATATCAACTTATGATTAGCTTAAAGATTTTTAACCAAAAAAAAACTGACAGGTTATGGAACTGCCCAGAAATATACAAGAAATAACAATTGTGTGTTTAAGGTAGTTGGTGTAAAAACCTATATGATGAACTTCAAAAATGCTGCAATGTTCCTTGAATATTTTTTGAGAAAATTGAAAACTACAAGCACAATTTCATTGGGACCATTACCAACGTACAAATTACTTGTGGACTGCAATATTTTGGATAGGTATTGTGGTTCTAGAACTTGAAGATAAAATCCCCAACATTTTACTGAAAGCTTTAGTAACACAAGTTTAACCATTTACAAAATTGATTTATTACCTAAAATTTATACAGTTATTTAAATAATGAACAAAACTATTTACAAACTTTTTTGGATTGTTATAAAGATGTAACTAATCTACCATTTTCGAATGTCTATCATTAACAAAAGAAATGAAATTGTCATGTAATATTTAGTCATGACATAACCAATGATCTAGGTCTTCTTCAAAAGGTGGTAATGGTTCCAGAACAGGAAGCAGTGGATCCACTTCGACAAGTTCTGGTTTTTCATCAAAACCAAGAATGTTGGCAATGGTGTCATCTGAAAATGAAATATCAAGAATGGTTAGTGTTATGACATTTGAATTGATAATGCTTTCAGTTTGAATAACTTCTTCCCTATTTCTTTAGGGTAACACCAAACTAAAAGCGCCTCTTGAAAGAACCATTTCCTTACCAAATAATGGTATCTCATGGGAGTCAAATTCATAAAACGATGATGGTAGTTTGATGTCATCTTGGTAGGTCACTGGTGGAATCAGAAGCGATGGATTTAAAAGTCCAGTGTGCTTTAACAGTTTTGTAATATGCTCTGGTCTTGGCAGATCCTTTTCTAAAAAATATTCAAAGCTTATAAATAACTGTCTGAAGATATTACAAGAATGAAATGCAATGATGCCAATACAAACCTTCATCAACAAATGGTATCATCGTTCCTATTTCTGGCAGTACACTTTCATTGTTTGTTTTGATTTTAACATCACTTAATGTCTTGTTTTGTTTTTTATGAGTATTGAGAACAGAGAATGTTCCTCTCTTTGGTTTTACGGATGATTTTGATTTTTGATTCTCATCAGATATTTTCACTTTTGAAGGTTTTGGCGTCTGGAAATTTTTCTTTCCCGTGCCATTTTGTATGTTTCCAAGATCTCCCAAAGCTTTTCTTGGTGTTTTTGTAGATAATCCTCTTTGTCCTTAAAATAATAAACCTTTAGACACGTGTCTTTACACGAAATGAAATTATTTTTCTACAAATACACACCTTGGCTTGCTTTAGTCACGTTCTTTTTCAACCCAGAATTGCCAATGTTTTCTCTATCAATATGCGCCTGAAAGCTGGTAGCCATTTCCTATTGCTATAAAGTAAATATTCTGCAAAAATGGAGCAAGATCGGAGTTAAAAACACTTGATATTCACCTCCAAACTTGAGTCAGTTTTGTGTTTACAATGCTTTTGCACAGAACCACAAACAAGATGGCGGTTTGTCCTTTTAAACATGGCGGTGAATGACGTCATGACGGCGTTGAACCAATCAGATCGCTGGAAATGAAAAGAACGAGAGACGTGTATCAAAATAAAAAACAAAATGGCCGCTGGATTGAAAAAAAAAGATGAAAATAATGATCACATTTTGTACAATTTACTCGTGCACGCTGAATGGAATTTGGACGAGGAGATTCAGGTGAGGAATCGGATATTTTGGGAACCTATTGCTCGCATATTGTTGTTTTCAGGTCATTTATATTGTGGTAAGATGTTTGTAAAGAGTTGTGCGTGTCCATTGTATTTTTCAACAAAAGTCCATTATAATGTTATATAACGTGCTTTTCTTAGAGCAAAAGCGGCCTAGATATCTTACAACAGCGTGGTTCATTTGGGAAAAAGCTCTTGTCCATCGTTGAAGGTGAATGCCTGTAGAATCTTTTTCGAAACTCATATTTAAAAAGCGCATCATCTCAGCTTCAATTTCCATTATTTTATTATTTGTTTTCTTTATAAAGGCTCTGTGTGGGGTGTCTGGAAAATCATTAAATATCCTTTTAGGTATGATCTTGTGATTAAAAAATGAATAATTCATAAAGTCATATCAATCAATTAATTAGTGTAATCAAGAGATCAATCAATAACTTATACAATCAATAGATCGAATGTGAAATCCATTGTACTCCAATCAATACCTCAGCTTGTAAATAACTTATTCATTTTTCATTGAATCAGTGGTTTTGCTGCCTCCTGTATTTTACCAGAAGAACTCCTAAAACTTCATGAAACTTCTCAATCATGGGACTTTGCACTGTCAAGGTTAGACATGAAACATTCTCACAGCATCATTGAACACATTCTTCACAAGTTCTCTGCTTCTTCCTTTTATATCTCAGTGAAGGAAATTTTGTTGCAGTTTTACAAGAGCAATGTATTGAAATAAGGTTTGTGTTTCCTGTGGTTAGTTTTTTCTGAACTTCAACCAAACCTCATTCACCCACTTTGTCTCTTAAAGATCTTCCAGGGATAACTTCTCGTCTGTGATTTCAAAATGCCAGGGTAAATATAAGCTAGATGCAAACTTAAGTGCATTTGAGACGTTTCCTTTTAAATGAAACTGCAATTTTTTGCTGTTCAGTTCATAAGGATCCGTTTCTGAGCTGGAGAAGGTTGGCATGGAGTAGCGACTCCTCTCTCTTGGCATTTGCGCACAGGTAAACACATGAAGTAATCGTCTTTCACAAGAAATGCTTTTAATGTTTGATTTTGCTGACAAACTAAGTTATGGACGAAAATACTTTTTAGTTGGGGAGAGGTTGTCGTATTTGATCTATCAGGGACCTCTCTATGTACTCTAAAGGTTTGTTCATCGTCTGAAGCGGAATTTACACCTTCCATTTAACGTGATTCCAGTCATGTTCGCGTAGTTTGAGAACCATTTATTTTTATTAACAGAATAACGTGTCATCTAACACTGGTGGTCTTTTTCACCACTGCAAGAGTATTTCTGGTCTTTTATTTCTTGAGAAAGATCAGAATAATGAAAGGTGCGGATTCTTGTAATCGCTTTTGGTTTTGAACTCAACAAACGTGAGTTTAACTACAGTACTACGACTGTACTTCTGAAATCGTGAATCGTTTCGATTGTAGTGAGCTGGAGCTTCTCGTTATTTCCTACCAAGGACAACTGGACAGCTACATTATCAAGTAACGTATTTTATTCTTCTATGATTTCAAAACCATCTTTGTTCGGTCGTGCAGAGCACAGCGAAGCCTGTTTAGTTCAGCTGATGGAAATAGATTTTGCACTACCGGCGTACAAGTTTTAAAACTTTCATGTTCTTTCGATTTGCAGCAGTCACAGCGGAGAACACAGCAAGAAGTGCAGTTTCTCTTTCCAATCAGTTCTACCTCATGGCGTGTCCTGTGCTGTGTATTACCCTCCTACAAAACTTCTCCTTCTAGGGACCCCCGCCACTCGGGTGAAGGGCAAATCAGCCTTGGGAAATGGCATTACTCTGTGGAGATTGCTGTCTGGTCAACCGCATTTCAAACTTATCGAAGATCAAGCATTAGAAATAAAAAAGGTATGTTTGAAATCTATCGAAAAAACGAACCAAAAGTCACCATTTCATAGTCAAGGCAGGTTTTAAAGGATAATGATATCGTATTTATTCGTTTCAGATTCAACAAGCAACAGGTCTAGTTGGGAAACTCTTTCCACGAAGGTTTAACAATAGACAGGTACATATTCCGAAGACGGTAGGCTCTCGAGTCATTGCTTAGTTCTAAACAAAGTTTTTAAACACATCTCTTTCAGCATGGCGTATGGAAGATGAGTTTAGCTTTAGACGGTAAAACGCTACTGGCGTTGCATTTTTCAGGAAGATTATCGTTGTGGGAACTCCCCTCGTTGAAACAGCGAGAGACCTGGGAACAAACGGAACAGGTGAAGGACTCTGAAGTAAACCTGAAGTAAACCTGACAATCCATGATCCTTTGAGAACTGATGATAACATTTCAACTTATTTAGCCGGAATACAAGAGCGAAGATGTCCATGTTCAGTTTCCAAGTTTAAATCATTCAAAACGAAAAGGTATGATTTGCCATGGTTATGATAAGAAATGTTAGAAAATTATTAGAGCGCATCTGTGGTGTATTCCCGCAAGAAACCTGAGATACAGTTTTTCCAACCTTCTGTTCTGATCTAAGATGCATCACTGCTCCTTCGTTCTCCCATAACCTACCATTTACGAGCAACCAAAGTAAATATTAAATAATCTGCGCTTGGCACTATTAAGTTCAATTTCTATATTTTACAGTTGAACAGAATAATTTTGTATACGACATTGGTTGGTGGTCAAACGAGGTGAGTGTTTTAATAGATCATAGTTATTTCATTGTATCAAAAATAGTATTCCTCCCCTTAATAATTCTCTGAATTTAGGCAATAGTTTTAGCCCGTCGTTCAGGTGCTTTGACTGTATCAAGTTTTGACAAAAGGTTTGTTCTGAACTTTTGAATTCTAAGGAACTTTGGTCACAAATTAAAATATATCTATTATATGTGATTATATACTCTGTGCTTATATACTCTGTGCTTATATACTCTGTGCTTATATACTCTGTGCTTTGGCGGTTGATTGGCATTTGACATTGTTGGTCATGTCTATTTCAAATATCACTGACGTGGATCTGGTTGACTCGAGAAATTCTTGTGCGTAAAAGTGCTTTTTTATTTTCAGTTTGAAGAATATCCTTGGCCAATATGCTGAATGGTGCGAACCATGTCCGTTAGTTACCAGTGCCCACAATGGTGGTTTCCTTATCTTGGAGGTGAGTCTTGGAAGATGTTGAATACGTAAACTGGGTTATATATGAAATGGTTTGTTGTTCCGACGTTTAAAGGAAGATTTTCTATCCTGTAGTGTGAGAACAATGTCGTGTCTCTAAGTCCAGTACGGAAAACTGTGGATGATGAGGGTGAACAGGGGGAACATCGTGATGATGAGGATGATGAGGAACATCACATGGTCACAAAAACTCGGGAACTTGCGAAACATGTAAGACAGAAGCGTTGTGTGAGATTACATAGAAACTTCGAGTCGCTAAACACGCCAGCTTTGAACTCTTTTAGGTCCTGTACTTTCTAACTGAAAGCGAAAGATTCCGTCCGCCAGTACGACGACCCAAGTTAGTTTGTGTACACTTCCTTTTTACGACTGTTAAGTCCTATCAACAACAGAATTAACCTGAACCACTTGTGTTATTTAGAATTCTGAAACAAACCTACAGACTTCTCTGTCTTCGCTCAACAACCCCGGAGGAACTTTACGCAAGAAAGGTGAAAAATATATTACAAAACATATCAGATCATATGGGTAGACAAAAGGGTAACAAAAAGACAACTAAAGGGAAAAAAAGGGGACAACTTTCGGTACCCTTTAGTTATCCTTTTGTAACCCTTTAAATGGCTAGAAGCTTCGAGGGTTAACCAAAGTGAATTGTGCTGAAATTGCTAGCTTGAGTTATAGTCATATGTAATGTTCAGGTTTCAATACAGGATTGCTTGAACTTCTAGATTGAACTTGAAGAATATGGCGAAGCATTAGCTCTTGCCCAGTCCTATGACCTCGATTGTGATCTTGTGTATCAAAAGCAATGGAGGAAATCTAAAGTTACTCTTTCAAGCATACACGATTACCTGGTGAGAGTAATATTGTTTGAGCTTTTCTTTTGCTGTTTATTTCGTTGAACGAGTCGTAGATCTGTTGAGAGTGTTTTGAAGCTGATTCATGCTCGATATAATTACAGTACGATCGGCAGGGTCGTGCATACTGTGCTGTACCCAGGGAATAAATACGGAGTATCTCTGTGTTTTATTAGAGTAAGGTGACCAAGCGTGTATGGGTTCTACATGAATGCCTTGAGCGAGTCGCTGAGGACCTGGAGTCCACTAAAGCTTTGTTGAAGTATGGTTTGCATGGAACTGGGCTTCATGTGTTGGTTGCTATGGGTGACACGGAACATCCGTTTTTAATCGAGGAAAATGAAGAAGATGAAGTGGAAGAACGTGACGAGCAAGAGACTGAGAAGAAGTTATTGAAGAAGATTGATTTTAACAAGTTCGTGTATTTTGATAAACGGAACGAAATGTGTTTTTCCGGACAACTCTGATAGTTCTAAACTGTTCTTCCTAGAAGTCCAGTAAGGATCATCTCTTATTGATCCAGTGTTACTACAGGGGGAAATCTAAACTAAACTAACTTTATTTACACCATCTATTTCAGACTGTCAGTTGAACAACGTAACATATGTCGCTACCGTCTACGCTTCTTAACCTACTGCGACCGTCTCTCGACATATGAGACAATCCTTGGCGGTCCTGCAGTTGCACACGATAATTTTGACAGCGTTTTCTTCACCTCATTTCGAGACAGTAATATTGTTGAATCGTCCGTGAATTTTGCCAGGGTGAGGAGGACTTGATGAAGAAAGGAGGACTCGGTCTAGCAACGGAATAAACCCATTTATCCCGTGTTTATATTTCATACAGGATAACGACTGGAATGCAGTTGATTGCCTGCTGACGTATCACGGAAAACAAACTTTGCCACACTATCTTTCTATTTTGTCAAACTTCCCTGAAACTACTTCACCTTTCGACTACAGAAGCCTTCTTCCTGAAGCAGGGTACAGTTTTCATTATTATCAGTTTTAGTTATCATTCATGAACACGTTTGTGTTGTGTTAACTGTTCATACAATCGTTGTTTGTGCCTAAGTTCAGTAAAAGAAACAACGATGGTGGTTTGTCTTTTCTCAGCATCGATGACGACGAACCTGAGGTGTATGAGTGGGAAGAAAAAACATGGCGGACACAAGATTGGGTGGAGAACCCGCGATATTTGAAAACGTATAAAGACGATACCGTGGACGATCCTGGAGAGTTTTTATACCGCGAAAATGAAGAACTTAAGCCCTTCAGGTATGTAATATGGTCGTGGGGATAAGTGTCTCAATAACTATTCTTTTGACGAAGGTATCTCGTTGTTTTTAGCGGCGTTTTAGACAGCAAGATGCTTACAGAATGGTACAAATATCGTGCTCATGAAATAGAGCAATGTTCCGGCCAGGTGCAGTAAACCACTGCGTTTTAAATTCAAGTTTGTACGACGTGTATCGTGGAGTCGTGGAAATTGTGTTTAAAAACATGTATTTGAAAATATTTAGATCGACAATGCTCTAGAACTTGTTAAACTTGGCCAAGAAAGAGGAGTGAAGGTATGTATACAAGCTTTCTCATGTTTTCATGTTGACTAGATTAACTCGATGATTTTGATGTGACGTTTCAGATGTTTATCAAGTCTCTCTTCACCTAGGGCTTAGCGTACTTACGGGATGACTTGATTACCCTCAGTGTCCTGGTTTACGAGGTATGCACGCATGCACGAAATTTTGCACTTCTCAAACATGAGAGACACTTTTCTAAACATGTTTCTATATTTTGTAGTGCCAAACAGACGCTAGTGTTGACCTAAAGTCGTTCCAAAACTTAAATAACCTGGAAAAAATGAGACTTTTGCTATCAAAGGTGAGCTCTTGACTCTTGTGGTACTTTTACAGATGGCTTTATGACATAGAGTGTCATCTTCCTAACAACTGCTGTCTGTAATATTTTAGTCCACGGAGAAGTCGTTTATAAGGAATTTTAAAGAATGGGCTGTTCCATTCTTGGACAGACTAGAGAAACGAAACCGAGGCAGCAAAACGAAGTTGATACAACAATATATGATAGAAACAGCAAAGGTTTGTAAACTACCCCACGGATCTGTTCTCTCTAAAGATCCACTCAGAACCATTTCTTGTTGATGCGGTTTTAACGAACATTTTGCATTTATTTCCAGATGGATCTAACCTTTCCGCTTAAAATACTTCAGCAATCAGCATCCGAGGTGATAATTTAATATCTCATTTGTGTCTTAACAAACATCGTTTTTCAATTTCATTTCTTTCCTAGTCGACGGAGCCGTTCATCCCAGATGTTGCAAGGCAGATGAAGATGGCGATCGACTGTATCTATCTTTGCAGCAGGTAAATATATTCTCCCCCTCATTTGTGACAATAAATAAAACAATTGAACGCTTTTATGTTTGCCTTGTTGTTTAGGGATGACCAACTGGAGGAAGCCAGAATGATTTTAAAGTGCTTTTCATCAGACACAGAAAGGTATCGTAATGAATTTAGCCATTTCTTCTATGATTCGTTTAACTTCTTCTGTATATATATATATATATATATTAATATATATATATATATATATATCGTATGTGGGCACGTTATCTTATATAGTGTTTCATCACAACAAATTGTGGAACTTCGAGAGAAGCTAGACGAACTCAAATTACATTTAAAGTAAGTTGCGTCTATCATGAACATATTTAGATCAATATCATCAATATTTTTAGCTCATATTTAATAAATTCTACACTCAACCTGATGTATCACTAGATATTGTTTGTTTCATCTTTCAGCGGGGCAGAAATCCTATCAGAAAACGGTTTTGCGAAACCTGTTTCATATTTGGTGGACACTAAGGTTTGTTGCATTCCTCGCAGACAATTTTGTCTTTAATAATTTTTTTTGTAGTTTTATTTGCTCTGAAGCCGTTCTTTTTGTGTAATTTTCTGTAATTTTTTGCTGTCTTTTAGGCTAACAAAGAGACAGCAACATCTCTCATGCTTTCTTTATCCAGCATTGCTAAACACAGGTTAGTAACTGTAATGTTCTCGTCCTTCCCGTTTGGTGTCAGGCGGGAAGAATCAGGTAGATTCAGGTTACGGCTCGCGGTGATCCGTGTTTCAGAACCTGGGACTAGTTTGAAAATGTTTCATTGATTCAAAAATGTTTTAAATGAATTGGGTTTCGTCCGATATTGAATTTATCTATATCCAAATATGTTGATCTTTGTATCCGAGCTTTGAAATAGCGTAAATATATTAAATTAAAAAATTATTGTGAAGATGAAAAAGTGTTCTCGGCAGGGCTCGAACCTGCGACCTTCCGCGTGTTAAGCGGATGTGATAACCACTACACTACGAGAACTTGATGTATGAGTGTGTCAAAGTTACTGTAGTTAAAGGAGTGTTGTACGAATTACTATTAAGGTGGCTCAAGTGAATTAGAACTCTAATTTTCATTAAGGTGGTTCTAGAATGTTAGTAATGAATTATGTCGTAAGCCCACCATATGCCGAATTCTTCTTATCTACCACCAGTAAATGTAACTCTACCATATCCTATTCTGAGAGCCTTTCTTTTACAGAGAGCCACCGTTAAAGCCAGCAGATTGGGACAATTTATTAGCAGATATGTTAAAATTACGCAACGATATATTTGATGTTATTCCTGCCAGTATCTGTTACGAGGTACATGGCGTTGCATTCTTTGAAAAATTTCTTAAAAATCCCACCATTTGCTACGAACTAGATTGTTATTCTCCTGTTTAAGGCATGTGTTGATTGCTTACTCACTTCGGGAAATAAAGAAAATATCAAACATGCAGAACTCGTACGGGCAACTCGAGATGACGGAATGGAATATCATAGATTCGTAGAGCTCGTTGTGAAAGCGTCGAGGGAATATTTTAACTCTGCAAATGATGTTAAAGACCCGTGTATGAACTTGGCAAAGTGAGTCGTATTTTGTCCCCTGTCAAATTGACTTTCACGTTGCTGTCGTTGCACTTAGCGCCGGGCATAACTCTCCTGTGTCCATTGCCAATGTTTTTAGAATCTCACCTTTCTTCATGTTATCCTTTTCAGTTTTTTAAAATGTGTGTGGCTCTATTTCCTAGGGCTTGTTTAGATTTGGTTCAGCCAAATGAAGCGTCTGTTCAAGAGGAACTTGATTTAATTACAGCCTTATCAATGTTTGCTGAATACAACGTCTCCGTATTACCACTACAAGGTACAAATTAGTTTTAAAAAAACATGATTTAGAGTGACTCTTAGAGATTCATGATTTCTGATGAGACAGTGTGGTTAGTTCATAAGCTTATATAGATTGAAGTCAATTCAAACAAAGGCGAGTCAATTTCCCGTAAGTACGCTGAGTTCTATACAGCAAAGTTGTTCTTTTTCTTTTCTAGTTCGTTTATGTCAAGATAAAGCTGAATTGATTGAAAAATCATTAGATTCGTCTCCTGCTTCTTATAAAGATCCTGGGAAGGTATTTTACTGATGGAAATTGCCATCTATGATCGAGTCTGAGATGCTGGAGATTTCAACTAAAGCTAATACAACGACTTGTATGTTTATTTCAGCTTCTTCGTTTGGCGTCTTTGCTGCAAATGTCTGGTTCAGACGAGAAGACCAGACGAGGTCGAGTTCTTAGCTTGGTGGCACAGCGAGCCCTAGACCACGATGATTTTACTGTAGCTTACAACACATGCGCAGAGCTGGTGAAAACTGGTTATATTCCAGGCTGGAAGATTTGCAGGTGGGACATCAATTAACATTCAAGTGACGTTTATTGAATGTGTATTCAGTTCTGAACTCAAGGTCAAAATATCGTACATTTCCTAGGACTTTGGGCCAAAACACTGAATTCACGAATCTCAAGGCAAGGTGAGGCTTGAAAGACGAGAATATGATTCTTCACTTGTCTCATGTCACGACTACTTGCACGATCTTTGTTGAAAAAAAATATATAAAACCAGTCTTTATTTCAGACAAAAGTTGCTCAACTTCTCCCTGTCCCATTGCGAACCAAATGCTATCGAAGCATTGCTACACTCCAGAAGTCTATTGCAGACTGAGGTGCGTATCTTTCTAAAGGATAAGGACTTCGATCATTGCTTTTAGAAAAAACAACTCTCTGCTTTTGTCTCAGATTCTGTATCGTGATCTCAGTGAATTGATGGAGGAAATTGGAGATCCTATGGACTCGGTAAGTTTGTGATTCGTTTGCGTATCAAGACCCCGTCCACACGATGCCGGATGAATTTGAAAACGCCAGAATAGTTTTACGGTTACGTTTTTAGGATGATCTTACAGCTGCTGGTCAAATAACCAAAACAACAAAGACGATTTTATCCAACGTTAGTGACGTTGGTTGGTGGTCAGACACTTTACAATGGGTAAGACCGTTACACAAACCTAGCGATAAAGATGACGAACAGACAACAGAAACGTCACCAAAAGGAACTTGAGTTTCATAACCATCCGTTTTACGAAACAGTTCACGAGAAATTAGCCGAGGTAAGCCGTCCTTAGAATACTAAACTTCTCTTTTGATAGAGAGTGATATTTCGTATTACTTTGTGGTAACTGGTATTGATCTGCCACTTACAAAATATCTTCTTTGAAGAATGAAAACACGGTTTCTTGGAAGACAAACAAGAACTCTGTCCACGTCAGCGAGCTTCTTCTTCAAACGCAAAAGATTGCTGAAGAAAGAGCTGAAGGTTCCATTGAGGAACCAGCCACTGAAGGTCACTATGCATTGTTGTTGAAAACTTATTATTTTGAGGCGGTGTGTATCGAGAACTGTTCAGAACCTAAGGAGTAAACTGTTTGATGTAATTCTATTTCTTTCAGTCCTGATTCAACTCGCAGATGAATGTTTTCTCAATGATACACCGCTTGCTATGGCCTACCTTCTTTCCCTTCCTGAGGTGAGTAAATTGATGAAAATAACCCAGGCGGCAATGGCGGCAATCATCGCTTCAAGATGTGTGAAGTGAACCATTGCTAACATGAGAATATCTCTGTATTTACAGTCGACCAACGCGTACGAGTGTTTTGAAAAGCTGCCAAATTCTGCATTGACGTTAAAGCTGGCTTCCTATTACTACGCTCTTCAAGTGTACAGCACCCTCAGCCCGCAATTCAAAGACTCTCAGGCGTCACTGTACCTGCATCCACCTGACCATGTGGTAGACCACGTGATCAACAGCCTTCGTGATCATGTGGAGACTGGGGATGATGATACGAAGTTTCTGATGGCTCATCTTAAGAGATATCACACGCAACTCGCGGATTTCGCCCAGGCACGACTTCTCCAAGGACTGGGACGAGGTTTGTTGGTTTTTCCAGTTAAGATACGGAATATTTTTAACTGCATGTCTAATGTGGGTTCTGTTAATCAGGTGTGGACATCAATCGCTTCACCCAAGACGAGGAATACAAGAAAGAAACGATCCTAGGATTGACCATGTATGTTTGTGTGTATATATTTATACCTTCCTGTTAACATAAATCTTACAATTTAATCTCTCCTAATTCCTTTTCCTAGGAGCGCGGACGATAAGATATTTGAAACAGCAGTTTCTCTGGCAGAACGATACGACATTTCAAAATGGGAAATGTTCATGTCTCATCTCGAATGGCTCTTCACTGACGGCGAGTGAGTCTTTGTCCACTGGACATAATCTCTCCTTTTGTTGAAGTTATTCAATTTAAATTAATTCTCAAAATATTTTCCAGCCTTTCGACAAAACAGCTTCAGGAACGTGTCGGTGAAAAAGACTTAATGACAACGCTTCTGACGCAACCAGAAAAGGTACGAAATTAATCCGCAAATTATTTAACAAACCCACGTCTCGTTGTGATCAATGCTGTTTGGGGTTTAGATGATCAGTCGACTGCAGGAATATATTTATCCTTCGATCGATGGTAAGCAGTTGGCTCGTCTTCTCTATTACTTCATGTTGTTCAACGATTGCGTTCAAAGCGGGGGACTATCATACGAGGTGAGTGAACCATTGGTGAACTGGAAACGAGTTCGTCTGCTAAGAAACTGTATTGTGTGAATTTCAGGATGATTTGGACCCTCAGATGCACATTCGACTGATAAAGAAGATCAAAGCCTCGTCGCAAGGTTCGACCTAAATTTAGTCTATAGAAGTGCTTTTCTACCAGCTGTTAACCCAGAATAAAGAATATCTCGTATTGCTCCATTGTTACTACGATATGAAAAGAAAGCCGTCAGTATCGTGAATTAAAGTTGATTCAATTGATACCATTCTGTTCCAGGTGTAAACTACAAGAGTTTGATAGAAGGCGGTGATCCTCTGCTGACGTTGAGACCTCATCTTCTCAGTTCGAATGTTCATGTCTTCGCTAAAATGGCAAACAAACTTCGGGGCAAGGTTTGTAAACTGTTGTAAAATAACTAAACTTCTTCTAAACAAAAGTTGAGGTACATTGACCGACCATAATGTTTGTTTCGTTTATTCGTGGGCTTATTAGGACGGTGAATTACTTAACCCAAGCCAGGTTTTCAAGGTGTTTGCTGAGAAGATCTTTTGGGAAGGAGAGCGAAAAACTGTGGGGAAGGAGGTGCTGTATTGTAGTTGAAAATATTCCACTCTTTGTTTACACTCTTTTTCGACCTTTCATGACAAAGTTGAATTGATCAAAATGTCGTATATTTCAGGTTGACTGGATTCATCGTTATGAAGAAGTTCATAGCTACTTGGATCGTCTGACATTCTCTGACCTCATCGTCTTGATTGATTCATTCACGTTCTCAGAGCAAGCTATTAATACTTTAAATACTGACCTTCGAGACGAGATCTTGAGACGAGCTGTAAAGTTCTCCCGCCAGAGAAGTGCTGGTGGACAGCGGAAGAAATCCAAAGAAAATATGTATGTTTGCAAACGACATTTTCTCGCATTATTATGTTTCATTTCTTCATCTTTTGTGGCCTGTTTTTTAGATATGAAGAAAACGGTGTTACTATTGCTGAAGTTACGCAACATTTTGAACAGTCGTTGAAGCATTTAGCTTCTTTGGACAACAAAATGATTCTTAACTTTGAGGAATCCGAACAAGTATGAACAAACTGTTGTAATAATGTTTACTTCGCCATATTTGAACTAATTTTGATAAGAAACCATACACTAAGCGCTGTGAACTATACTTAACTGACCTACCATGCATGAATTTTGTCTTTCAACAGATACAGTATGTGAAATACGCTAGACTTTATGATCTTTCACGGTCTGAACCAAAGAAAATCAAAGAACTGTGTACGCAAGTGCTGTGTAATGGCGATTCCTTGAGCATTGTGAAAAATCTGATTGAGCTGGCCAATCAACAACGAGCTCAAGGTTTTAAAACAAAGGATATAGTCAAAGAATCTTTGATGATTGTATTGAAGTCATACAGGTGTGTTTTATACCAGTGTTATTTTCTCTGTGTTATTTTCAAAGAATGCTCATATATTTGTTTTACTCTTCTCTTTCTTTAGCAGTCCTGGCGAGCGTCCAGGATATCTTTCCACGGTTGATTCACCTTTCAAGATTCTCGCTAAACTTCTAGCGACGCTTCGTGAACATATAAACGACGAGAATAAGAAACTAGTTAAAGATGAGGATATTTTGCAGGAAATTAGGACTTTCTGTGCAGACGAGACCGTTTCTCCTGAAGTGAAACATGAAGTCCTTCAACTCATTGAGAAAACTGTCAAGTTAACTGGAGAAGATAAAACATTGTTGCTATTTCATCAGACACAGGCGATTGTCCATCGACATTGGCAAATTGAGGTATGAAAGTAAAAGAAAAAGTTAGTCGTTTTCTGTTGTTCTTCCTGGACGTTTATCTTTCTTATCTTATCTTTTTAATTGGCCGATGAGAGGAGCCTTTAAATGCAATCCTTTTTCATATTTGTAGCTTTCAATTGAAGACGTGGAATCGCGTGAAAGACTTCATCAACTGTTTCTACAAATATTCGGAAAAACTGTGCACGAAAAAGAGTTATTAGCCGTGGCCACATTGCTCAGTATTTGGCCCCCACTTGAAGACGAGAAAGACGGTGAAGGAGCGTGGTACCTGGTCCTGTCGAAGATGATTAGTCAAGTTAAAGATGGATCGTCAGTCGTGAAAATTGTTCGGGAAAAAGCTGACAGTATCCGATTAAATAAAAAGGTTTGAATTACTATTATACGACCGTGGTTTGTGTTGAATGTATTGTGAAGTTGAATCATTGTACTCCATTTCATCATTTTGAGCTGGTTCAAATTTAAATTCTTGTTTTGTTTAGGAAAGCCAACATATTTTGAATAAACTTATTGAAAATTATGAGCCATTGTCGGGTTACAAGTTTGGCCTTCTCGTTGGGGATGAAGAGATTTTGAATTTTGTTACAGATCAGATGAAAACAACTGAGGTAGGTCTCAGGTAAAAACATGCTTAAAACACGAAATATCACTTAATCATATTTATTATCTTTGTAAAACAGCGTGAAGAGGCCGCGTGGGACAATGAATTCTTAGAGCTTCTTTACAAAAACAAACTATCTTCGCACATCGTGGAAACACCATATTTTAATGCCTATGTAAACTACTTGTTGAAAGGCGAGATTAACACGGAACACTCGCGAGAGTCGCGTGTAAATGAGGTGGTGCGTGAACTACACGAAACAGGTCATACGGTGCAGGCTGCGTCAATTAAGGCGGCCCTAGATAACCTGCATCCGGGTTTAAGAACTTTAGATAATGTTTTAGGAACGTTTTTAAAATGGGTCAGGAATAGTTAACAGATCTCAAAAGTCTGGAATGAGAATGATTTAATGCAAAGTATTCACCAGAATTTTAATAAGAACAACGTTCGTATTAACACAACATAAATTATAATAAATAATATGAACTTCATATGAATAATCTTTTAAAGTATAATATATTATACCAAGGAGTATTTTTCAAATCCAGTACAATTCATGTGTGCTACCATTT
Organism: Dendronephthya gigantea; assembly: GCF_004324835.1. Lineage (NCBI taxonomy): Eukaryota > Metazoa > Cnidaria > Anthozoa > Malacalcyonacea > Nephtheidae > Dendronephthya > Dendronephthya gigantea. The sequence continues at coordinate 268,488 of NW_021163105.1, read as the reverse complement.
GATACTTTCATCGTTCAGTAGTGTTTCCAGGTTTAGAGCTCCATTATCGAGAAATTCTTTTTCTTTTGCGTTCAATTCAATCGTTTTACTCGGTTGTGAAGATGAGATTTTTTTGATTCGTGATTTTGGTGTTTTGGATCCGCTGGTTTTTCGTGCAACGCTGTCCGATGGCGTCAGAAATCCAGTTGATTTCACCTCACGAGTCACTGCTGGCGGAATGAGTTTGGATTTCTTTCCTTTATTGTTGCTCTTCCGGTTGTAATCACTTTCTTTAACGGAATAAAAACAAAAAAAAGCGTGCTTACAAGCGGCAAATAACTATCTTGACTCGTACAAAATGGTTCGTAAGGCTGGCTCGTGCTGTTTATTTTAAGTTTTAGGTTAGAGTCAACTACAATCATGAACAACCATCATGAACAACCATCTTCTTACCATCCTCCATTAAAGCTGACAATCCCTTGGAGACCTTTGGTAACGAAAGCAACGTATTCTTCCTCTTTGAGGATTTCTCAGGTTTGATCGGGGTATTTTCTTGTTTATCTAAAAGGTTCAAAATGATGATAAAATGTAATCTTAGTTCTCAACAATCACATCAGTACTCTCACTAAAATATTTACACAAAATAAAACTTTCTATAATATTTCTAACATCCGAACTGACGATAGTCACCTTGAACTTTTTCCTCAATTTCTTGTTTACCGTCTTTTTCATCCAATTTATTTTTCTTGTTCTTCTTATTTCCTTGCTTTTCTTTGCTATTATCCTCCATCTTCCTCTTTTGCGCCTGATTTTTATCCTTTGTTTTAGCACTTTCGATATCATTCACAGTCGACTCTTCATTTGTTTTGTTTTTTGAATCCGACTTCGTTTTCTGAGCGTCTCCAAGCTCACCACCAGGGGCTTCACCTTTGCTTTTATTCTTTGAATGTTTCTTTCTCTTATTTGGAGAATCGTTGCTAGGTACGCCATCGTCTACAGTGTCCAACACAGGATTTGACAAGAGCCAAGATGCGACCTTACTTGCTGACGACATGACAGACGACTTTTGAGATTTCGATGGTGATTGAGAGGACCATATGTTGGAATCATCCAGTTGTTCTGAGATAAAAACGAAAGGTAAGAACAGTTTTATTCACTGTCTTTTTATTGTTGAGTTTAATGGGACTAGTCTGGACTTCATTCAGTCTGCCGTTGGCACTGTGTAGAAAATATCTGCGTAAAATTTAACATTATACTTACGACGGTTTTTTCCCTCGTCAGCCAAACTATGTTTTCTCTTCGATTTTGGTGTTTTGATTATTTCATCACCCTTCTTCGCTGCATTATCTTCGCTCGTCTTTATTTTTTCTTTGGCAGAAAGTTGAGTAAACGGAGGTTTCAACGTTGAAAGCGAGCTTTCGCTGTTTGACTGCGTTTCAATTTCTTTGCCTTTAAGCTTTTCACGTTTTAAATGGTCGGTTTCATTCTTGGCTGAAGTGTTCTCTTTACCTCGAGTCTTTGTGTTAGCAGGAGATTTAGCCATGTTAGTTGTACCATCTTCTTTACCCTTCTTACTCCTGACACTCTTCGCCGGTGATGGCGCAATTTTCAAATTAGTTTGCTTGTTTTTCTCGTTGGTTTTAACTTCATTTTTCTCTTTGCTGTTCATTGTATTTCCCTCCATTTTCTTGTGTACAGATGTGGGATGATTAGGATTCCTTTTATCACTGCGATCGTTCTGTTTCGTTTCATTTTTGTCTTTTGTTATTGTTTTGATTCTGGTTTCTTCATCTTCACTTGTACTCCAGCTGCTTTCCGTTATACCGTCGTTCTTGTTTTTATCGCCCTTTTTCTCAATTAAACTGTCTTCCTTCTCGGAATCCGAGCGACTAATGTCTGAACCACTACTTGAGGAATCCTCGACCTTTTCTTTTGTGTTGCCGAGTTGTTTTTTCTTCTGGCCAGAGATTGAGATATTTCCTTTTTTCGCAGACACCTTAGGCGAATTATTCTTTCTATCTTTTGATTTTTCTGCCTCGCCCTCGGTTGTTTTGTCCGACGTCTTTTGAACAACATCAACCTTTTTGTCGATTATTACTTCACTCTCAGAGGAACTATCGCTCCAACTTTCACTGTCCATAGTTTCTGGCTTTGGTAAGGTATCTTTGGAAACGGTTTCAGCGGCTGTCTTCTTGCTAAATTCCTTCCGCACGCCGTCAACAACACCATCTTCCATATTTTCACTGCAACGCTTCTCCTTTTTGCTCGAATCCTCGGCCGGCTTTTTGAAAGGCGACTTGGATTTCGTAGGCTGTGTGTTCACAACTGATGCTTTCTTGTTACCAAGATCTTTGTCAAAATCCTCATCATCTGTTGAGGTATCGCTAGAGTCGCTTTTGTGGTCTTTTTCAACAGTTTTCGTTCGTGAAGAACTCTTTCTCTTAACTTGTATTTTCAGAATAGGATTCTTTTTCATTTGATTTTTTTCAGAAGGTTCAAGTTGTTGAGATTTTTTGTTGGGATCCTTTCTTAGCTCTTCAGATTTCAAACTCTTGTTTTTTTCAGGTTGTGTCTGTTTGGTCTTGTCTTTCTTACCTTTCTCAGACGAATAATCTGTCCCCCAACTGCTTCCATCACAACTTGAAGCAGTCTTCTCTGGCAAAACCACAGCTGTATCCTTTCCCTTGTCCAATGCCTTTCCTCCAACAGAGCTTGATTGCACTCCTAAAGCACCATCTCTTTTTCTTGGTGAATTTTTAGTTTCTTTGATGCTTTTGGAGCCCTGTGGAATAATCCTTTCTACCTCAATATTGTCCTTTCCAGAGTTTTCTTCATTCTTCTTTGGTGTATTACCCTTAAAGCTAAATATTTCACTTAATAATTCATTGCCTTCATCTTGGCTTACATTCCTATCAGAACTGATCAATTGTTGACCTTGGTATCCCTCGTTTACTCCTGTTATCTCAGGTGATCCATCTCTTTCCCCAGATGTCCCAGGCTTCGTCAGAGGACTTGTAAATCCAGAGTCAGTTCTGAGAAGTGAGGCTGAAGGTGATATGGTTGGCATGACCACATCATTTGGGCCAGTGTTCCCATGCATTCTCAAATGAATACCAAAAACCTCTGTCGCGTCACCTAAAGAAAATGGTTGTATAATTTGATGCATTAAGGAATGAACAGCTGCAAAAAAGTGTCCACAAAGTGGATGAATTAAAACTGGCAAATCACATCTACATGTGTGTTGTATTTGACAAATATTAATACCAGAAAAGGCATAAATCTCATCCTGATTTTTGACCAAAGGAGCAATAGGATACCAGGATGGAAGAACTGCATTCGCTGAGTTCTTTAACGTCTTGATATTAACTCTAAAGGATGAAAAATATTTTAAACTTTTTCCAGTCAATTCTGGCACCAATTTCAGCTGATGAAACAACAATGATCAACTCAACGTACTTAGCAGAACAGAGTTTTGAATATGTTTTTTCTATTTCTTTCATTAAATCTGATATGAGAGCATTATCTTTGACCAGAGTCTGTTGAAGAAAAAGGTATAACTGGTTGATCTGATTTACATGGTATTGTACTGGTTGATCATATCATGGGCATTCGCTGTCACTGATGTCATTTCCTAGAATTTAGCCCTGGTCAGTGGTTACCAAGGCCAGTGGGGGCAGACCATAGCACCCCACCCTCTCATCGGCTCTTGCGGGGCATCAGAGGCCCAGAGGGGTACAAGTATCAGAAGCCCATACCGTACCACGTGCGACAACTATTTTGCTACATTTCCCAACAGAATTAAAAAAAACATTTACTTCGATTTTTAAGTTTCTAAACTTACCATGAATCGTAGGTTATTGAAGTTTATGATTACGCTAAGGTAATTGCTCTGCGCAGTTTCAAAAAAGGACTTTTCAGCCATTTTCTGTCAAATTCTACTCATTTCCAGCAAAGTATAGGCCAGTGGTATAGGCTGGTAATCATGCTGCTCGCTCCAGTTGTTTCCTCGGTCAAATTCAAGATGGTGGACAATCATAATATTCATTTAAAGACCACTGGAGGTGGAGTTAATTCACTTCCCCCACCTAGATTGGAGCATTTTGTTATGACAGAAAAACTAGGTCAAGGAACGTATGCTTCTGTGTATAAAGCTTATAGAAAGGTTGGGCGTATTCGATTTATCTTTCCTCCGATTGATCGGAATATTTCGAAATCGTTATATACTTTAAATATAGTTTGTACTGTACTTATATAAACTACTATTCCCAGCGTTTACAACGAGTGAAAGGCTTTCTATAATTGTTTTTTAGGGACAAGCACGAGAGGTTGTAGCAATCAAGTGTATTTATTTAAAGAGGCTCGGCAAAGCTGCCATTGAAAATCTATTCACCGAAATTAAGTTATTGAAGGAAATCAATCATGATCATGTAGTTCAACTTAAAGATTTTGAGGTTTGTAGAATGCTTTCACCATGAACACCATTCATAAATCTTTACGTGATTATCACCATCTTCACCTGACAGTCACATGATCATTATCATCATCATGATCATCATCATGATCATCGTCATGATCATCATTGCCATCATCGTCATCATCGTCATCATCATCATCATGAATAATTACCATTACTAGTTCATCCACCCTTGCCCACAATACCATCATCTATTATTATCAATGAAATTATTACACCATAGAAAGTATTGAAGAACTTTAAATAGCCATTGATCATCATTTTTAGTGGAACAAAGATTATCTATTCTTGATTATGGAATACTGCAGTGGAGGTGACTTATCCAGATTCATTCAAACAAGACGACAACTACCAGAAAATATTGCCAAACGTTTTCTTCAACAACTAGGTAATTTTGATAAAACATATTGCTTTATCAAAGAAAACTCGATGCAATTAAAATATATTTGTCTGTATTCCCAGCACTTGCTCTACAATGCCTACACAGCAGAGACATTGCTCACATGGACCTCAAACCTCAAAATATATTGTTATCATCAAAAGATAATCCCACATTAAAAATCGCAGGTAACAATATCAAATATATCCAAAGAAGACCATTTGATTCCCCTGTTACCTTTCACACCGCTGACATTTCAGATGCATAACTTTCTCTTAGATTTTGGTTTTGCTCAGTACCTCAAAGATGAAATGGACAGCTCAAATCTTCGTGGCTCTCCTCTATACATGGTTAGTGCATAATGCCTTTAGTTCTGATTCTTGTGGTTGTTTTCACAATTTTCTTGACATAAACTTGTTCTATTTCATCTTTCCAATATTCAAGGCACCAGAAATGTTTTGTTCGACCACCTACGATGCATCTGTGGACTTGTGGTCTGTGGGAGTTATCCTTTATGGTAACATTACTTATAACTTTGCTAACAATTTCAAGTACAATTGCTCCATATTTCTAAGATATACATTTGCTATTCTTTGAAAATTAGAAGCGCTCTTTGGCGTGGCTCCTTTCAGATCCCGAACATTCTCAGAATTGGAGAAAAAGATCAGATCAACTCAGGAAATTAGGGTATGTCCCCTTGTCTCCATATAACTGAAAATATTCCCCTCCAATTTTCCTCTTTTAGCAAAGATACTATTGCAAGTGTTAGAGCATTGATTGAAGAAAGTTAAGGTAATTCTATCCATAAAAATTCTCACACTGACCAAACTTTTTAAACTATTTCTATTTCAGCTTCCACAAGACTCTAATGTCTCCCAAGCATGCAAAGAATTGCTTCTCTCTCTTTTACAAAGGGATCCAAAACAGAGGATATCATTTGATGAATTTTTTGCACACCCATTTCTTGACTTGGAACATGCGCCGTCAGCGTCGTGTTTGCCGCAAGCGGTGAGTTGACGCTGTACTTGGAGTAAGATGCGTCTAACGCGACGCTACAAAAGGGCGCAGCTTTATTTGTGTTAGTACTCGCTATCCCTACAGGGAAAACAAATGACCCTATATAACAGACAATTCCTGGAGTCAAATACTGGAGCTAAATTTGAGTTTCTGGTAAAACCGACCACCAAATTTAATCCATTTATTTTGTTGTCGTTTTTTTCCAGATTTCCCTTGTTGCTGAAGCGGTAAAACTTGACCAGGCATTGAATTACAAAGACGCTGTAAAGATGTACTGCCAGGCATTGGATTATTTCGTCCCAGCTTTGCAATGTGAGTAGTGGTTGTTGAGATTTAGCCCGGATCTCAAAGATGAGATGCCATAAACACTGCATATGTCACTTTCACATCTTCTTACATTCCGTTTTGTGATATTTTTAGACGAGCAGAATAGTTCGAAGAGGAATTCATTAAGAGAAAAAGTAGGTCAACACCGTAGGTATCGTAGAAGTCATGAATCATTCAAGACCCAGCGTGAAATATTCACACTAAATATTCACACTCCTCTTATTTTTCTCTGTTATTTCAGGTCAATGGTTACGTAGCAAGAGCTGAAGAAATCAAACAGCTTTTGAAACAAAGATCCGCATCCCAAGCCTCGCGTGAACCAATGCATGTTTTGAGTAAGTCAAAGTTCGTGTTTGAGTTTCCTTCAATGGTCTTGTCTCATTCTTATTCTATTTTAAGGACAATACGCGAAAACTAATCCACAGCTTGCAGATGGCTTAAAACTGGCTGAAATTGCTGAAATTAGGGTAGTATTTTATTCATGATCAAGTCTTAGTTTGTAACACAAGGCTTCGTTTGTTGAACGATTGTGTTTTCACTAGGATGAAAACGGTGTATTTCCTGCAGCTCTGGAGCAATATAGGACTGCACTGGCCGTGCTCATACCGATATTAAAAGGTAATGTTGAGAGTGAAATATAATTTTTATAAAACAATCGCACCATAACGCTATAATATTTCATATTTTAACTGTCTAGATTTACCAAGCAGCAAAGTGAAGGATGTTCTCGGCTCTGAGGTAATTTCAAGCTTACCACTTGATGCCAGTGAACTTAGATGTGTTTTTCGTCCTTTGATAGATGTGAACGAGCGAATAGTTATGAGTGGTCTGATGTGAACACCCGTAACTTATCTACTCGTTCACATCTATCAAAACAAGAAACTAGTACTAGTAGAGTGTAAAAACTGAACTTCAAGATCCTCTTGTCACCCCCATCACCTTGAATAAAACCTTTTTAATCAAAGGTACAAAGATTTATGCGCAGGGCTGAAGAGATCAAGGCTTATTTGAAGGTAAACAGACCTTTTTCATAATGACGTCAAACGCAGATAGCCTGATCCTACACGATGTTTGATCAAAGGACGGCTCCAGAAAACTAAAAAAAAGAGACTTAGAACTTAGCTAGCTTTCAAGAATGCAAGAATTTAAAAGCTTACATCATTTCACTGTGTTCAAAGTTAGTTCAACATTCCTTATTTTGCAGACATCTGAAGAAAAAACACTAGCAATTGGTCAAGAAGTAGACGAAAGTAAGGACTTAGAATATGACTATTTCATCTCTTTTGATCTTCAATCCATTAATCTGCGCAAAATCAACTCGATTTTTCTATTATTTCAAGGAATGTGCTGCATACAATGATTTTATAAACATTGTCATCCCATCGGCTCCTGGCCATGAGAAATACTGAAGCATCGCTATACGAGCATTAGGAAGACATGCAGGCATCGCGGTTCAAAGCAGTCGAGTCGATATTGAGATTGTGATCAGTTAAACAATCTTAATTTGATTTAATCCAATCTCCGATTAAAGATCAGTCACAAATTCACTGAAATGATTCAAGATCCAGTTCGAGGTTGATATCATATGCCCTGTGGCAAAGACGAACGGCGATAAATCACGTTCACAGACGAACACAAATATTTGATGGAAATTGTATATCAATTACTTTAACATAAATTTACCCTAATCTCAGCTGACTAATCTTCTCGTGAGAAATCACTGCATTAGGACTCACGATGAATAAGACTGCGATAAAGAATTGCTTATCCATAGAACTAATCTAATGTCAACATTCAGACCCCACGAAGTTTGGTTAAATTCGCAGAGAAGATTATATCGAAAAGCCACGACGCGCTAATGCAAATCATCTTAAATAAACCAAAGGTGACCCAATTGCTTTTTATTAAAACACCTTTTACAATCGCGACAGGACTTCGCCTGGTCCTGCTATGCCAAACTTGAAATATTTTGTAATCAATCATTTTTTTCACAATCGACACTGACTTGATAATAAGCGTTTTACAGGCATGGCGCTATATTTCATTAGCATATTGTGCTCAACGACAAATATATCGGGGAATCGTCTATGATTACAACGACTTTCAATAACATCCATAAAAGAGTTTTTATCGTTTTCAGAATACTACATATATGGCAAACATTTTTTTAGCTCTGAGAGCGGCCTGGGGTCGGTTGTATCAAGCCCGTTTAGCTTAAACGGTGGATAAGTTCAAAATAGAAATCAAGTCTTTTTTTTTTTTCAACAAGAGAACTAAATGTTTTTAACCTTAATACAAAGATATTGTTTACAACTACATATTCAGCGAATAATATTCAAGTTGACTCATTCAAGAGAGATGTAAGAGTGTTATTTAATTTTGACTTATCCACCGTTTAAGCTAAACGGGCTTGATACAACCGGCCCCTGGTGGTTAGATGAACACCAGTTCAATTGTGCCATTCTGTGCAAGCAGTAAAAAGAAATATCAATTAGTACCTAGTCAGTAAAAATTAATGAAACATTACAGTTTTTCACACAACAATTTTTGGCGTCAGTTTTGGATTTTGCCAAAATTTTACGAATTTTGACAGTCTGACGTCGTCATGGTGACGTATCGCATGTATATTTCAAATACCATCAACGTGGAGCCGAACAAAATCTACAGAAGGGACAAATCACAAAGAGAAGAAATGAAGGACTGAGACAAGAAAAATCGAGCTTTGGCTGGACTTTGAAGATGACTGTAAACGCAGAAAGAGACAGATTATTTTAGTTTCTTTACGTATTGCTATTATAAAAAATAGTTTGAATACTTAAGCACTTTGTTGTCGTGCTTTCTAGATGAATTTTTTCTTTAATCTTCAAAAAAATAATAGCGCAATAAATCTGGATTAGTGTTGGGAAGGATTTGATAGGATTTGGTTTCAGCTCAAGACAAGGTTACAAAGATTGCTACGTCATCCTCGTTCCTAGGTTCCCTCAACTTCACCATAAGCACGACGTCAAGGAATATGCGTAAACTGTGGGTAATGATAGAGTTTGCCATTTGGCTGAAATAGACAATCACATATACTTTAAACTAGTAGGTGTCATTCGCTGTAAACGTTTTGAAAGATTGAGTTTAGTCTTGTGCAATGCAGTGTTAGCGCAGTGCCTGACTATGACTTGACTAAACTTAGCAAATTTTGCGTGACAATTTTTTAATACGACGTGATCATGGTACCTCAATCTTGATGGATGTATAATCCGGATTAACGTTTTCTACATGTTTCGAAGTTCTGTATTTTGAGGTTTTTTGCTCTTATATCTGTGAAGAATTCACTCCGTCTTTCGATATGTTTTTGTAGTTTCCCTTCAAGTTCTGAAGATTTGCGTGATAAAGAGTTGCTGTGTATGTGTGTGGGCTTTAATTAAGCTGGGGTAGTAACTGTAATATCAGTTTGTTATTTCACAGCATTGGAATGGTACTATGGATCACCGTAATCCTTTGATTAGAGAGGCTACATAAACTACAGTGGCATGGCCAGGAATTTCGCTCAAGTGGGGCAGTAAATAGATTGCTGGACTCTCTGATTCATATATTCCCATAGAAGGAATTTTCTCAGGCTAAAATTTTACTAAGAATGGCCTTTGCCGCGTTCACACGCCCCTGAGCACGTCATTAGTGAACTAGATAGGAAAATACACAACCACTTTTGATGTACATTATAGATATTGCAATAATTTTATCTTTCCTTCCAAAACTAGTTCCAAAGCAGCTTTGCCCTAATTAAACACAAAAAACGTCAGAGCGATGTTACGCAAAGAGGCTTAAATATTTTTAATGGTGGGCATCGGAAAAACTAATCCGTGAATGGAATTTTCATTCCGTTATTTGCTTGGTTATCATGACGGGAAATGAAGCGACGTTTAGTCTATAATGAATTTGATGCATTCTTCATTTGCAAATATTTTCCTTTGAAAAGAGCGCCCCCAGAGGACAAACCTCTTCGCATCCTGTAGTTTTCTCAAGGATAAAGATCTTGATAGAGGTTGAATGCTAGCTTTATTGAACAAACGAAATAGAGCGAAGATTGTTCACACGATTTCTGCCAGATCACATTGTTTGTTTAAACTACTAGGGTCTGCGCAGTCGCAATTCGGTCGAATACAAATTCTACTCGCAATCCTATGCACCTTTAAGTGTTTACAAAACCATTAGTGATTTAGTTTGACATGTTTCTGACAAGCCAGCATTCGGGCTCTTTGAGAGCTGAGCTTGAAGAAAACATTCAATAACGCTTGATTTTAAAGTACTTTGAATTTCATTCAATGATATTGTGTCAAGTCCTTTGGAAAAAGCGGGATTTATCCCTGTCACACAGTATGTGAAATATGGTTTTTGAGGTTTCGCCCAAAATACTCGACGTTCCTCGATCAAGTGATCTTAAACGATCAAATCCGGTCGAGTTGACAACTTAAGATCCGTCAAGACCACTTAATAAACATTTCAGACATCCAGATCCGCGCAGATGAAAGCCTTTCCGAAAAAACTTTGATTCTACAAGCAAAGTACAGATTATTTTTTCATCACGAAGCATAAATGAAGCTTAAGCGATTGTCAAGCCGTGGTTTACAATACCAACACCACGCACAATACTAAAACAAAACTCCCGTCGTCACAACGATAGCGCGCAGCGAACTCCAGGCGGTCACGACAATGTCAGATCTTGTTTATTTTTCCTCTTGTTTTTAATGATAGCATCGAAATATGCATGAAAAAGTCGCGGTCATACCTCAGAGGGATTAAGTTTCATCTAGACGGCAGAAATCGCCAGACAAGCAGGACTTTATATTTTGACTATCGTCGCCGAAACACGCAATGCGAATGGCTGAAGTTCTGGCAAAACTACTCGTACTGTTTCTGTACGTACTGAGGGAGAATATCGTGGCGTGCGCAAGGTTAAATTGCTACCAGGCTCTTGCTGATTGTAACACTGACGGGATATGTGCCAACAAGCTGAAGAAGTACACAAGAGATTGCGAGACGATCGTGGATGTGGATGCGTTCTACACCTATACTACAATGACCAACACCAGCATGTACCCGTGTTCCAAATCATGTATAAAATCGATCAAATCTCTGAGAAAAACAGAGAAAGGAAACGCGCTGTGGTTATGCGATTGCCTCCTGGACGCGCGGTGTATTGCGTTGAAAACGAGAACGGAGAAATGTCTCGCGATCGCGAACGGCACTTATCGTAAAACGGTGGGATGTTCCTACGCTTACTATAAGTGCATGATGGATCCGATTTGTAAAACCGCGCAAATAGACTTCTTAACAAAATGCGCGAAGATATTTACGTTGACCGCTTGCACTAATCACTGCCTTTGCAGTCAGAAACGATTGTTCAGTTTGGCGGTCGGTCAACCGTTAATGGATTGTGAATGTGATGGATCTGACGAGCTGTACTGCCTTGGTCTCCGCGCACATGCGGACTACATGAAGTGCAGTTGGAAAAAGAGAAGCAACCGAAAACGCTTGCGAAAACGCTGTAGACGATGCAAGCAGAGAAAATCGAAAGGAGAAAGATGTGGGAGACGAGATAGATCGAAAAAGAGAGATAGAGTTTAGCCTAGTTTTCGGCGTATCTGATAAATTCGCCTCTTTCATAATGGAAAACATAATTTTGTGCGCAAATGCGCTTGTACAAATGTACATGTCAAATATTTTACATAACTTTAGGCAGGCATTCGGGATGGTCTAGCGCGCACTACTTCAATATTAAGCCGCTAAGAAACTCGCTTCTCGGGAGACACATATGTTCCTCTTGCAAACATGTTTTTAATGTTATAAATGGGCGATTAGATTGACCCTCTATTTTGTACATTAAATGGTAAAGACAAACGTATGTCAGGATAAGATTAAAGTGCACCGCCGACTTTTTGGATCGCAATATAGGAGCCTTTCGAGACTTCCTCTGGTACAAAACGAAAACAGCCAAAGATTGTGCGCAAAATATCTTCAACGTTGGAAAGTCTCATGAGTAACTACTAGACTATTCGTTTGGACCTGCGTCAAATCACACCCGTGTTGGTTTACAGTAACGACGTTAAAATTCATAAAAGTTCCGAACTTGAGTCAATAATAGGGTCACGTCCGTAGAAAAACAAACGATGGCGAATAGCTGGAGTGTATTCACAAAGTCGTCTTTAAGCACGCAAATTATGCAGATTTTGACATCGGATCGGATCTCGAAGCATTGCGTTGAATTATTCAAAGACGTTTGGTGAGTTTACAAGAAGAAAATGCCTGCAAGCGACAGGAAATAACTTGATCATATCAGAGAAAGTTGTTGTTTTAATACAAAACCATATGTCAGAGATTGAACGAATTTAAAGATGCATGTCATTGAAAAAGGAAACTCATTCACACGTAGCATCGTCCAGTTAACATTTCCTGCGCAAAGCTCAAGAGATTGTAGTATGATTTGGTGTTGTTTGCTTAGAATACACACGGAGTTAGTTTATAAAATAGGTTTTACAAAAACTGTCCTACGACAGATGGTGGGTAACTGAATGATATCAGCGAGAAAAAAATTGTCGCCGATTAATTCTTTTCATTACTAAGTGGTGGTCGTATTCAGATCTGTAGAGTTGAGATCAAAAGATAGAAAGAAACGAGCGATAGAAGCCCTCGGTTTTTATAATTGCGATGGGTCAGTTGGTCACCTTTACGCATAGGTTATTAAGATAGTCGAAACGGCTCAAAACGTCGCTCGAATAGCTTGTATCACTCTATTTTATGATTTACGCTAAAAATTTTATCGTGTTCAACCGGTTTTAAGTTAACAGCTACTTTTAAAACGATCAATTTCAGAAATACTGACACTTGTAAGGTTTTAAAGATCAACGGGTTGAACGATAGGTTTACTTTCGTTATCTCCTTCACTATCATTGATTTGCCTTCAAATACCAGACTACCCTTTGAAATGAAAAGTATAACAATATTTTCTCACACTGATAATTAGACTTTCTCACACTTGACTGACTCCCATCTGTTGCACTACAGAGCTCAGCGAAAACCACTTGTTGAGACACATGCTTGTTGTCTTCCCTGAGAGCCGCGGAATTTCTGGTTTATTTTAAGCATCACCTTCAAGGCTTGTACCGATAACATTCCGAATATTTCACTGATTATTATCAATAGTAAACTGCGTTTTCAAACGTGCTGAAATATATTATTTACAAATGTTTAGTGTAAATCTCGTACAGGATGATCACGATGGCATGACGCAATGTCTGTCTGCAGTGGCGTAGAATATGCTAATCACGACACATTATAATAGATCATACTGCATATTCATTGTAAATAAATCAATTCAACTGTATATTTATAGTTGTCGACCAGCAGAATTGCAATCGAACGCGTTCTCGCGGAAGAGAGTAAATTCTGAACTATATTATGGACTGCTTGTTTTTGTTTGAGACTGGATTTATCATTTATGAGCCAAAGCTCTATGTGGGGATTACTCACTGGTCGTAATAAGCTGCTTAGCACACGCCAGATAGCAGTCAACTTTCGACCAGTAATTCAGAGTCACTAACGGAGAAATACACGGGAAATATGGGGGTTGAGACACCTCCAAAAAAGCGTCATCAACGAACGCAAAGGTTGACAAACAAACGTTCAGAATCTGACCAAGGTTGGTTGAACTGATAGATTTTCAATAGGAATCATAAATGAGACGTAGAAAGTTAGAATTTTTGCTGGAAAATGTTTTAGTGATCCCTCCTGTTTGTCACATTTCACTTCTTTGACAGTTTCATGCTTTTTTCACTTATCAAAAAAAAACAACCTGCAAGCTTTTTATGAGTACGTTTTTATCCAATCAAAGTGCTTTTGTGTTGACTTATTTCGATGAAAACACTTGCATACGAGCTTTTAAGATAAATGAAAAACCTTTGCTTTGCCACATCGAAGCAAAATGGGCTGATATCCTTCGAAGCTTTGTCGGGCATTGCGCATTTTGACAGGACAATTAAAACTGTAAGTTTCAAGCTGAAAGTCTCGTAAATATAAGGACAAGAAAGACGTGTTTTAGTGGAGATTAGCTCGCACAGTTTGAATTCGTTTGGTTTTCATTGCGTCCTGCGTGTCTGACCAGAACAAATAAACGTTCAAGTATCAAGATCTGAGGACTCTAGGGCTATAATGACACGAAACATTGACGGAAGAATTCAGGAGAGGGTTTCGTTCGGCTTCCTCGTGTACAACACGTAGCACCTCAAATTTCCATCTGTTTCCACCTTGTGAACACCTGGACGAATCCAAACACCGGAGCCTCGTTTGAAAGTAGCCAGGGAGTTCAGTTTGTTGATGAAATATCTCTGACTGCAGTGGGCAAACAAAGTGTGTACATTGAATCGTTTCCTGGCTCAGTCGCAAAAATTGTCCACTTATACCATTCTAAGTATCGAGACGCAAAGACGCATCTTTTAGTAACAAATCATCGCTTCAGTACACTCTTACGATGAATATCTTACAATTAAACAAACTTTTTTGGTCTAGAAGTCTGGCTCTCTTCTCTATCATGTAGTGAAAGATGTATAACAGTTGAGAATATACGATGACGGGGCTCATTAACCGTGATTGAGAGGGGTATTGCAATGTAGTCCATACGATGTGATGGGGAAATCGTCGGAAATTTCATACCACAAGTTCTGTGAATTTGAGTGAATTCAAAATTCATCCAGTCCTCGACTTGATCGAAATCAACATTTGAATCAATCAGTCCGGGTCTTTTGTGTGCCTTTAAGAGTACGTCTCCATCGCCCCCCTTCGCCCCCCTTTGCCCCCCATCGCCCCCCCTCGCGTGATTGTGAAACGTCTCGTGCAACCAAGGCTAGTGTAAGCGAAAATAGATAAAATCACACAATGATAAAATGTGAAGACGTCAAGTAGTATGAGAATGTTTTTACTGCAAATAATGACAAATGTTTCAAGATGAGACGTTGTATTATCGTGTCGTATAATTAAATACTTTGCATTGCGAGAATGATAAGCGCCCGGCAAGCTTCTAGATTTAGCTGTCATGTTGAAGTTTGTGTTGCATTTAAACCCAGGTTATGCTATTTAGCGTGGCGTAGCTTGAGTCAGTGCTGGCGCTGAGATCTTTCCGCTCGTTTAAAGCAGTATTTTGTTTGTTTAACTGGAGCACAACTCACACACAGTAGGTAAGGAACTAATTTTGGACACTAAAACTTCCTTAAGACGTGGTTTGTGACTGCATGGGTCTGTGCCGATTAAATTTATACCTAATTATTAAATTCAATTAGCATCTTTGCTTATTAGTTGATCTAGTGTTATTTTTACAGAAAACTTAAACTAAACTAACTTTATTTATACTGGATAACTCTTTCAGTTCTAAACTGTTCTTCCTAGAGGTCCAGTAAGGATCATCTCTTATTGATCCAGTGTTACTACAGGAGGAAACCTAAACTAACTTTATTTATACTGGATAGCTCTATCAGTTCTAAACTGTTCTTCCTAGAGGTCCAGTAAGGATCATCTCTTATTGATCCAGTGATAATACCGGAGGAACTGGCATGAATGCAATTTGAGGAAACCTAAATCCACTTAATAGTGACCCCTGGATAGCCAACTGTTTGTTGCCTTCACTGCTCAGTAGCTCTTGTAAACGCCCAACGTGTAAGAGTCTAGTTCCAGGCTCAAACCGGGCAGGTATTTCGCGGGTCCAGTGGGAAGCCACGCACACCTCACGCGTGTAATCAAAAAGTGGGGCATTCAAAGCATTAATTTCCGCACTGATCGCTCTAATTGTGGTTATGTAAATTCGTTAATACATATAAATATTGGTTTATTTATCAAAAAAACAAAATATTGTATGTTTTTCCCGATAAGTATATTATGTTAAATGCTATTCGTAGCATCAACTTGATACTTGAAAGAAAGGCAATTAAGAACTACTATATATGTTAATCATTTTAAGACGAAAATAAACATTCTTCCGTAAAGATTTACGGCTGAATTTCGTTCCCAAAAGTAAATGCATGCGTAAATGCTGCCAGCCCGCGGTTGGTGAATTTATACTTGATATAAAAAGGCATCTTATAGGCTTTTGTAAGAACAGCGCGTGCATGAGTTTGGATATTTTGGGCGCATTTTATGAAGCTCAGGTGAAGAATGATTAAATCATCTGCAGTCTTCATCGCGTGAAGAAGTAATGATATTTCAATGTATACATTTGTTAGCAACAGTAATTGATGACATTATTTTCAACTTCTCATCTAGAAGAAATCATCAGCTTTTGACCTTCCTTTGGTTAAAGACCCTTAAAATATATATGTATATATATTGATTAGGAACATTCTCGAACATCGTCGTTCATTATATTTTTGACGCCTGTGCGGAATCAATAAAATTTCACTCATTTTAAGACGAGTAAGACACTCGTTATGAAAAGTAATAAAACCGATTTATTGCCTTTGTATTAACAGGAAATTTGTTTAATTTGTAATAGACTTCGTTGTCTTTGTGCCCATGCACTAAACTGAGGCTCTCTGTGGTGTGGGTTTTAGTGGTTCCTTATAGAAAAATTATGTTTCGGGGATGACTGAAGCCACGAACTAACCTATACAGTGGGGAACTCTTTTGAGTCGAAAAAGGTGTTCGAAAATAAATGGCAAACTTAGGAAACTTTGTGAGATTAGATTAATGACCTTTGCGCTCTAGACCGGCTGCCGGTTGAGATTTTGAGGAGGTAAAGACCAGAGCCTTAGTTTCTCCTTGTGATGGAATTAGTTTACAATAGTTTCAGAAGACAGGTCACCACTAGAAAGCTCTCAGAATACATTTTATCATCCGTGGTCAATCTGATATGATAAAAATAAACCTATCAGGTCATTACCGCCCCTGACCACGAAGATGCTTGTGATCCTTAGGACGAAACGTCGAGAACTGTTTGCTTATTTCAGGCTGTTGTTATGCCAAATTTGATGAGGTTTATTTATAGGAAGAGTGGAAGACTATGCATGTTCACCAACAGGTTTATCATGCTCTCCTATTGTGTGACAGTTCAGCTTGTTTAGCCCAACCACAACATGATACGATTTGAGAGAATACCGTCACACAGTTATACATTTCTTATATGTATAATTATAGTTTTCGTGACAATAATAGTAAGTCAACCATACAAAGCCACTCGTTATAATAATATTTCTTATTGTTCTTTTTCTGAACAACCAATATTCCAGCCCATAACGCACTTGTGGTTAACTATTTTAGCTATCCTTGTGCTATTTTTGTACAAGCAAATCTTAAGTTGGAGTAAATTTAGTCAAACCATGTGCACGAATGTCATATTGAATTTTTACAATGAGCATCATTTTGTCATTAGAGGTTCTTACAAACTTGAGTATTTCCGCTTTTTTCAACTATATATATAACCTTTGAGGTCAGAAGATAAGCTTCAAATTTCACTCCGGAAGGTGTACGAGCTGCGAGATTGAATTACAAGCTGAAAGTCGAAAAGAAACATTTTGTATTCAGTTCCACTCGAAAACACCATTCGCTATGTACAGAATCATTCTCCCGTTTGTCTTCGGCTTTTTTCAAGTACTAAACGCCAACAATCCCTCAAATAATTGTATAACGGCGTTCATGAAATGCGAAGAAGACGTGTTCAACTGTGCAATTGAATATGGTCGATTCTTAACTGCTTGTGACTTGCGCGTAACTCCAACATCGACAAGAAACGACAAGAACTTGACCAGATTCGTCGTGCCGCCGTTTCGTAAACCATGTAACCACGAGTGTGTGAGAGCCATCAGGAGATTAAAACGTACGAAACGAGGCAAAGCACTGCAGAAGTGTGATTGTCATTTGGACGGGAAATGTCTCAGCTTCAAAGCTCGCGTCGCGAAGTGTCTGAACACGACGACAAGGCATCGTCCTACGATCAGTTGCACTCTGGCGCTGTTGAACTGTTCACTAGATCAAAAGTGCGCTTCGTTGCAGGAGCAATTTCTTAGGGATTGTCACCATATGATCAATGGTGTCCAGTGTGAAAAGAAATGTCAGGATATACAACAAAGACTGTACAAGGAAGCTAAAAATCTCGCGGACTGCGAATGCGATGGACCAACTGAGGCTTACTGCCGTGCTATACGTGCACATTCAAAACAATTACGATGTGAGCCAGGAATGGACAGAAATGGTACACCTGCATTCACATACATTGAAGACACCAAAATACACGGAGGATCAGAAATAAAGGAACCTACCAGAGCCGTTGGGATTCGTCAAGGATCGTCGCGGACGCTTTTGGCACTGCTTTTAATGATCTTTCTACTATGATCTGGTGTTTTCAGCCTGAATTGTTTAGCTAGGTTGTCCCAGCAATGTTTGTTTAGATATAAATATATTTGTAAGTATAGCATTGTTATTAACTAATTGTTTCCTTTAGGACTCGTTAATTAGTCTGCTGTTCTTTCGGGATCATATGCCCACGAAATGGAACTGGTTTTTCCAGCCTAGCTGTGCTCGATCATTCTCTTTCGTGAACTATATTTGTACATATTGGTAACAACCACGAAAGAAACATGCCGATCAAAGTGGATCTCAGACTAGACATTCATGAAACATAGGAACATTCTTCCATCGAATTTTCATCCACAAATGATGATCGATGGCGGTACTTGTTCGGCCCAAGCTGGAAGCTGTTCACGTTGTTACATGCAACTGTGTTTATACGCACCGAAATGATTTCTAACGACGATTTGATGCCGCATAAGTGTGCGCATTTGTACAAAACATATCTCTCAAAGGTGTTTTTCTACGCAAAACATTTGCACAGCTTTTGAGAAGGGAGCCACACGAGCGTGTTGTATAATAACAGTGGCATATCTTCGAGGTCATTCATGAATTTGCTCAGTGCATCCATGTGCTCGGACATTTTCCGCTTAAAATCGTCGTTAAAAATCTGCATTGAAATACATGAAAGTTTCTTTGAAAACAGCTTTTTAATTGAAATATGTAAAGGATACGAAGCTGTCGTGGTTTGTGTCTAGACAAACAGAAGGAAGTGCGTAAAAATTTAGTTTTACGGTAAGGAAGAAGAACCTCCTTTGTTCAAAACAGATTTCAAAGGTAATGGTTCATTCTTTTGAATGTAATTTAGACACGTTCTTCGACAGCTCTTGGTAGAATTTACCTACGGCTTTACTCATCCTTTTAGGATACAGACTATACCAGAAAGTGTGAACATTTTTCTCAAAGCTTGAGTTTACTTTATATCTGTTTTGGTATAAAATTTCATGACTGTACCGCCATCGCTCTACATAAACAAAGTGTAGAAATAATATTTCATGGTGTACTTAGTAGTTTGCAGCTATTCACTAAATCCTCGACTTTGTGTAAATATTACAATATTTTCCACTTAACATGTGTGTATTTCTCCGGAGATCGGACCGATATGATGCAAGATAATAGTATTTCGTGTTGCACACTGAAGTAGTTAATAGTTGAAGATAAGAAATTCTTCGAACATATATGGCAAAATCGTCTCTCTAATATAGTAATGTCTAGATTAAAGGCGTTTAATTTTAGGGCCTACTTATAATTAGCCAGTAAATAAACAAATTCATAGAACCTAATTTGTTTACACAGCCCTGTGACTAGCGTTTTCCTTTGTGTGTTGACGGGAAAACCATTCCTCAAAAGGTGTTGTCTTAAAACACAAAGGCCAATTGCCTGGCTGTGTTGAGTCGGGGCCCTTTTTAACCTTAGGGGACTTAAATATCGTTGGGGGAGTGAGATTGTGAGCTGTCAAAAGTCCAGTCAAAGATGCATTTATTCACACTTTAGCATCATGTGGAACAGCAGAGAAGACAACGTTCATCTCAAAACATTCTCCTCTCATAAGTAAGCGTAATGCTATCGCATTAATCTGATTCTTACAGAGTAAAATGGACGCCTAGATAATTCTTAATGGGGAAACCAACAATTTTTTCTATTCATCTGTCGTCTGCCAATGTCATTTTGATCCTGCCGTGTGTAGCAACTGACTCCATCAAGAATCATTAACAGGCAATAACAGCTCTGATGCCGAAAACCTCAAAATATATTCGCACCATGAATTAACGTATGCACGCATGATAATATATGTGTAAAATAAAGACCGCATCGCGTTCATTACTTCTTATTGCGACTTTTTTAGGGCAGAAAAGAGCTGTTACTTGATATTCACGCGTTCACAATCTCATCAAAAAATTCGATTTACTCTAGATCTTTTGCAAAATATATTCCCTTTTCTGCAGTGCATGTTGTTATGTTGTTGGTTGGAAACAATCTCTGAGCAGTGTCAATTGAAAGAAGAAAATAAAACCATTCCTGTTGTGTGTTCTTAGGAGATAATTATCTCCATACGGTTCCCCCATTCTGTAATCACCTTGACAACAATAAATAAGACGAATTACGAACGAGATAATAATTTTTTCTGTTGTTGATTAATTTTTTGGCAGAATTGTTTTTTAAATGATGACAAAAAGTCGGTCACTGAATGAATGAAACAATTTTTCTTCCCAGGAATTTTTGAATTTGCGTCTGTGCTGATGAAAGAGGCACACGGTTGCCACGTGTCGGTCATGCTTCATTTTTTCACAACTGCCTGTCCTCCACAATCCTCCTCTAAACGAGAGTGTTTTCAATTCCACTAAATATACACAGCACTCGGCTCCCTTGTCCAAAACCTTGCACAGGAATCAGAGATTGCTGAATCCAGGGTCTGTTGGGTTTTGTTGGGCTTTTCCTGCGCTAATAACGATCGATCAACATTACATAAACGGGCTGTCTTTCTGTAATCACATTATAAAAAATAAGATTGGATTCTACTCTTTGCGAGGAACAGTTGCTGATACAATAATGATAAAACTATCCCATATGAAATGAATTAGTTTAGCTTAGGTACACTTACAACCCTTTTTCTGTATGTTTAAGAAGACCTGTTAGCTGTTTTAGAAATGATGAAGCCTATCTACTCTGAATAAAGCAAGTCAGTTATGGTTTAATTAATGCCACTTCTCACAAGAAATGCTCAATGACAGACTGTCTACATGTGAAAGGTATCGATGAAAGATAAATACTGTGCAATGCCCCATGAACAATAGTCGCTGACCATCTGGCATTCGTCATTAACAAGAAACCCAACTAATAACTTCATCATTTTCTATTCATTGATTGGCTGATTGAATCCTCGCTATCACGTCAGCACTAGTGCCGAATTTCGTGCAAATTTGGCGGCATAAAAGGTCGAGGTCAGTCGTATGACCTGAGTGTATTTACGTCATCACAATAATCATCTCAAAATTTCTAAAACCAAGATTAGTGAAGGTCTACGAATAAATAGCTTCAAATTAGTAGTTTATAAATCATTATTGTCACAGACAAGGAGTCTTGCCAACTGAGGGGTTGTTTTATGGTGAAATATAAGCGACGAAAAATACGCACTCGAGACTCTTGCATTCTTAGGAATTTTGGATGCATAACACAAATTGTCTACTACTTCAGCCCGAATTTCTTACCAGCACGTATCAATTATCCAACCATTTTGAAAACACTGAGTCTGAAAGTGGTTATTACACTCTCTATTCCCCCTTTGTGCGCCCTAGCCTTACTGTCTTAAGTCTTAACTGAGTTTACTTACAATCGCTGAAAATTTTAGTGCACAAAAAACAACTGCCTGTCCATTAACACAATCAAAAGGGTTTGTCTGCACAAAGGAAAAGAATTCAGAACTTCTACAGTTTCCATTTAAGTCAAGATCGAGACGTCGACTGGTCGGGACGCGAAGAGACGTGATGACGTATCGTTTGCAAACAGTCGATAAATGTTTGTTAATTTGAAATGCCCGTCTCTCGATTAAGTGGCCGCTACTAGAATGTTCGATATCATGGCTGAATCTACTATAATGCTACAAGATTAGTTCAATAATGATACTAACGTCTGAAAATATGTTATTTAGAGGCAACTCAACCCTCCTCCAACTCCTATATTGAAAATCAGTTTCGTAAATCATCTCTTTACTTCTTTTTTTACATTTGACTGCATATTCGAACATTACAACCCATTCAGTGAGATGATGATTTCTGATATTACATTAATGTCATTACAGAGGGATTAAGGACTGTTAAAACCAATTTGGGCTTCTTCCTAAGACTCCTAGTTTTATTTACATTAAAACTTTATTGTAAATTGGGAAGCTTATGGAGTTTCTTGATTATTAAGGCCAAAACAAACCCCGCAAGCTATCTACATACGATAAACTTGAACCTCAAACCTTGTAATTGGTTTAACTTATCATTAAAAAGTTAATCCTGCCAGGCAATTACAAATGTCGGAAACCCTACCTGCCTATTAATCATTACGAGAGGATAAAACTATGGGAATAACTATTTTGGTAAAGATCTCATCTGCAACGCATGTTGCTATTGCTTAGCAATGGTAAATACTACTGAAATGAGTGATTAATATGCTGATAGTGTCACCATCAACTTAATTCTCGTGTTATTTAACTTGTAGCAAAAAACAACGAGCAAGCGAGTTAAGGTTGTGTCATGCTAGGCTTTTGTTCCTTCTATTAGCAGTAAAAGACTGGTAATTGGCATTGCGTCATCGCTGCCTTGGGAAAGAGGTGACTGTCTGCGTCCTCAAAACAGTCCCTTGACCTATTATCGAGCTCTTATTTTGTCTAATGGCAAACATTGATTGATCAATTATTGATGGTAGCAAGATATATTTCAAGCACGATGAACCTTGCTCGCTCTGAAATAAATCACCTCGACAAATTGCTGCGTTGATTGCTGCGTATAAATTGTCTTTAGAAGATAACCACGAACCATGCGCACTGACATGCGCACTTTCATGCGCACTTCCCCTTGTTCGCGATGCGTACCTATCTTTTGACACCCGACGAGATACCGCTGGCAATGCGTTGTCCTGGGCTCAGCGTCCGCCACATTGTGTAAAAGTTTCCAAACTTAAAAATCGTGTTTGCTATCAAAAAACCGTGCTAAAAATGTTGGATCTGGACTTATTGGAGCTTTTTAAGACATTTCCAATGTGTATGACAGTCTTAGTCGTGATTCCAGTCGCTTTTCTAACTTCTCCAGCGCAAAGCGCGCATGAATTCAAGGCATTTCGGATGCAGCATTACGATCTCCACGGAATACATTACGGTAGGTTGTGTGAAAGAAATAATATTTTAACGATCAATCAGTGTTGTGGTCTGCATACAAGGATTTGCTTAAGAAGCATTGTGTTGAGTCGTAACTGATTGTTTTAAGAGGAATCGTGCTTGTAGTTTAGTGATTGTGGGCTGAGAACAACCACCACATGGTTCTGTGTGTTGGTGATTGGCTTATCACGTGATAAAATTACTATAATTATTTCAATTGATTATGTTAATTATGTTAATGTTTTGTGTGTATTTGTTATAAGTTATACTTAAATTTACTGATTAGTTGACCATCATGGTCCTGCATAGCAAGCCAGTCGCTGTTTCCATACTCTGCAACTAGTTTATAACTTTTAAAGAGCTCACAACAACATTGCTTTAGGTTCGAGAAGTGCGCTTGTCAACATGGAGGCTCGACCAATCACTGCTGGAACGATGACACGACGATGCATTGTTGCCAAAATTGGAGAGCTAGCGTATGACCGCTTTAGAGAAATTCTGGGACAAGGTGCTGGCTCAGTTCTCTTTCTTTTGCCACAAAATATATCTCGGTATTCTCTTGAAGAAGTACAGGTATGCATAGCAATTGTATCTATGTGTATCACTGCAGAAACACGAGGTTGAACAAAGGGATTAATTCTTGTAGAGATTGCAAGAACTTGAGAACCAGATGCTGCAAGAAGAGGTTCAACCATCAGTATATTTTGCTCAAGAAGATCCAGAACTACTTCAGATTTATGACCACATTGGGAAGGCAACAACAAGTGACCAAGCTGGATCAGCTGTTGAAGGTTGGTTTTTATTATTTGAAAATGTTTTAGCAACAAGTTCCGTTTATCAATTGAAGAAGCAAGGGAAGTACAAGCAATGAACTCTTAAATTTTATTATATTTTAGCCTTGTTTGATGTGGCTTCAACCAGCGGTTATCAGTTTGTTGCTAGTACCAGTGAGGCAAAACAAATCAAGGATATGGTTCTCACAAACATTCAAGGCCGTCTTGTTGGTGAAGGGATTGATGAACAGTTACCTACCATAGCTATTGTCACCCATTACGACTCTTTTGGGATTGCTCCTGTAAGTACTGGCCATAGCTAGTGTTCGTATTTAGATATGTTTACACTAAAGTGAATATTATATCATTATTTGTTAAACAAGCACAATTTAGGACCCAAATATACATAAGTTCATTATAATATGCTTTGATCTTTAAGGGTTTAACAACTGGATCTGACTCAAATGCAAGTGGTGTTGTAGCATTGCTAGAGATTGCCAGGATATTTTCACGGCTCTACAATGATGAGGAAACCAAGGGAAAGTATCCTTTGAATAATTATAATGAAAGATTTCAAAGATTTTTTGTCTAGATTTGAGATTTCAGGTTAATAGAACTACAGCTGGTTGAGTTTTGTATTAGGAGACTGTATTCATTGTTTATTTCTTTGATTCAACATCACCAGATACAATATAGTCTTCTTGTTGTCCGGTGGAGGAAAGTTTAATTATCTTGGGACACGAAAATGGCTTGAAGACCAACTAGACAACTCAGAAACTAGTGTTTTGAATGAAATGGACTATGTCCTCTGTCTGGACAGCATTGGTGGTTCTGACCAGCTGTTTATGCATGTTTCAAAGCCACCAAAAGACAACTCTCCTGGATTCAGACTAGTTGAAGCATTTAAAGAAGTTGGGGAACTTTATCCTGATGTTAATTTTACCATGGTTCATAAAAAAGTAAATTTGGCTGAGGAAATCGTAGCTTGGGAGCATGAACGCTTCTCGTTACGAAGACTGCCTGCTGGAACCTTGTCTCATTACAGTCAACCCAAGGACCTTGGTAGAATGTCCATGTTTCAAACCAAGTATGTAGCAAATAGGAATGCAACACTTTGTACAATCCTTTTTTAAAATCAGTTTGATGTTATGATTTCATTGCCAGTACTGACAAGACTCCTCTTTTACTAGACCTGTGAACTCCAACATGTTAGAAAACCATATCAAATTCATAGCAGAAGCCTTAGCAAGACATGTTTACAATACATCATCAAAGGTATTCTTATCATACATGTCAATATAATTCTTTAAATTATGTCATGAATAACTCCACTCAAATCACTGGTTACAACAGCAAGTTTGCTTCTTGTTGTATCAAACTAGCAGCAAAATAAAGTGATGTGAAATATCAGCATCATTTTACAACATTCAAACATGTCTGCCCTTTCTTTATGAATCGCTCTCATTATGGTTTCTCTCGTACCGTATTTGAGCCGAGATGAGAAAGGAGAGTAAAATGTCTAAGATAAAGTCATTTCAAATATCCTTGTTGCTTGGAGTGAAAGAGACTTAGACGAAATTCAACATTCTGTGTTATTGTATGTACACAAATCACTGTGTCTAGACATATTTAACTATTTTTTATTGCTTTTAAGGTTTTCAGATCTCGTCTTGAAGTATTCAGCGGTGGAATGGTATGTAATTTTGATGGGTTTTATAATGAACTCTTGGGCCTAACTTGGGTTTAGAGCCGCTGTGTTGATCTCTTTCTATTGTGAATGTTTCATTTTTATTCAGAGTTTGCATATGGACCTCGTTAACACTTGGCTGTCGCATTTAACCAGCAATCCTCGGGCGGTGCAATTGATCACGAAGAATCATCCTTTGTTGAAAGCCTTTGAACAGGTAAAATAACTACAACGGAGTGGAGTGTGACTGAAATATCCTAAAAGCCATTGAATAAGCAACATAAACTGTAAAGAAGTGAAATATAATAATAGGTGCAGACCTACGTTGATTATATTTGGGATTTGCGTAGAAAACGTGATCAGAAAGACGCTATGAACAGCCGAAATTTATCATTAACATCTAGCTAAAGCTGAAATTGATTCGACAAGTCGCGTGAATATAAACGTAATTTGGTTGTCTTAGAAGTGGATTATATCCAGGTGTAATAAACATTTCATATTTATTGGTTTCTTCAGCATCTATCAAAGTATGTTAAAGAAGTGAGGAGGGTGGCTGTTAAAGCTGATAAAAGGTATTAATTGCATGTGGATTGTGTCCTGTTTAGGGACATTATGTCACCTGGTTTCTCTTTGTATATCCCAGTTCCTTCAATTCTTTTTTTGGAATGACAAGATCACGTTTACTGACGATTTTATCATTTTCAGGGATCCTGATTTTGTATTTTACGATGTGTTGGAAACAACAATATTTGCTTACAGGTTGGTTAAGAATCTTTATTGAAAACATTTTTAATATCATAGTTATGTTTATGTGTATATATGTGTTTTGAAGTGAACATTCACAGAGTTGTTTTCACTTTTCATTTCAGAGTAAAACCAGCGATCTTTGATCTGTTTCTTGCGGCAGGAATTGCCTGTTATGTTGGTTTGTTTTATCTCGCAATAATGGTAAGATCTTTTATCTTTTCACTTCTCGGTTGCCGAGAAATATTGTTTAAAACTGGTATTCACAAAACCCCTTTCTCTATGAATCGCTCTCATTATGGTTTCTCTCATACCGTATTTGAGCCGAGAAGAGAAAGGAGAATAAAATGTCTAAGATAAAGTCATTTCAAGTATCCTTGTTGCTTGGAGTGAAAGAGACTTAGACAACAATATCTCTATACAAAATATCCACTATCACGACCTAGCTTCGTCTATAAATGCACGTCTATATACAGCCAAAATCCAGTAGTAAAAAATGATGCATCAACCGATCTTTTAAAACTCCTCGTAATGATGGATTTTCTTTTCAGAATTTCCCAATGTTTATCGATGTTTTGCCCAAGCCCTCAGGCGTAATAAAGAGCAAGTATACATAAGATTGGATTGACATGAATATAAAGAGAAAAGCAACCGCTGGTTATTAGTTTTGAAAGATATCTATCGTATTTATCCAGGTTATTACCACAATTTCTTCAGAGTAAAGCGTGAGTTTACATCGATTAATTTCTTTGAAGTGGAAACTTTTATGAATTGATTACACAACTTGTCTAATGTTATAAAAATAGGTTTTTATTACTTTTAAATACGAATTGGAACTTATTGTTGCCATAACAACACTTTAATGATTTATTTATATTTTAAAGCGAATCACCTCGTACTTTCTGAAACACCAAAGATTATTACTGCATCTATTGCTTATATTTGGCTTCGTCAATCGTCCAAAATTTGCCCTGCAGATTTCATTGTACGACAGAACATTTTCAATCAAATGCATAGAGTTTTCAACGTTGTCTTTCAAAGTTTGTTTTCCTTTAAAAAATCTTGTAATTACTTTTCTAAAACAAAGGTAATCGGTGTTAATGGGCCGTTATAAACCCAGATTTCTGTAGTTACCATTTATTGTTAGAACTAAGACAAACCCTGTTTACATATGAAACATCTGGCTTCAAAAGTAACAACGTTAACAACGAGTGCATAATCATTAATACTCGACAAGCTCTTTTTGAAAATGTCTTCGAAGCAAAGTTTAACCTCCGTGAAATCCAAAGAAGATGACATAAAGTTGCCACCATTATTGTGCATGACGCTGAAAAACCCTAAACGAGCATCAGAATACGCAACATCGTTTTCACCAAAGCATCGTGTTATCAATCCTGGAATCAAACTATCCCCAACCTTCCTCTACCAAAACTCGATGAGTTTCGACAGGCAAAAACCCCGCGAAGTGAAGCCAGCCGGTTTTGTCCCCAGAACCATCACAGGAGGATTGCAAGATTATAATTTCATACATGCGCGTTCGTTCTACCACCCATTGAAGTATGACCGGCAATATTTCACCCTCGGACTTGACTGGGTGTCAGAGAAACCAGTGCGAAAGAACAATCCATTTTCCTGATCATTTCAAGAATTGCAAAGTGAAACTTTTGTCTGTGAGCGATCCATTCACATAGCACAAAGATCGAGTCCATTTTCAATCGTTAGTTCAGTTGTTTCGATCAGTGCGGACAAGTTTAGTGACTGAAGACTTTATATTCGTTGATTTTAATGACCAGATATGAACAATACTGTACATCTTATAGTTTATAATATAGTTTACAATGACTGAACTGTGAAATGGATTTAAATAAGTCCTCGACGGTGGTAATATGATGGTGGTTTTCAGTCAATCTGAACTTGTAAATAATATTAACCTTTGATTAAGCAGCTGTATGATTTTATAAGTTAGTAGTCATGCTGTATAGCTTCATGACAAATCTTGCTTTATCTTTGCAAATTCAGACCATTAAATATGAAGAATAAAAGACGATGATGGATCAAGCTAGCTAGTGCTGTTTTAGCTCTCCCCTGCAGTTATATGATCAACTAATCTTTCAAAGTAATTTTTGGTAGTTATAAGACCCATAATTAGACTATTCAACTAATTTCGCTTTATCTTCTTGCTGATCTATTCATCACTGGATGTTTCCTCACCGGAACGTCGCGCGGGAGTTTCCTGACTTCGGAATGAAATGCAGGATGTATGACGTAATCATGACGATGTGGCGGGACAGTCGGACGGAAAAACACTCGCGGACCAATCATGTTCTCGTAACTTGTTTCGCGATATTTTTGTAAAGTCATTTTGTTGATGGTTTCTTGAGCGTTCATTGATGCTGGTAAAAAGCTCTGACCTCCTTCACTGGATGGTCTAGAGCTATGGAACTTGTTCTTTTCAGGGTAGTGTGTTGGCTGGGTTGTTCTGCATTTGCGTCGAGCCTCGCTGTCTTCTGGAAGTCTTGACCGTTTATTTAGTTCATCATAGTAAGTCAATCTTGATGCGTACGGTGGTCTGAGGTATGTGGCCTCGGGTACCTCATCTACACAGAATGTAGGGGATCCCACAGGCCTCTGTTCGAGCCAAACATGCTCTGGAAGTTGACGATGGCCGTGGAGTACAGGTTTTGAATCTCTGCAGAATTTTTTCAGATACGTCGTCTGATATCGACTGCGTAACAGTTTCTCCGAGAGTTGGGGGTGACTGAAGTACAGAGAGGGCATTTTGATTTGGATAATAGTGGATCTTTAGAGTGGGTGATTTCCTTAGGCTTCTTGGGGGAGAAACCGGAGAGCAGCACACATACTGGTGGTCTAGGAATCAAAATGGATAGATACACTGAGGATTAACGTCAGACCAAATAAGTAAAGTTCACGGTTTCACGGATAACGGTCAATGGCTTCATTCCTGCGACTAATGCATTTTCCTGATGCGAAAGATCTCCGAGTTCTTTTTAGTCCCCTGTAGTAACAAACATTAACACTGGCGCAAGGAAAGCCTTTCTAACTAGTGATAAATGTCTTTGAAATACAAACAAAGTTTATATCATCTTAGTGGCAGATTTAAAGATTAAAAAAATCTTTTTCTTCCTTAAACTTTTTCTGTCCATGTCTCGTTATCAAAAATAAAAAACTTTCTCTCGAACTAACTATAATATCATGTCTATAGACTCTTTAAAATCAAAAAGTAATCAATATTGTATACCGTTTATACGATTGTATGAAGACAATGAATGTCCAGCTGTATTTGGGAAGTCGTAGATGATAAGAGATGTTTAGAATCAGGTCAAATGAATATACAATTCCACTTTAGAGTTTGCTGGAACAAAAAATTAACTGTCACAACAAAAAGTCCACAATATTATTACGACGATCCGAACTGTGAAAGACTGAAAGCGACACCGGTCGATAAGTTGTTCAAATAGATGCAAAATTATATGTTTAGTTGGTTGCCAGTGGCGACTAGTTATTTGAAACTACAACGTAGACCTGACCTTGCAAGACCTCTCAGTGGGAGTCCAGTTTCTCTCGAGAATTGCCACTCATTTAAATCATAAAAGTAAAACTGTCTACCAAAATGAATGTTCCCAGTGAATGCCTGTTTTAACCCTTTTGTGCTTTAACACTTAGCATTTATAGGCTGACTGAGGATTAGTTTCTGGATTAGTTTGATGAATACTTGTGGATTAAGCTATACAGTGAGTTGTCAAGACTAATGTTTTCAATGATTAATATTTAATAATGCGGGCAAATAAGTGGTTGAAAATTCTCCCTGTATGCATAATTAAAACAGCAAACATGAAGCACCCAGCATTGTTTTTAAACAACTCATATCTTGACTTTTCTTTCTGGAGCATAATTCTCTCTTGTTTCTTACGAAATTGTTTGCAGGTAGAAACTAAAAAATAAAGTATTGTTATATCGCTTACTTCTCTAAGTCTTCGTAATAAAATTTCTACCAGCAACATGTAATTATTGCTTTTTAATGAGGACATTTGGGCGGTTCTAATTTCTGCCTAATTACAATAGGTCCACAATGCATTACGATTCCATACAATTTGCGAAAAGAGCTATTTTAATTTGCAGCTTCCCGCAAAATATTTCGCGCACAATGTTCGTGGTGAAAAAATGCGGCAAAATGACGTCGCTGTTGGTGTCGTCATTCCTTGATCGTGAAGCCATGTCAGCAGTTGTCAAAGATGAAAACCAGAAATATTGACTTTTTAAAATGAAATTATAGACGATTTTTGTACATCTTGTAGCACAACGTATAATGGAAAGTCTTGTCATTGAATTGAAGGGGCCAGCAACACAGAGAGAGTGAAATATTCAGAGTAAAATGGAGGCGAAACGCTGCTTCAATTGTCGTCGTGTCAGCTACAACGCAGTGGATTTTTGCCTCCATGAAAATCAACGACAGCCTTTGGAGGAATATATATCATATAACGGACTGAAAGCATTGTTTGGAGGGCAAAGGCCTAGTGTTTGTGCCGACTGTGTGTACGACAGACTACAGAATTGCCAGCGATGTTCACGAAAAGTTCCTTTGAGTTTGTATAATATTGAAGAATGGTTCAAAACTTCAAGCGAACGTGTTTGCCAGGAATGCACGGCGATCCAAGCAACTCAAGTCGCATTTCGTAACGGTCTGAATCTTAAAGATACCTTAAACCAATGTTTTGAATGCTCTACGTTTAAATCCATCTATTCCTTTCTGTCGTTGTGCAATTTCAAACAATTCGATGTAATCTGTCTCGAGTGTCGTATCTACAAAGACATTCAATGGTATCATGTCGAGTTAAATGCTAGATACGCTCAAAATTTAAGCCTTTCCCCGGCCCTAACGCAAGTACAAGTGGATCGAAATGCTATTCTTTCCTTGGAGAAACCTTCAGTATCATATGCCAGGGTTTTAGTTGACGGCCCTAAACCAATAAAGGAAGAAATCGCACTCAAAAAACCGGATGTTTTGGCTGTGAACTTCCCTTCAATGGATGCCCCTTCCTTCTTCCAGACGGCTATGGACGGTAAGTTTTTTAACTCCTATCTGAAAATCAAACAATTTTTATTTCTTAAGTAGACAAGTTCAAGTTTTTATGGCTTAGGGTGTAATTACTTCTTTGTTGACATTGCTTTTGTGAAACGAACACCTGTAAACTGTATGATTTCTGAATAGATAGAAATAATTGGTTCAAACAGACAGGTGTGGGCATGATTGGACACTACAAGGGTCCATGGCAGTAATGAGGGATAAATATTGTCTTTCATTTTGAAATCTAACAGTAACACTTGACTAAGTTTTAACATATTCATGGTTTTATTTTATAGTGGACATTTGTCAGATGGTGTTAGTTGCCTTTAAGCGGTCGCTTTGTGAACTTGAGGGCAAAACAAGGTTGGAACTCAAGATCCTTCATCAAGACCCAAGCTTCTGGGAGGTTGTACTCCGAAGCAAGCTTGTTCAAATGTCCCAGAAATTCTCTACGCAAGCCACCAGTCGCACATCCTTCCAAGAGGCTGAGATCAGATCTGCGTACCTGGGTACATATTGTTGTTCTCATGCAAGTTTGGTCCAAGCTGCTGTGAAATCTGGATGTTTTCCACCGCTGAATGAATTCATTCGAACAGCCAATGAATCACAAAAGTATGTCTCATCATTTGAAAGGATAGAAGCAGACTATCACTGTATAAAATACTTTTTTGTTTCAATCACACTAAATGTATCACATTTTCTCTGTAGACCTCTACATGTGTGCTGCATCGGTGCGGGACCAGGCAGTGAAGTTCTAGGCCTACATGAAGTACTTCCAAAGGACACACATTGGTACCTCATGGACAGCTGTGAACAGTGGTCACATTCGGCACAGTTGCTGTTGCAGAATATCCCAGGAATCAAGTTCAACTATGGAGCATTCGACATAACAGCAAGATTTCATCCAGCTCATATTTTCAGGAAGGTGAGTGAGTGGTTGTGCCTGTTAGGACCTTGGTTGTGGCTGGGTTGTGGTGTTCTTTATGTACTAAATCCTTCTTTCTCTTTAGGCAACTTTGTATGCATTTGTGAAATTTGTGTCTGCCATTCATTTCCTGAAGAAATCCACAACTCGTTTCCGTGAATTACTAAAGCTCACTCCGGCTGGCTCCATGTTCCTGTTTGTTGATAATGCCCATCACAGTGTGACCAGATTTATTGAGAACCTTGTCTTCCCTGATGGTGTCTATGACGAGCGTAAGTCATGCAGAGAAAACGCCTTTTACGCTCTGTACACTTGCTACGCCGAGCTACACCCTACTGAAGAAAGCATGAAGTCACCCTATGTTGCAGAACTTGTAAGTCTGGTTAAATACTGGTTAGATCGGTCTCCGCTTTTGGACTTCCATGTGAATGTGTTTCTCCTGGTGAAAAAGGCAACCAAGGCTGACATATGCAAGTCAAATGGGGCATCAGAGAAATTCTGAGAGCTTTTAGATATTCCAATTTGTTGATTTTGAACCCTGATCAACTGCTGCAATCAAACATCTATTTTAGCTAGCGATTAAGTACAAAACACCTCTAGATCCAACACTTCAATCATCCAAACACTTATTAGGTGGAAAAAATTGTCTGAAACTGGTGTTAGCATTGCCTGTCACCTTTAAAAAAAAAGAAAAAAAAGTAAATGTACAAAAATAGTGTATTTATCTGAGATGTTTATTTATTTGTTTCCAGGAATTGGAACTTATACATAACTGTACATATCAGTTTTAGAAGTGGCAATTTGTGTAATATACAAATAATTAGTTGGCATTATTATTACTATATTTAAATATAATCAGAGGTAATATATGTGCCATTTAGATATAATTCTGATAGTATTGATTGTAGTGCCTAGTCGTTAATGGTGGTTAGACAATTAAACTGCACAAAATATATCTTACTGTTTGTTTTGACAGTTTTGTGGTCCTACTTTCCAAAAGTACATTCATATGAGAACATGAAACTTCATCGTTTCTAAAATCAAGCTTTGATTCAAAACGCTACTGTTTCGAACTTCCTTTATCACTTCCGGCGCGCTCCATATAAGGCGGTTCAAAACAATGAACATTCCATATAAGGTCTGTCGGGTTTAATCAAAGCGTCTTTGCAACATACATGTGTTGTCAATTTCAATTTAATTGCGACTCTGAAGTAAACAAACTAAGAAAGTCGCAAAGTGACTGAGATTTACGTGTAATACATAACATCTTGTGTCTTCGGGGTTTTTGCCAAATCGGTGCGGAAATTCATTACCAACGCCTGGTAGAAGTTCAAGCTTGATCTGAGAGATAACAGTGTGGTTTTTTTCAGAACAATCTGGTTGATTATCGTGGGATTTTTACCACAACAATGTCGTGTTTTGGTGGAGAGAATAAGGCAATTGTGTGCCATGTTGTCATGTTAGATGAATCAGAAATTGCGATAGAGATGAAGGTACGTCTGGCAGAGAAACGCGATTTGTTATAAGCCATGTAAAATATCAAGCCGAGATGTATCACTTCAGATAATAGAGGCTAGTTCAGACGCACTATATACGTGTGTTTGTGTTGATAAGCAAATGAAATTTTCCTTCAGAACATGAAAAACATTACCAATAAACAAGTATGGTGTAAATATACTATTATGCCAGGAATATGTTCGGTGCTATTTGCAAAAGCATTAATGCTTGGAATACGCGTTCATAGTGGCGAACTTCAGTCGAAACACGGGCGATAAAAAACAAGTGTTATAACATGTGATTACGACTATACAAGGCTACCAGGATTTTCCTAACTCGTGAGACCAAAAGTCGACGTGTGAATTTAGTCGTTTACGTGCGATTCACGCCTTCAATTCCCACCTATTTTCATGATCGTTATATAAGTCAAATATAACCCGTATTTAGCGGAGTATAAACAAAACTACTTAACACCAATATCAACGAGATATTTTCAGTGAACATGTTTAATTCTATGACAACTTTGCGCACGTCAGACCACAATGATTTCACGAAAAATTTTTTTCTGAAACGCGTGTTTCTCGTGCGTAACGTTAATGACATCTCTCATACCACGCTTGTTTTGGTCAAAATCCATCTTATGCATCTTAGTTACAGCTTTTCAAAATATCATTGAGAATACTCATCGCCTACGGAAATCTCTTTTTTTTTAATCTAATATTGCGCTTGAACAATGACCCACAGTTGATATTCAAGGAATTCGTGGTGTTTTAGTGTTTAAAAGATTTCTAGATGTGCTCGCGGTTCAATCTTACCATCCATCTTCTACTATGGAAGCGCAGAGAGTGTTAGTGAAACGTACAGGCAACAAAATATCCTAAACTATCTGGTTATCAACCAAACTATTCACTATTTATCCGGCGACTTCTCTACAGTCAAGTGGGATTAAACTTGCCCGGTTTTAAAGCGATTTAAGGGCACACAAACGCATGGAAGTTTTCACGCTCGTTCTTTTCAAAAAAATTGACATGTATTCGATCATGTGCTTTTACCGCCTGTTCGACTGCGTGGCAAAATATTTCACAGCAGCGCATAAAATTAGCGAGCTTTTTTAGTTCGAAACTATATTTATCAACTTCTCAAGTTACCATAGAAGTTGATGATAAACCACAGTGGATTGCTGCTTCCTTTTGCATATAATAAACTTTAATCCTTTGTTGACTTTTTGTCTTTGACAAAGAGATTTTTTCACTTTGTGCCCTCATTTTGCACGTCAAAAAATCTCCGTCGATCAGTTTATATTGATTCTTTGATCTTATGGATTGTCAGTAATTGCGCGTCTAGCTATTTGAATAATTTGCAGAGCTCGAATATGTCTTTCAGAAAGAAATAACTGCAGCGTTGCAACTTGCACTAACAACGCGCTTCGGGTTACTAAAAATGTATTTTCCATGTTTTGTTAATAATGTTTCCAGAAATTTATCAAATCAGCGAATATTGTCGCCATATGTCGTATTAGACCACATATCTTAAGGTCTGTTCACACGATCCAATTTTGTTGGATCCAATTCACTTCTGATGGATGTTTTATAGTCTGTTGTCTTGTAATGTATACGAGCATCAAATTCACTGAAGCGCAATGCAGTACTGCTTTATCAATAACCAACTATATTTCATACGTCAGTAGTTGGATCCAACAAAATTGGATCGCGTGAACAGACCTTTAATTCATCTTCAGTTGATGGAATAGCTATTAGGTATTTTTCTTCACAACGAAGTGTTTAGTAACTTCTACGATATTTCTGATCATCTGCGTATTGTCAAAGAATCTGCGTGCATGCGCTTTTTTTTACTGCTCCTGTGTGGTCGAAAGTGAGATAATAATCGCAGCATTTTAGCCTACTCTGCAGGCATTGTTAACTGAAGTATATTTTCATTGAGCTTGGATGACATATCTCTTCATCTTATCTTAACTAACAGTTGGAAACCCTCCATTTCTATCAGGGAAACCAAAATCTCGTCCTATTGAGCAACACGCGATCTTTCTTAAAGTTGCATCGAAGCTCGTTACAAGGAATTTATGAGAATGCATAATATTTTTCCAACACATTCACAGACAAAATTCACTAAATTTTCACTAAATTCCAAACTTATTGTTGTAGCGACTGGACTGAAGGACCTCTCAATTAATTCACATAGAAAGAGATCCGTATGTGTTGCGGTTCTGGTTGACAGAATGAAGTGTGGTTGACGAAAACCAAAATAAGCCTAATGTCTTTTTGTTCGGGTCATTTTGACTCTTCCTTTGTATCGCGTGATCGTCCGAACGAGTTGCGCAAACGTATAAGTTGCATAAAATAATTTGCGCAAATGTATAACACTGCGCTAAAGTCCACATTCATTTCTATCCGATTTTCACACAATATTACAAATATCTTACATCATTTGGTCAAATTTTTTTTGGCGAATTTAGGCCCATACCAAAGGTCAAGAACTTTTAAACCAAGTCTTTAACCGAATTAACTTGTTTGAGAAAGATTATTTTGGTTTAAGATTCTTGGATCATTGCGAGGAAGCGGTGAGTCAAGTTTCATTTAATGTTCTCTATCTTCAACTTTCATATGCTTAAATTCAGTCCGTACAAATCATCTGAAGCGACAATTTCTTAAATACCGTTTTTTCGATTTTAATTGTTTTTTAAAGAGATGGTTGGATCCAGAGAAGTCTATTATCAAACAGAACAGAAGTGAGTATTATATTTTAGGGATTATCCGTATTCACAAACCTTTGTGATTTGCTAACGCTTTATCTCTGTCCTTCTTCAGATATTTCTGTGTTCTACTTTGGTGTGAGGTTTTATTCTTCAGATCCTTGTAAATTACAGGAAGAGATAACCAGGTAAATCAAGAATTGAAAAATGCATCATTTCCCGTGTGCGATTTTTTTAACAATCTTTGCGACACGCTTTACAGGTACTTGTTCTTTCAACAACTGAAGAGAGATATTTTACAATCTAGGTTGGTATCCTTAGAAGCAAGCTATAGAGAGGTCGAAATCTTTCTCATTACTTTTGAAAAATCAAAAAGCCGCTCCATTTTAAATGTACCATTTTGGATTGTGCTTGTTTTTGATCTTTTAAAATGTTTCCCTTTTACAGGCTTCACTGTTCATTTACTGTCGCCACAAGACTTTTTGCCTATGTTGTTCAAGGTATATATATTTATAGTTCGTTCTAGTGTATAATGAATTGTAAGGATTTGTAGTTTATCGTCTCTTTACTTGTCTGTTACAGCGGAGCTCGGAGATTTTGATAATCAAAGGCATACAATGGGTTATGTCTCTGAATTCCGATTTCTGCCAAATCAGGTACGTGTTTATTGTTGTTTCAGTGCATTGCGTAAACCAGGAATAGAGCCATTGACCACAGAAGATTACAGTCCTGCAAAGAATATTAACCAAGGCGGGGTGGGGGGGGGTTGATCTGCTATAGTAAGCCCCTCGCCTTGGCCAGGTTGTGCCCTTGACATTTATTTCCCCATATTTTGAATTCAGTCCGAAGAGATGGAAGAACAAGCGGAACAGATTCATAAGACCCTCAAGTAAGAAATAAACCGTGTTGGTCTTTATTTATCACTAGTTGTAATCAATACATTGAATTTACACACCCGCACTATAAACTCCAGTCTGTGAAGCAGCTGTTCGCCTGATTTCTTAATCAGACGCGTTCATGATGTTTTAGAAACATGGTTCCTGCTGATTGTGAAATGGAGTTTCTAGACAAAGCGAAATGGTTGGACTTATACGGTGCGGATATGCACCACGTTAGGGTGAGTTAGTTTATGTGTTTTTTGTAAGATGTCGCACTAGGAAGTATAAAATTCGCCCGGATTCCCCCTCCACCCATGTGTCCAGGGACGCTTTAACATAGTTCTCCCCGGATACATGTTTGAGCGATTGCCTTGCAAAATATCAAATTGCCGGTAGTCTGAATGTAATTCCTTCATGAATTTACTTTGGGATACGCAAAAACCGCAGCCAACGAGCTAAAAAAACAGCAGAAGAGTGAGAAAGAGAATTGTTTGTTTCCGTAGTATTGTTCATAACCGAGTATTGTATTCATTTTCGCAGGGAGAAGACGGAGTTGATTATGAGTTTGGAATTAAACCATCTGGTCTTTTAGTCAAGAAACGGGGGAATATCATTGGAAATTACATTTGGTACGTTTAACTTTCCGTAATTATATATAAAATTGCTTCTTGGAGGCTTAAAGGATTATAAACAATAAAAGGTTTGATATATCTTCACGTCTTTTTAGGCCAAAAATATCAAAGTTGTACTTCAAAGGGAAGAAATTTTACCTTTCAGTATATGGAAAAAATGTAAGTGAATTAGTATAATCCAGTAGCTGCAGCTTTAGTTTATAGAAGTGGAACTTTTGGAACCGATATTCATGTCTTTATAGGAGAAGGAGGACAGTTATACGTTTGTCTTGCCGAGAAAGTCATCCTGTAAACATTTATGGAAGAATTGTGTTGAGCATCACGCTTTCTTTAGGTAAGATACATATTATTAGGCTCTCGTGGTTTAACTGTGAGTGCATTGACTACTCAAAAAAATATGTCAAACGTAGTAGTCCAGTGTACGCATGCAGTATTCCACCTGAAGCTTATCTCAAATGTACTGCAGTGGTGGTCTGATGTTTGTACAGTATAGCATTCTACAATCAACTGTCCTGATTTTTGCAAAAGCTGCATGAGGAGGGATTGAAACTGGGCCATAACTGGCTTCTGTAATTCTCCTCCATATTATTGTCTAGATTGGAGAAGAGCAACTCTACCGCTAAATCTGGACAGAACTTTCTCCGTTTTGGTTCTAAACATCGCTATAGTGGTCGTACTCAGTACGAGGCACTTCAAGAGAGCATGAGAAGAAAGCGACAAGCTCCAGAGGTTCTCAGGTATCGCATAGTTGCTCTGCATCATCAAGATTTTAAGAAATACAACCTCTACCCTTTTGTTTATACTTCTGGGTACTCAAGTTTTGAAGAGTCTCTTCGCTCACAAATAACATTTTCTCATCTTTCTCTATTCCATATAAAGCTCATTTCCTTTCTTTTCATACAGAAAATCGAGTAAGAAGTACCCAAGGCGAAGTTTTCAAGAAAAGAGGAAAGGTATGAACGGATCAATTCAAAGATCGTGACATATTTCGATGATCTGACTCTGGAACGGTTTTATCGAGCGTCATACAACTTTTGACATTGTATCTTTCCAATCTGTCTTTCCAGCGATTCTCAGCAATCAGGGACGAAAGTCACCAGCGGCGACTAACCCTCATTCTCAACATGCAGCGAATGGAAATAACCGATGGTAATTTGAAAACTATTTGGATTCTTTGAAGACACAGTTTTATCAACAATTTGCGCAGTCATAATTAAGCTCCTCTCGTCTCTCAAAGGTCGCAATCAAGTGCAGAACCGAAAATGAACGGAACTCCCAGAGCTGGGTAAGAATGATAATGTTCTGACAAATGTTGATTGGTTTAGGTTAAGATTACGCATTTTACAATACATATGATCTGAGACGCCATGATGTTCCAACTTTTAGTGGTCTTTATACAAACGGTGATAGAACTCAAAACGGTGGAAATCATCTGGCAAAATTTCCCAAGTAAGCTCGTTAAACTTGTTCTTCCTCAAGATGATTGTTTTACCATCTTTCTTGATATTTCTGAAAGCCAAGCTCTTTAAATTGTTGAGAAAGATCTTGATAAAGCTTCGAATTGAGGGATTAATTTTATTCTAGGCCCGGAAGACGTCCTGGGTATACGAGTGGTAGTGACAATGAAAGTGGTCGACGAAGGTGAGGAACGATGATTTAAATATTTATAATTTGTTTAGCGAATGTCATTCCACTTTATAAAGATTTTGGAAGTGAAAAACTAAGGCAACAACTCTTTCTTTTTAGAAGAGGAGCAAGGAATTACGTCTCAGATGATGAAGCTGAAGTAAGACGCCGAAGGTAATTACGGTTTTTAACAAAAACGCTAAAAAAACACCGAGTTCTTCAGTGATAATGGATTGTATTTTGTCAATTCAGACATCGACGAAGACGAAACAACCGAGGCTATGCTTCAGCTGGTGATGCAAGCGGTACTGAGACTGAAGGTGCAAACTATATCGACCGATCCATCGACCGACCCAGACCAGCCAAGACAAGGTTAGATCAGTTTAATTTTATAGTAGGAGTTGTAATTATTGACCTAGGAAAAAAATGAATTAATTATGGTTACGACTTAGTATCTTTGTGAAAGAGGTAGATATAAACCCCCGTTTACACTACACTCGATTTAATGCCACAGCACGGCTAAAATGGGTACCTTAAATGACAACTAAAATGACAACTAAAATGACAACTAAAAGGACAACTAAAAGGACAACTAAAGGACAACTAAAAGGACAACTAAAAGGACAACTAAAGGGACAACTAAAAGGACAACTAAAGGGACAACTAAAAGGACAACTAAAAGGACAACTAAAAGGACAACTAAAATAAAAGGACAACTAAAAGGACAACTAAAAGGACAACTGAAAGGACAACTAAAAGGACAACTAAAGGACAACTAAAGGGACAACTAAAAGGACAACTGAAAGGACAACTAAAAGGACAACTGAAAGGACAACTAAAAGGACAACTAAAAGGACAACTGAAAGGACAACTAAAAGGACAACTAAAGGGACAACTAAAAGGACAACTAAAAGGACAACTAAAAGGACAACTAAAATAAAAGGACAACTGAAAGGACAACTAAAAGGACAACTGAAAGGACAACTAAAAGGACAACTGAAAGGACAACTAAAAGGACAACTAAAAGGACAACTGAAAGGACAACTAAAAGGACAACTAAAGGACAACTAAAAGGACAACTAAAAGGACAACTGAAAGGACAACTAAAAGGACAACTAAAGGACAACTAAAAGGACCCTCTGATACGATAATCATCAATTCAGTCCATTAAACAAAATGCTCTATTCATTTGTAGAGGTTATTACACTGAGACAGAGGAGCCATATGATTCTACGGCGCAGTGGGTGGACAGCACGCAAAACTTACATCAAGTCTCTCGGGAGAGGTAATAAATGTAATTTTTTTATTATCAACCGTTTATTGGATCATTCATTTGCAATATTTTGTCTGCAAACTGCAGGCAAGGCAGATCTTATGAAGATATGACAAAAGTACGACAACAAAGACAATTGCCATATAAATCTGAACCGGATATGTAAGTAGAGTAAAAATGTTTGTAGTTTTTTTATGTCTTCGCGCACTCAATTTCAATTTAAATGAAATCAACTTTCAGCCAGCTTACCCCAGCCTTGGTCCCCGTGCAGAAATCCTCCGTGTCAGTTGCGCGTGTTCGCGAGGATCGTGGCCATACACAGCGTTATTCTGGCTCACATTTGCCGCACGAGTCTCTGTATAAGGTCAGATCCGAATCTGCAAATAATAAACTAAATTTTAAAGTATTGCTGGAGTTGGGACCGGAGACTGGCATGCCACAGGACGCACAGGTGGAGAGTAACACGGTTCAACGCAGAGGGGTTGGCGAAAGTCACGATCGAAGATATTCGAACCACAGATCATCTGGGGGCTATACAAGCAGAAATGATACCTACCAGGTAAGATGTGATGCATGGTTGTTTTATAGCAATTGAGTTGCAACAGAAATACACTAGGTATTCATCATTCATGCAATGTTATACCCCGCCATACACCATGTTATACTATAGAGTACATCCTAAACCACGCACAACCGCTCACCTCATTCATTACAACATGATTTCATCCAGCCAAGACGACATCCTCCTGGCAACGCGGGTAAAACGACCTTACGAAGTCCACAACGTTCATCAAATGGATATCAATTTGTGGGCATGAAATCGACAGAACTCTGAAAGAACTTTCATTCGGAATATTTTGGTGAACTTGAAGAATAGTTCGGTGACGGAAATCACTGATGACACACATAATACGGACTGGTAAAAAAAGGAGAGGGGGGGGGGGAATTCTGGCGCATTTATCTTGAAAAGATTGCGTCTCTGTTTCGTGCGCAAATGCTAACGTTTGTAAAAAAACAACTAATCGTTGGGTATTTATATAACATTCATATTTGTTGGGCTAAATTGTACAATTTATTTAAGTCGTGAACTGTATGCGTATTGGAATATAGCGTAAAATTTTAGTGTGCATCGTAAGATGTAAAACTGTATATTAATCCATAGTTAACAGTAAGAAGTGATATCTATGATGAATGGCTCATGAATAAGCGCACGTGAAGTATGCAATTTCTTGTCGTGCAATGAGATGCCAGCAGATCACGTGCACAGAAATTACCATATAAATGACGTCACAGAACGACCATAAGATACAATGGCGAAAATGATGGTTAAGAGTTTGACGCTTCTGCTTTTGTGTTTCCTGTGGTTTAGACCTGGTAAGTGACGCATAACATTTTCAGAAGGAATATAATTTTAAACATTGTCTTCATTGATGACGGCTTAGTTTCAATTCAAGTTCTAATTAACTTTGCGCATAATCTTTTCGTTATGAAACACTGTATTTCAAATTTCTATTTTCTGGTAGAACTTGGCGTCCGTTGGTTGCATAGGCTGTCTATTCTAAACCAAAGTGACAAAACCTTTTCTATTTAATCACATATCAAAACTTCATTTAATTAACATCTTTGGACTTAACTAGGCGATTCTCTGACATGCTACAAATGCAAGTATGAACGAACATTGGCCGACTGTTTAGCAAACGGCGTGACGACATGCTCGGGTGACGACGATGCGTGCTTCCGTGAAGAAGCCGAGATAGTCCGACGTCACGGACCACGGGTCGTGAGCGCGGGATGCGGACGAAGTTGGCGCAGCGCAAATGCCTGTGATGACCGCACGGGGAAATTACGTTGTATCCAATGGTGTACAGACAACTTATGTAATGGTGAACACGCTAAACTGGCCAAGATTGGTAACGCAGCGACGCGCGTGTCTAGTTTTCATCAACTATTTAGCATCCTATCACCTCTTTTGCTTGCATGTATTTTGTTCATTTGCTAAGAACAGCTTTCTGGGGCTGTATTTTGATTTTCATTATATTGTTTTTGCGCTTTAAATCTCCAATACTGTAGTTCAAAGTTGCGGATCTATTCTCCAATATGGGCGTGGCTGTTTGACGTATTCTGAAAGTTGATCATTCGAAAGTTGTCGAAACCTGTGGGCTCGTGTACTGTAGTCCTTTTGTGGCTATGACAAT
The DNA here is from genome assembly GCF_004324835.1 of Dendronephthya gigantea. Classification (NCBI taxonomy): domain Eukaryota; kingdom Metazoa; phylum Cnidaria; class Anthozoa; order Malacalcyonacea; family Nephtheidae; genus Dendronephthya; species Dendronephthya gigantea. The sequence goes on along the minus strand of NW_021163105.1, from coordinate 225,050 downwards.
TTCTGTTTTGTCCTATTGTGTTGCAATTTGACACAATTTTTTTCCATATATGGAATGAATTTGGGACATTACGTCAGAGTACGGCCGTATTGGGACGTCCCCGTATCGCTGTGATCTGATTGGCTAACACTGCGTGAATGCCTGCACTGCCCTAAATATCGGGTTGCTGTTCTTGGAATGCGTGCAAAATGGCGACGCATTTAGAGTGGAATAAGTGATCTCGATGAATTTTAAACTGTTTTAACAAGAGTTACAAACCTTTCACGTCGTCAATTTTAACAAAGATTCAACTCAAATATCCGTAGCTACTTTGTTTTAAATTGTTTTGTATTTCTGGCCAAAATGATGACAACTAGAGTCCCGATTAGCAGCAACGATTTTGGTCTGTTCGACGCAGAATTGAACAACTATGAATACGAGTATTTTTTCAAGCACATCGGTGCTTTTAAACGCTTTATGCAAGAAGAGGTAGGTTCTCTAGCATGTAATATTGATGGCCAATATGTCAAACTGTAGTAATATGTGTGGAAACCTGTTTTAAAACAGCTTAATCAGCAATCCTCACAAACAGCTCGAGGAGTAAAAATGCGAAAAATTGGTATACAATCCATCTACTATCATCACTTTGCGCACAGAATACTTACGAGTAACTACACAATAAAATCAATTGTGGTATTTTTGTTTAAAAAACACACTGTTTAATTGATTTTTACCTGATCTACTGACCAGATGTTGAATAGAAGTCACCAAACTACTACAACTGGATATTGTGTACAAAGCGTACAGCATTACGTAATTATAACAATTTCATTGGAACCCAAATTCCAGTATAATTTTATGTCCTTCAAGCATATTTCTATTGTAATAATCAGATCAAGCTGTGTTGAAAGGAAGCCAGAAAGTGAGGAGATATTTAGCATGTTTTTCCAACTATTTCTAAAACAAAATATATAGGTTAGGAACACATTTAGACACCCCAGAAGTCTTCCATATTTTAAGATCTTCTCTTAAAGTTATCTCTTCCTCCACATTTAAATTTGTTCATAGAAACCTCAGATATTTCCTGGAGATTAGCATGTCACATTGCCAAGTGATGTATTTCTCATAAAAACAATTCCTTCTAATAATGATTTATAATTAATGTTTGTTTTAATAGCCCAAGGAACAAAGGCAGTTATTTTTGGATGCATTTTGTGAATATTCATATAATCATATTGAGATCAAAGCCATTGCTACAATGGTATGTAAAGTCAATGAATACTGTCAATGTTTTCTTACTTGAAGATGTGGATGCAAATATTTTGAATGATATTTTGCATTTTCAGAGTGATCCTAAGAAAAAGTTCATTGAAAGTTTTCGATCATATGCGCAAGAAACATTCATAAATGGTAACTCTTTTGTTGTGTTGTTAAATGATAAACGTTGCAGATTGTTTGCTCATCATGTTCATGGGGACATCTATTAAGTCACATTCATCATTCTTCCAGGCAAATTCAGTGCGGCAAAGCAGTTCCTCAATGACTCTGTTATTGTGGCAAGAAATAAACACATGATTCACTATATGGATTCCCATTCATATGGTAAAGTACAGTTATATTACCATGGTGTGATTTGAAGGATTAACTGCAGAACTTTAAACTAATTTCATATATTCTTTTTTAGCAAAAGACCCATTTTTTCATAAGGAAACAAGGTAATGAAATCATCATCTTGTTTTCCTGATATCCTATTGTTAATTAAACCATTCTCAAATCATAACTGTGGCAAATGAGCATGATTCAGTGTTGTTTTAAAAAAACCTAATTTTAATTTACATTTTCAATTCAATCCAGAGATGTGTTCAGGAGATTGTTTGGTGAGCCTACAGAGGCAGGAACTTGTGTCAAGGTGAATATAATCTATACATTTATTTGCTCATTCATTCAATTAATACCATTGATTTATTTATTCAAGAAATTTATGTAATCCAACGAATTGCATTTCATATCTTTGCCTGGTTTATTGCAAACATATCATATCAACTTCGTCTCATTCATGGTCTCCGTTCAATTCAGGTCATCTGTGTTCTACCACTGTACGTGAGATTTGCTGGCTCAATATGCCGCTATCTCAAGCGATGGTTAGACGTGGAGGAAAGCCTGTACCCAATGCCTGTGAAATCTGGAAAGAAGAGTAAGGCTGAGAAGAAAGCTCTGAAGCAGCAAGCTGCCATAAAAGCAGCTCTGATGGCCAGTCAACCAACTAAACCAGAGGTCAGTAAGGCAGTTTCAGCTCCTCAACAGAGTACTGGCTGTTCCTGTGGTTCAAAAACTGGATCAGCTTCTGGGAAGCAAAGTGGAGGCGAGAGTACTAGTTCAAAAACGGTCGGCAGTGGTGAGCAGTCAAAAGCCTTAGCTGTAGCAACAGACGAGAAACCCTCTCAAGCTGAGGTCGATGCAGCTGAAGACTTCTCAAACTTTTACTATGATATGCACGAGAGAAAGCAAAGAAAACGAGATATTCGGAAGAAGGGCAAAAAATATGAGAATATTGCCTGTCAACATCCTTGTCATGGCAAGGTTTGCAACTGTAATCCTCATAAACATAGCCATGACCATAGCCACAATCATGATCACAGTCACAATCATGATCACAGTCATGAACAACCACAAGCTACCCGCGAAGAGCTGATGAATTGCCTTTGCACGAAGCACAAAGCGTTGGCCGAGGCGAAGATAGCAGAAAAGAAAGCTGCCTTGGAAAAACGATTGCAGAGCGAAAGAAAATTAAGTAGCGATGGTAGTGTAGCTTGCGATGAGAAAATCTCTGAAATGAAAAATAATGAAAACAGTCCCGAGGAGAAGCTCGCTGAAGACAAAAGCTCTGTGGCTGAGAGTTCTGAAAATAAAACTACAGAAAGTGAAATCTCGATGGAGAAAGATTCAGCAGAGAAAAGCTCTGAAGAAAAAGATTCTGTGGAGAAAACGTCCGGTGATAAAGGTTCGGATGGTGGAAAGTCCGAGGATAAAATCGCGGAGGGCAAGAGTTCCGAAGGCAATAGTTCCGAGAGCAAAAGTTTGGGAAACGAGATCGTGGCCGAAAATCCCGAGCATGAATGTTTGGAGGAGGATAAAAGTTCCGAGAATGCTAAGAGTATCGAGAATGATAAAAATTCTGAAGGATTTCAAACACCTGAAGAGGATAGTTCCGAGGATAAAACTAACGACGCCATTGATGTGCCTTGTAAGGTTGAAGAGATCAGAAGACGGAGGAAAAGGCAAAAGAAAATTGCGGAGAATGGAGTGGTGAGCAGCGATGATGAAGAATATCACGATTGTGATGCTGCTGTTGAACGTTTTATTAACAGAACATTTCCTGAACTTCATTTGTGTGAACCGCATCCTAACGAGCAGTATGAAAAAATAATTGAAGAAGAAGAAAAGGAAATAGCAATTTTGAAAATGAAGGAAGCGAAGCTACGTACGTGTGCCTTCTGTAGACAACAAGAAACTGAAGTGAAGACATTCAAGAAGTGTCAAAAGTAAGTTGTTTTGATAAACATACAGGTTGAACGTTTGTGATTCGAGATATTTTTCCCAGTTCTTTGGTCCTGAGTAGTTAAATCGAGATATTCCTCCCAAGATATTTCTCTCTGAGTTTTTCCATCAGAATATTTACCCCAGGCCTCAGTGTATAATGGCTGGGAAAGGTCTAAACACATCTGAACCTGATTTACAATATCTTATTAAACGCCAGAAGGTTGCTTGAAATATGTCAATTTTTTCCGCATAGGTGTAAAGGAAAAGGAACGAAATTTTATTGCAGTCGCCAGTGCCAAAGTAAGTTATCTAAAACTCAAATATAGGTAGACATACAGCTATATTTGCTGTCTCTCGAGCCTCATAGATAATAGCCTCAATGATATTCTCGTGCCTGCCTTTTAGAGCTGGATTGGACTCGACATCGTTCAGAACATGAATAGTTGTAAAGAATTCATCTGGAGTTGATTGTTTCAAGGTTTCTCTGTTCATCGAAAATCATCAATTGAAATGAATCAGTTTGTATATATGGAATTTAGTTGTGTATAGAACTTTGTTGAAATGAAGAGTTTTTAGCAGCGAAGTTGAGTACTGTACATATAATAAAGGCATAAGTATTTTTATATTGTTGATTATCTCCAGATAAGATAATCACAAGACAAAACACGTTCAATTCGCCTGACAAATTTTGCTTTGTAATTTTGTCTAAGTTCTACAAAAGCAGGTCTGAGAAGTATTCAATATTTCGGAACACAAACTATCGCATATAATTGGCACTACACTATATATACTGAATAATGTAGTCATTAAATTCGTTATTTTGTACAGAAAAAAATGAAATATATTCGTATGAGTATAATGATGCACTAGCTTGCCAAACGTATCGTTGAAAAGACAAACATTCTGATCATTTACTCCGACAGGGAACACAACATTCTATATTTAAATCTAAAAATTCATTTCAAAATTCTTACATTATTACCTATTCATACATAAAGCGATATTTTTACACGAACGACTAAAATATAGTTTCATATCAGCACCCGCGACAGCTCTCAATCATCCGCTTGACGTAGCGTCTTTAGGAAAAGATTCAGAATCTTCCTCAACATTGTTTTCTTCACAATTTTCATCGCTATTTTTTTGCAAAGTTCTATAGATGGCAGATTTCGTTCCCTTCACCACGTCCTCGTCAACACAGACATAGTTGATTTTTGATTCCGGGACGTCGAACATCGGCTCAAGAAGTAACTTTTCCTGAATGGAAAATAAGAAGCACAACTTTATATAAGCTCTTTGCGCAGACAAATTATTGCAATAACTAGCGATGCTTCGAGCTATAACTTGATATGAAATAAGAATTTTGGCGAGAACGATCCTTGTTTTGTACAAAACCAACTCACCATAATAGACCTCAGTCCTCTTGCACCAGTATTTCTCTCAAGTGCTTGTTGAGCAATCAGTCCTAACGCCTCTTGTGTGATATCCAGCTCAACCTATGCAAGGAATGAACGTTAGTCCAGGCTTCCTTATTACGGGGCTTTGCATGCAGTGAGCACAAAGACGGGATTCATCATTTTCGCTCGATATTTCCACGATGGTAGAAGACGATCTTACTGGGTCTGCTTCATACAGCTAGAGGAAATAAACGTCGCTCTCACCTTATCCATATGAAACAATGTCTGAAACTGCGGCACCAATGCATTCCTTGGTTCTTGCAATATTCTGACGAGCATATCTCGCGAGAGTGATTGTAAACTCACGGTAATCGGCATACGACCAACAAATTCTGGAATCATTCCAAACTTTATCAAATCTCCCGCTTCAACTTCGTAAAGCAATGAATCTTTTTCAGCACTTTCGCTCTCTGCACTAATTTTGTAATTAAATATGTCCATCGCGTCGCCTTTGATCACAGGTGCTGGGCCAGTTGGCTGCATTTGAAAACCCATCACCTTTGATAGAAGCAAAGATAATATTTTACATGTACTGCATGGTATGTGTAGCAACTGTAGTTATCTAGTATAGATGCTATTTTATAATAAGCTGTCGTGGTTTGTGTCTGAACTACACCTGAGAAAGATATCGCAAACGTGGTGGTTCAGTGTGAGTAGTATTCTACAAAAAGAAGTCGTGGTTTGTGTCTGAACTACCTGAGAAAGATATCTCAAACGTGCTGGTTCAGTGTAGGTAGTATTCTACAATAAGCTGTCGTTGTTTGTGTCTGAACTACCTGAGAAAGATATCTCAAACGTGCTGGTTCAGTGTAGGTAGTATTCTACAATAAGCTGTCGTTGTTTGTGTCTGAACTACCTGAGAAAGATATCTCAAACGTGGTGGTCTAGTACAGGTAGTATTCTACAATAAGCTGTCGTGGTTTGTGTCTGATATCATAGAAGTGGCGTGACGGGGATATCTTACCTTATCTTGCTTTCTTCTGCTTACAATTTTGTCCAGGCCATTAAAAGCACCGGACGCAATAAATAAAATATTTGTTGTGTCCACAGCGATCGTCTCGCCTCGCATCTTACGTGAATTTCGTTCCGGGACATTTACGACCGTCCCTTCGAGAATCTTCAACAAACCCTGGAAGAAACGATGAAATAATCAGCGAGAGAAAGAGAGAGTTGTGGCTCACATCCTGCACTGGCATTCCGGTGGACGAAGATGGTAAATCACCACTGATCTCAAAGAAAGAGGATTCCCAGGAGAGAGGGCGATGAAGAGAAGGGGAAATGGAGAGAAGGGGGGATAACCTGCTTAGAAGCTAGTCTATACCCCCACCAAAGACTACGACAGGGGGAGGGAGGGGAAGATTACAATGAAACAAACCTGTTGCACTCCCTCGCCTCCCACGTCACGGAGCTGATGAAATCCTGGAACACAACTGATTTTATCCACTTCGTCGAGGAAAACAATCCCTTGAAAAAATTTAGAGAAAACGTCAACAAAACGCTGCCTGTTATGCGTGTTTCACTTGTTTTCTTCAAACCAAGGTAAGCCCATACACCTTTGTTTTTGAAAAACTATTGCTTTTTTCCTAGAGTTGAAATTGTGGAGGACTCTTCAGTATGGTGGCGTTACCTTGTTGGGCTCGTTCTACGTTGAAATTTGCTTCCTGCAACAACTTTGCGATGACTGACTCAATATCTTCACCAACATAACCTGCTTGAGTCAGTGTCGTGCAGTCGCAGATCGCGAATGGAACATCCAGACATTTTGCGATGGTTTGCGCCAGAAGAGTTTTACCTGAAGAAGAGGTCAGCGAAATGAAAAGAGATCGGATTTACAAAACCACAGCTAGAATTGCAAGACAAATGCCAGATCTTAAAGACATGCAAGTGATATTCAGTTTATCCATAACCCGCACCTGATCCAGTTGGTCCAAGCATCAATATGTTGCTCTTGTCCAGCTTCACTTTTTCACTTTTACTATCTAAAGCTTCACTTCCACGTGAATCCTCTGCTGTTTGCTTGGTAGATTCAACCTTGTTTGCTCCAAGTGGAGAGTTGTGATGCATATTTATGGCCATTTGAAGAAGCTCTAAAGGTTTCAGAAGCATGAGAAACATTTTAGTCAATGAAATAGATCCTCTATCATATCTTTATAGATACATTATATGATATGATACCTCTCAGTCATAACGTACCTCTTGGGGGGTTCGAAGGTTGCGCAGGTGAAACAATTATAGCAGGTCGCTGGGGAGTATTCTGCTGTGCTTGTGCAGAATCATCAGAAACATTGACTGATAATCGTTTGTAGTGATTGTAAACAGCAACAGAAAGCACTTTCTTCGCTTGCTCTTGACCAATGACATAGTTGTTGAGAAAGTCAAAAATCTAAATGAAATATTTGGGGTTCAGAAGATGGAAAAAAAGATGGAAAAAACACTGAATCCCAATGAATTAATCAACTTTAAATGCATTGGATTGATGTAATATTTAATGAACACTGGTACTGCAATGACAGAAAACACTAACTTTTCTTGGAGGAGGTAATTTCTTTTGTTTATCCATCTTTGGCTCAGTTTCTGGAGAAGGATGTTTTGTGTCAACCTTCAATGATTTCTTGGTATCAATATCAGAGAGCACAACAAAGAAATGATGACATTTGTCACACTTAACAAATCTTGTTGACGCTGAAAGAGAGCAAATAAATCTAGACTGAGAAACGCCATTTAGAAAGAGACATATTTGCAAAGGCATAAACTCAGTTTACCACTTGATCTTTTTATATACACTGATACAAATAGTCATAAAACAAATTACACACGATGAAATCAGGGAAACTTGTATATGAGAACAACACTTACAAACAAATGTTTCAACATGTGTACATGGACTACCACACTTGGGACACCTCAAGTGTCCACCATTGCCACCATTTCCTCCCGTCTTTCCCTTCTCATCCCCTTTGACCTCCTTGGTCTGGCCGGCATCAACCTGACCCTCTGGTGGTGGCGGATCTTTCTTCTCATCACACCAAAGGGCGCTGATGTGTATATGTCGTTTGGTGCTGGCGTGATGTGGTAATTGATGTGTACGGACAGAAAGAGGTCTTGACAAGACTTGGTGAAGCAGTAACCCTGTACGACGATGAGAAATATTGAGATGTATCAGGTGTAAATTACAGAGCATATTCACCAAAAAGTCACAGGAATACTTACGTTCATTCCTGACAAGATTATGTTTAATTTTTGAGAGGATCTGATGATAGGAATGAACCTTTATCATTTTTTCTTACTAAAAATAATTTAAAACCCTGAGGACCATTTGCACATATATATTGATTGATTCATAGTAAAAATAATTTCTGTAATATTGAATGAAGTGGTGGCCATCAGCAGTTCTGTTTAATATCTTGTCTCAGGATTGAAATCAGGTTTCATTGCAATTAATTAAAGGGTTTATATGGTATAATAAAATAATTTTGATATTTTCTGGTTAAAAACAACGGTGCAGTGCTTTTCTTTTTAACAAGCCTTGTGCCAGTTAAACTTGGGAGGTTTGTACATTATAAGCATACTTTAAAATAATAACGTGTATATAAAAAAACATCGTTATATTTCACTTTTCAACTTCAAGGGACAAATTATACGAAAAATGAAGGATCTAGTAATCATAGGGAAGTAATCAAATCACGTAATCGTGACAACCAGTAACTCCGAGAGCATAAACAATATTGTTTCTTGTTTACGAGTCACCATATTTATATAAAATCCTCACAGCTCGTCTGTCACCTCTTTAATACAATTATACAAAGACATGCCGGGTATTTAAAAGTTCATTTGTACAAATCTAAAAGTATTTGAATAGCTTTACCTTTTTTAATCGACAAGGGAATACCGATCTTCTCATTCCCATTGAATTTGTATTTCGATTTACAAAAGACAAAGCGAAATGACTCAATATTTTCTACAAAGAATTTTCAAAAATTCATATTTTGTTTTGGCTGAGTCGGTCATGCGTAGTAGAGACTAAACAACAATTATGACGTATCACTGAGCTCTACTATAAACCCCGAGGTGGAGTGCTCGCCACCAAAACCAAAAGCAGGACTATCAGCCTTGTCTCCAGCGCATGTTTTTGTTTTATATTAATTGTGTAAAACACGCGCCGGGGACGAAGCTGCTCGGCACACACCACTCGTGCATACATACTACTTATCTTCGCCCCATAACTTTTCTAAAATGAGCTGGTTTAGTCCATAATCACCAGCCGACTGACACTGACTGTTAGTTAGGTGCATAAATGCAAGTGAAGAACATAGTGTATTGTGTTGACTTGTGAAAAGAGTATTGGCATATATATTTAATTATTTAGGCGTGGTGCAGGAGAGTGAAAGTGAACTCTCTATGGAGTGAACTCTGTACGTATTGAGATCAGTGTTCGGTCACAGTCTTCTCTCTCCTCTCGTTCTAATTCAAGATGGCTGTATAAACTTTTCATCAGTTACGTTAGTAAGGTTCATGTGAGGCATATTTTGAACCATTTAAGTTGAACTTTTCGCTCTTTAAAGATGGGAAAAGATTCCAAAAAAAAGAAAAAACGTCGTAGCAGGTCTCCATCTCCAGGAAACCGCGAAAGAAGACGCAGCTCGTCGCCAGAAAACGAGTCTAAGAGACAACCAGAAACTACAAGCCGCGGTTCTAGAAAGTGAGTACGTTGTTCATAGTACGATAAATTTGCATGAATTGAAACAAGGAAGCACCTTATTCGCTGTGTATATGCTTGCATGAGATTAAGATGTTCTGAAAGATTGTTCAATATATTGTTTACTAAGGAGAGAAAAGGAACTTATGAAAGCTTTGGAAACACCTGAGGAAAAGAGAGCTCGAAGATTGGCAAAGAAGGTTTGTATGAAATACACTAGTACAAGAAATGTGTTTGACTTTGAATGAAAATACTTGCTAAAGAATGTTTATGATATTCAATAGCAAGCTAAAGAAATTAAGAAAAGGAAAGAAATGGGCTGGGATGATGAAGAATTGGTAAGTTGGACTAATTAAGTTTTGTGGTTTGGGACCAGGTTTTCTACTATTCCCCAGCACCTTCCTTCGACTTCAATTTGTTCTAGAACATCAATTTATATCAAATTTTCAGAACTACACCAACACAGACAATCCTTACGGTGATACACACCTACTAGAGACATTTATTTGGCATAAGGTATGTATGATGATCAAAATGATAGACTGTATTACATAAAGATTTTTATGTTCTTGTATTGTTTCAAAATGCTATGCATCTGGTTTGCTAGAAACATGAAAAGGAAGGCACGACTCATTTGAGTGAAGCTGAGAAAGTTCGAAGGAACCAGTTGAAACGTGAGGAAATGAAGGTTAGGACCCAAGTCTTGTTGTGTTGAAACTATTGATACCATAAAGTTTTATATTCTTATCATGAGTTTGTGCTTGAACTTTACAGAGGGAACTAGCAAGCGTCAAGAAACGAAGACAGGTAAGTTTTATGAAATTTTATTGATTTTTATAGGAGAAATGTTTTTAAAGACTTATCTTACATATTACTATTGTGAATAGGAAAGAGAGCATGAGAGAATGGCCAGGGATGAAGAGAGGGTAAGCTTCTTTTTTGCATGAGTATTGACATTCAATACAAGGGATTAAGTTTTTGATTTATCAATGGTTTATTTAGGAAATGATGCAACGAGAGAAGGAAGGAGCGTATTATAATGAATGGGAAAAACAGGAAGATATGGTACTGTAAATAAGTGATCTTGTTACTCAAAACTGAAGTCAATTTAATTGAGATGAGCTAAGTAGCATGAACCAAAATATATCATTTTGTTGTGAAATTCCTCCAGTTCCACATAGAGCAAGCAAGAATGAGGTCAAAGATACGCATAGCTGATGGTCGAGCAAAACCAATTGATCTCTTAGCCCAATATATTAACCCTGATGAAGAAAATTTGGAGTACCAAATGCATGAACCATATTCTGTTCTGGTGGTAAGTAAAATTTAAACTCCTTTATTGCAAGTTCATTCTCACTTCGGAATAATTAAATTTTGTTTTTTTGTTTTCACCCCAGGGACTCTCCCAGGATGATCTTGGTGATTTGATTGAAGATATGAAACTCTATCTTGAGATTGATGAAGGAAAAAACCATCAATTTTGGCAGGTGTGATTGTCAGATCACCATTAGTAATCCTCAGTCCAACAGTCTTCTTATTTCAGTCAAATGAAATCCACTAAGTCCACTACCTATTGATCTCTTAAATGTACTAGTAAAATCAAGGCACATCAGGGGACATCTTGAACATTAGAGAATATCTTGGAACATTGCCTTCAACTGGGTGGATATGATTTCTGTTTTATTTAAATCTGTTGTTTCTTTCAAGGACATGTTGATTGTCACGAAAAATGAAGAGAAAAAGCTAAACAAGCAAAACCCTAACAAAGGTATGGCAAAAATCTACATTTCCAACATGTTTGCCATTAGTTTATGTTTATGTCGTTGCCTCATCGTGAATACGATCATTATAGATCAGTTTCACGAGAGAAGAGAGACGATTAATTCGTCAGTGAACACGGATATTGAGAAGATATTTCGTGGAAAAACCTCAGCACAACTTTCAGCTTTGAGAAGTCAAATAAATCAGAAAATATCCGGGGGAGGCACCGTTGATATTGGTGAGCTGCAGATAAACTATAGCACGATTTACACTTGCAATTTTTCAATGCGGTTTTCTTCTTTTGATGGATGCAAACGAGGGAATAGTGATGAATATTCTGTTGTATAGTTGCCCTTATTTGAACATCCGTAACTAATCCACTTGTTCACATCCATCAAGAGAAGAAAATCACAGCAAATAGCTTTTATTATATGGGATATCTCTGTATCATTTTCCGTATCATAGCTTGTTCAAATACGCTCATCTCGTGTTTCAGGATATTGGGAATCTCTTCAACAGCACTTAAACGTTTTCATGGCAAAATCCAGACTTCGGGAGAATCATCAAAAATTATTGAAAGAAAAGTTGGCGACTTTAAAACGTGAGGTAAACAACTATCCAACCGATTGCTTTCCTTTCAGCAGTCAGTAAGCAAGTGTTACTATGAGACGGCTTAGATTTGTCCGCTTCGAATTCGTTTATCAAACGGCTGCCGAAATTTAGTTGACCGTTTCTGAAATGGGCCTGCACGCAGTTTGTTCTGGAGAAAGTATCATTAACGTGTTACAATGAAAAGGTCGTTAATCCTTCTGTGATTTCACAGGCAAACCTCTGTCTCTGTATCTCTGTATAAACTGTTAATTTAAACCTTTCAACTATCCCTAGGCCATCGTGGAAACTCCGAGTACCTCCGGCAAGAATGAGAAGACTGGTGATGATGATGATGAAAATGAAGAAGTGCCTGAGGAGAAAAGTGAGGATGATGATGAAGATCCTGATGAAGAAATGGTGGAGGATGAGAAGAAAGACAACACAGTTGAACAAGAAGATTCAGCGAACGAAGTGAAGAGGTTTGTCGGAAAAAACTAAATCTGAAGTTGAACTTCGTGAAAAGATTTCATTCTTTACGTTGATTTTATTTTTGTAGATCTGAAGAAATTGTATTTTCAGAAGAGGAATTGCTTGAGCGAGGTAAAAGTCTCTTTGCATCTTTGCAAATACCCCAGCCTTTCAAACCCACGATTTGACACTGCCTCCAGCTGTACCCAGTTCAAGTTCGCCAGCGGACGATTTTTCTTTTAACGTGGTTCATTCAAAGCTTACCAATGCTGCTCCTCTCTCTAGAGCAAGCCTCGCAGTTCTTGAGTGAGCTGTGAGCAAGCCGCCCTGCATAGGCATAACTTCTTCAAACATGCTTTCATATTTTGCGTGTAGGTTACAAAGCTTACGAAGAAGGTCGTTACAGTCCAATTCTGATTCGCATTTCCGACGTAGACCAGGTAACATCCCCCAAAATACCGCAAACTAACGAAATACAATCGCTTAATCCATTCTTTCATCAACAGGAGAAATTGGTGGACCCAGAAAAGGATTTACTTGATTTGGTATGATTATAATGATATATCATTTCAGTCAATGATTGTCGTTTGTTTCATACATAATATAAACAAGATGTAATACATTTCTGGCTTGATTTGTTGAGAAGCTCGTCTTTCTCGCGTTTCTTGCTGAGAGGCTAAAAATGTTATTGTGTATTTAGGAAAACCAAAGAGAGAGTGTTATGTTGGATGAGAGAACAACGATGGTACGGTTTGTTCAGTTATCATCATCAGAGCTTGTTATCAATCTTATCTAGTCCCGTCTGTGATTGCTGCAGCAGATTGCAGAACCAGAGGCGGTTGTATGAAGGCTGGATAGCGCTATCTACTGCATGGATAGTGATGTTTTTAAAATTGCCCGTTGTTCGGTACAGCCTGGATCAAACCTTAGTACGCGTAAAAGCGGACTTTCTTTAATAACTTTAAGCTTCAAATCTGGTGGATAGCGCTGTCCAGCTTTCGTATAGAAAGTCCAAGTACATTAGCTTAACAATTACGTTATCACGTTGAATGTTTCCACAGAGTTCAAGCAGTACTACGATGGATTTGAGGACTCTGGAGGCCAGTAAAAACATGGGAGCAGATGAAGAAACATTTAATGTTCCTGTTCCACTTGGACAGAAGGTTATACGAGTGATAAATTTGAGAAGAACCTTTTGAATATCGATTCAATAGATATTTTAGGCAAAATATTCCATTTTCAACCGCAAAACTTGAGTTCTTAATACCAACAATGTTTTTGTTTTCTTAGAAATATCTCTGGCAGGACAAGTATCGTCCACGAAAACCAAGGTTTTTCAACAGGGTTCACACGGTAAGTCCAGGATTGTTTCGTATCTTTCTTCTCTTGTGTATTTTTACCATATATAGTTTTATCTGCAGATTTGCTCGCCAGGAAAGGTCTGATGTTTTGCAATGTAAATTAAATTTTAGGGTTACGAGTGGAACAATATAATCAGACCCATTACGACATGGATAATCCACCACCTAAAATTGTCCAAGGATATAAGTTCAATGTGAGTGTAAAAATGCTCGAACTTTTTCCATTAGTCCTCGTTCACGTGCGTTCAGTTCTAAGCTCTTTAAATCTTTCCATACTTCGTATTTCTACAGGACCTTGCTGAGAAATAGTGGCCTGCTTTTCCTCTAGGCACCGTCTTCTTCGTTTTATTTTTTTGTGTACATATCCTCTTAATTTTAGAACCGACCTTAAAAGCTCAGAAGCCGGAAAAATGTCGCCTTCCTGTTCTCTAAGCACACACTCCCTATAGTAATGCAAACTACTTTCTTTCTAGATTTTTTACCCCGACCTTATTGACAAAACAGAGACACCGCAGTATTATTTGGTAAGTTTAATAGTAAGTTAGATATAGTATTATGTAGTAGTTTGATAGGATTTGCAAGAATATATTTGCCCAGGGCGAAACCGCATTTAAAATGTGTCTTTTAACGGCCTTTTTTTACGTATGTATCTTTTACAGGAACCTTGCGCAGGGGAGAAGGACTTTGCTATTTTAAGGTTTCATTCTGGGCCGCCGTACGAGGTAATCGTCTTTAAACGCAGCTACGTCATTTGGTTTAGCCTGTGTTTCGTGGTCGTATGGTGGAGTCCATGGATAAGAAATCATATAATAATTCCTCTCCATTTCTTTCAATATTCTTCAGGATATCGCTTTTAAGGTCGTGAATCGTGAATGGGAATATGCTCATAAACATGGCTTCAGGTCACAGTTCCACAATGGCGTCTTTCAACTTTGGTTTCATTTCAAAAGGTATCGCTATCGAAGGTAAAGCTCTGGGCCTCCTCAGATATCACGTCCATAAGGTCGAGTTGATATCAGTCACCATAGCCGATGTCAGATTAGACGCAGCATTAGGAGAGATCCTGCACGACCTTACAGGGAAGATATGTCATGTCAGAGATGCCTAGCTCAGTCCTGAAGCCGTCAAACTAGACTTAAGAACGCGCTTGAATTAACTGGGAGGAAAATGGAATTATTTCTAGATTTTTATAACTAATAATTTTGAGCCAATCATTTACCTGATGCGGTAATGTAACAGAGGACGCATGCGCGCAAAACACTTCCCAAGAGACACAACCCAAGAGACACCTACTAAGAGACACAACCCAAGAGACACATACTAAGAGACCCATCCCAAGAGAAACTTCAACAGAAGCACTCTCATTGCAACACGCAAAATCACAAAGCAAACTCGCAATGCATGTTTTGTACAAATAAAATTTATTGTATATACTATAAAAGTTAATCCTATTCACATACTTTACTTTTTTACCCAGTTTTGCCTATTTTTTTCCCAGGTTTTTTGTAAAAAATCAGCATACACTTGTTCCATAATACACACCAAGGTTTAAGAGAAAGCATTTTTAAGTCATAACTATATATTGTAGTCAATATAATTGATCATTCAATCTTGAACATCAATAATAAGAGGACATATGAATTCCGAATGTCGTATTCCCATAGAAAATGATGGAGCCTTTGGCTTTGTGGCATATACTTTTTCTGGGCTGTGTGCTCCAGGTCCAGGTTTCAATGTTGAGTCTGAAAGAAAAAGCGAAAAAATTTTAGGATTTCTAATGAATTACACCTCTAAGACTAATGTGTATTAAAAAACAAAATGATCTAAAAAAGTTCAGCTCACCTCCAGGCATGTGATTTCGTGATAACATGGAGTACTTTGGAGCATTTTGCTTGACTGTATCTGGGGCAGTAACTCTGTAGTGTCCAGGCCCAGGTGTCTTTGCAAGATCCTCAGAGAAGCCGCCGGTTTTTGAACGACCTGTCATGGAGTATGATGCAGCTGACGACTTGTTGATCACCTTGTTGCCAAGAACTGGTGGAAGACCGTATGCATTTGGAGCTGGAGTACTGTCACCTGCAAAGAGATACGAATGATGAGATGATTTTGATCAAAAGTTATCTTCATAACTACAATGGATTAAACCATGCAAGTTCCATTGCTCTCAGGATATGGTAGTTACCACACATTAAACAGCAGATGGCTACTCACTTTTACGATATCTTGTTCTTGATCCCATCGAGTAAATAGGAGCATGTCTTTCTCCTTGAGGGTGGACTCGTTCAGGGCAGTATGTTCCAGGTCCTGGTGTCTTGAATGTGTCTTAGAAAGAATGGAATTGGTTAGTACACTCCTATGATGCAGACTCACTGGTGAATAAAATCTGATCGACATAAATAGTATAGTTTATCTGGTAAATTGCCGAAGTATTTGGAGATTGCTGGCCAAAACATCACTTACTAGGATCGTTTTGTCTGCCTAAGATTGAATACACAGGTGTTCCATCTTTCCCAGCTCGTGTGATCGAGGCCTCAATGAAATATCCTGGCCCAGGGCTGCAATCTTTACGAAACACTGAAGGAAAAATTTATTATTAGCACATATTTTCACGAGGACAATTAAAATTAAAATTATCTACAAATATCAACCTTGGTTGAGGAACTTTCAGCCACAGTTTTTCATCCTATCAAAGCATGTCTACTTACTTGAATTTTGCAATCTTTTCCCCATCGAGTAAGCAGCTGCTTTGTGTTTCGTGCAATCATGACTGATGTAGCCACAAGTTGAGGGTAAACCATACCGACCTGGCCCAGGTCCTAAAATAAACAAAATTAAAATTACAACATAAATATTTAATTTCATAATCCTATGCAACAAGACACCTGGCACATCGGCTTTGTTTGTACTGAATTTGCCATAGCAACATCGCGAAATTTTCCCCCTACGATCGTCGTTGTTACGATAAGAAAACTCCTATCTTTCATTTAACAAAAACAGTTTGCGATAAAAACAGAAAATATTTATTAATTATTGCGTACGGTACAATTTATCAATCAATTTTGTGTTTTCATCAAACTAGAAGACATGCTCACTTGTCAAAACAAAGCTGTACATACAAGCGATTATACATGCTGTGTCGATGAACAATTCGTTTGGATTCCTTTATATTCTGTCATAGACACACATGTTAAAAGTAATTTTATATTAAGTTTTTTAAAATTAAAGGTTGAAACAAATCGCGTTGCACTCGAAGAATGTAATTTCTAGCTAGCACAGCAGCCACGTCTAATAAATCCTGAACTATTATCTTTTAAAATTGACTTTACTTTTTATCAGATAAACACAGAAAATTAGATAATATTCTTAAAAGGTCGATAAAATTGTAAAAGGCCAATTTTTACTTGCAACAAAGTCAATGAGTTGACTCGCTTGATCGACACGCACGCAAAATGTTCGTTTATGATAAGAAATTTCGACCTACCTCTTTCTCTTGCGGCAATTTGAGTGGTTTTTTGTTGTGGTTCTTCCATTTCAAGTCCTAAGTCTTTTCTAACAACTAAAGAGTTCTTTTATCTCCGGATTTCTGAGCGAATTGTGATCGCGACCAGAGAACGAGCTTTTAAACCAAATTTGTTACTTTACCAAAGACGCTGAAACCATAGCAACACGAACCACGACAGCGTTGCTTGGCGACGAAATAATTAAACAGGAAGTAATGTGACGTCATTGCGGTTTGTAGATACCAGTCTTCATCATTCGCCTTTGAGTTAATTTAATTAAACTCTGGAGAATTTCGCACTAATTCTTGCCATCACTGTATTTTGCGATGGAATTGAATGGTGGATTAACTGGTTTTGCTTAGTGTTTACATTTTATTTAGATTATTAGCTTCAATATGCTGACATTTCTGTAATTCCATAGCTGAAATAATGGCCTATTAATGTTACTGGAACGCTCAAGTTTCAACGGGCTCTACCCAGAGAACTGAGTACGAGAACCAAATCCCACAACCCCCCCTGCTTTCTGCTCCGTTCAGAGAACTCCTGCAGCGATAATTATGTTCCCAGCTCAGCTAAAACCGGCGGGGGTGCTGGGATTTGGACACCAAAGCAATCGATCATCCAATCATTGACAAAATGATCTCGCCCTGATTACGCGATGTCAATAACCATCCCATTGTCTGGATGCGTCCATAATTTACCAAAGGTCTAACCATTGAGACGTCTTGCACTGAATTCATTAAAATCCCATCGTTCGCTTGGCAGACCATTTTTAGTCAGACGAAATACAGTTTGACGTTTCTTTCAACCAATCTGCATGAATGTAATTCATCGCGCAACGGAAACATCCCTCGGGGGTTTAGTCCACAGGTGGTGAGTGCTTTGCGCCAATCTGGTGTCTTTTATTAACAGATTAAAAACAAAGTTGCGCTCAAGAGCGCTTTGTTTGGCCCTTCGGTAATTTTCCTTGCATCCGATGAAGTATCGCGTCAAACTTGGAGTCTAATTTGCGTCGGATAAATTGGGAACTCGAATTTAGAGGCTGTATCGTATTTCGTCTAGACGCCTCTACCATAGCGCAACTATTTTCACAACTAATTTGAATGAAATCAGATCTCCTGGCCTATCTAGCGTGGCCACCTTTGCAAGCGCCGGGCAGAACAAGCGCTTCTTGGCAAAACAACATCCAGTGGAGATCTAATTCTGGTGGTGTTCAAGGGTCGTTGGACGCATAGGACTTGGCAGATCAGTGGAAGACGAATTTACAGCATTCTGCAAAACCTTTTGCTTCGAAAACCGCCCTCGTTCACGTGAGAAAACAAGGTAGATCAAAAATCCTTATACAAAAATATAGATGCTCAAATACATGTATTGGGTGAATATTTTAACCACTTTAAAATTATTCAAATACCTACATTTTTTTGCGTGGTCAAATTGTCCGAGGCGACATTCAGGTCAAACCAAATTGGTTGCTCTGAGATTGACATATTGAGTTATGTTATTCAAAGGCTTTTGCCACACAACGCATTTCGGTAAGAATTGAATCAGCCCTGGCAGCCTACAGTTAAATTTTTCAACGAATGAACGCACACACAAAATTCTGGCAGAAGAATGGGTTATCAAGTTGTGTTGTCAGACAGCAACAACCAAAACTGGTATTTCAGAAATAGCAGCAGCGAAACTAGCAATAATTCATCGAATTCCTTAATATTACTGCAGCAGGTTTAAGTTGTCAAAAATGCGCAGATGTGCTAATTTCTTCATGAAAATATCGGATATTTTGCAATTTGAGGAGCGTACTTTGTCCTAGGTATTAGTAAAATAAACTGAGCTTTGATCAGTTCCTTGATAAACAATAATACGCCGTTGTTCAATGGAACTTAATATTGTAAAGCGATTAAGGGTTCAGTTTCGATATTTATCTTTGTGTTTATATGACTTGAGTAGATTTCGTTTGCGAAGCTGCACAAAGTTTTGGGCAACAATTTTTCACCCAATCGTTTGTCGCCTCCCTTGTGATGTTAGGTCGTTCTGCATATCGAGCCTTTTTGCGCGAATTTCAAGGCAGCTTTGCATAAGATGCGCGCAGATTTGACCTCTTGCTCAGCCCTGTACATCGTGTTTATACAAAAGATAATAGCAAAATGGTCAGGTCAGATGTTGTCAGATAAAACTTGTCATACATGCCTATATTAAGTGTATTTACTGTTCCCAAATAATAACCTTTAAACCGTGTAATGAATACTGAGATGCATGGACGCTACAGCGAGACAAATACACCCTCCTTCATTTGTGGACCACAGGGGTTAGAAAGCGATAGTTTTGCGATGTTTTTAAAACTAATGGTGATCAATTCGGCATTCTCTACAATCAATTGTGCCATTAAGGATGGCTAAATTACTTGTTATTTTATTAGAAAAATTTGACTCGCATGTAGTTTGGCTGAGTTTGCATCAAACTGTTCCAAAATATGATAAAGTGGAATGTTCAAAAAATTCACACTTTAATTCGATATTTGGACTTCAATACCAATGCATATTACAGCGCTTCGGGCAAAGAGGCATAAGTCAAAAAGTTGCTAAAAATCTCAAGTGGTCGATCTCGCGAGCATACAATTCCACTCTCTCGTTATCAGTTACTTACCAAGACATAGTCAAGTTTATTGTTTAGATTTGAACATGGCACGGCTAATAACTCGGACTCGAAGATGATTATTGTGATCTTTGAATGTCATACACAACCCTGAGTGTCTCGTATTCTGAATGTCTTTACTCTCTCCTTCAGAAAGAACTATGTCGCCTTAAAACAATCCGGGCTGTCGCGACTCCTGTTTCATCTTATCACACCAGGTCAACCATCAGACGGCGATGAATTTGTCAGGTAAGATGCACAATATGTTGCCTGTTTTCTCGTTTACATAGTGTTCCTGTTTCGCTGCATGTCAGCAGCGGAGGAACGCGGGCTGAGCGCTCGAATTTTAAAGTTCTCAGAGATTAGCTCTGCCGGATGAAGAACGGTATTCGATTACGAGTTTTCATCACGAATTAGCAAAAATACTTTTAATTCAAACACTCAATGGTAAAGCCGGAAACAAACAGATAAACGTAAGGCATGCTAATGCTTGCGCAGTTTCTAACGTCCGCGGTGCACAAAAAGTGCATATATCGCGCAAATGATTGCGTCAATGTTTCCGCAAAACACTTAAATCGTGCGCGAATGTTCTGCGAAAATATCTTGATTTTTTGTGAATATTTTCAGCGACTGTTGTTGAGAAATTTTTACGTCTAACGCTTGCGTGCAATGCAGCATTTCTGTCCGATCAGAGCGTGCGTGCCTTGGTAAGAAATGTTACTCCTTCCAATAGTTCAAATTATAAAATTCCCATTCCATGTAAATACTCCTCGAGACATTCATGATCACCTCGTCACCACACAACAGATGGGATTAATATCCAGAGTATTATATTCAAAAATATTCAAGCAATTTGCCTAATCCTGAAGGATCATATCGACTTTCATGAAATTAGCACAGATTTGGCAAATTACCCAGGTTTATCGAAAGTCAGAGAGACTGACTGGTCTTGCTATCTCTTTGTGGTAAGTTGCAGAAAAAAATAATGTGCTTTTTTATATCTGCTTATTTAATAGTTGGTAAAGCAAGCAGTGTTCGGTAAAATTTTCGATGCAAAGCATTGAGCCCTAACCGTTTAAAATTTTAGTGTTTTTTTCATAATCCTCTCACGACGGCAAAAGTCTCGTTAAATTCTGTGCAAACATTTCTTGAATTAGAGAATGATTGACAAGGAAACAGTTAAACGACCTTTCTGTCGACAGTTTTAATTCGAGCTAATAGTAAACGAACTATGCTGGAATCATATATGCATGCCCGTTTTGAACTTGATATATTTACACTGTCTGATGTGGACAGAATTGACCCCTAGAGGGAATCTCCAGGGGAATGAACACTTCCCCTCTTTTACGCGTGTTTCAATTTCTGCGACTTTGCTTGTGCGATAAGTTTACCTCGATGTGGAAAAAAAGGTGATTATGGTTCGCTATATTAAACACCGCGGGTTTTAATGTTCACGTTATTAGATTTCATTGTATAAATGAAGAAGCTTTACTCCGCTGAGCTCCGAGGGGGAGCGATTTAATAAAGTGAATGAAAATTATCTATCGACGCGAGAGTTGTTTCGTGTGGATGACGAGCACAAAGTCTAACATATATGAACGTTGCACGACTAGTACCGGCAGCCAGAAATTTAAGCTGGAATTTTTGAAGAGGGTGGGACTGGAGCCAGGGTGCTACACCCAATGTTTAATATTTCACGCAAGAAATCAGGTCACGAAATGCAGAACACCCAGCCATTGGACTTAATATCTCCGGCTGATATCGTGCGATCTGTGTTTGCGCAAATTTTGTAAGCCGCGCGCATTTATATCACCGTACATCGCGTCACCGTATATCGCGTGCGCAGTCGAGTAAGAAATAGCATTGTATATTTAATTTTTTCTGTTTGCTTTGCGTATTATTCTGTTATTGCCTTTTACACTCCCATGTCCGGTTTTACGGTATTTAAGTAAATAATAGGATATGGATAAAAAAAAACAAATATCGACTTCCCGCAAGGAATGCATTGGCTATTCTCTGTGCTTCCCTGTGCTTCTTACCCCAGTGAAGGCTCTCCGGTCTGGCTTTGATTTGATATTCGAGCAAAGCATTAAAATAGTTTAAACAGCACGACCTTTAGATGGGGGTTGCATGAATAAAACGATTACGAGATGGGAAACAAAAATTGCCGCAAATTGGACAGCTGTGAAAGAGGGCTATGACTGTTATCACAGACGAACTAATAACATTGTACTATTTGTACAGTTGAGCTCGGCGTATCTGTAAATTGCATGCATCATACTCACGAGATTTGATCGATTGTTATCATGTTTGTATGGGATCATTAAGATGTTATCTTTCCTTCTCGTGCCCAAACCAATATCCTCTTTTGGTTTGCAAAAAAGATAAACAGAGTTGTGAAAAACCTATTTATTGAAACTTCAATGCTCTTTGGTTTGAGCAATGCATAATTAGCTTGTACTTCAGTCGTCTTTCCTCTGATAACAGCTCATTGAGGTCTTTGTATGACTTGTCTCCTGTTACATCCTTATTGATTCCGCTTAAGAATTTAGACACGAACATTATGTTAATTATTTTCCTACAGGCACTAGGCTACGACCCTTGCAACTATGACGCGCAACTCAGTGATTCCAAAGACAGGGGAATACCGTCAAATTCCCCCACCCATCCCCCACCTCTTCATTTTAATCGAGGGAAATGAAGATGTGGTCCTCTGTCAAAAATTCCAAAGTTGAGCACCGTCTCCGTGAAAAGCATCGACACTAAAAATACCTTCGTCGACGTCGTTGCTATTAAGGCGCCTAACCTTTATTTTTAGACATTGTAGGAATGCTAATTTGTATTTAAAGAACTTAACATTAAATCGATTTTTGAATAAGCCTGTATTTCAGATATTTTCACAGAGCGTTCTCGAAGCAATTTTAACGATCGTCATAATGGAACTATAATGATCAAATACCAACAGCTTAGCTTCATAAAAAACGCCTGGCTTCCTTTTATGGTCGCAAAACTGTTTAGATATTTCGACTAACTCACTAATCCAAATTTTCGCAGTCAAATCGTCTTTTAAAGATCCACGTAAATAGCTTCGTTTTGTTTCGATGTCAATCAGTGGGCTCTAGTATGATATCTCCTCGTGAATGCGTGCTTTCAACGAAACGCTTAGAGCTTTCCTGGTAATTTATACGAGTTTATACGAGTTTATTGTCTTCAAATTAGATTTTTGGAATACATTTGCATTCCTATGTTATTACAGAACAGCAGGGTGTGTGATATTACTGCAGCCTCATCATCAGCCGGGATCATTTGCTTGTGATATAACTTCTCATAATAAGATTTCAATCCTCTGCAGGAATTTCTCCCCAGATTCTTTCACATTAAGCACATAAATTGCAGAGGTACCATATTATACAATACCATATCGTATAATACTGTGGCAATACCATACTTCACTAACCATGATACCATACTTTACCCACGCCATACTTTACCTACCATGCCAAAATGTGTATATGATATACCATATACGGGCCTTCCGAGTAATTTTTCCTTCCATGAACAACACGGACGCGCTTAAAGCCTTTTGGGCTGCAATGGTTGTACTTGATAAAGCATCTTTCTATCCACAACTAAGTACATCATATCATAAACGATACTATACTACAGTCTACACATCACACATTATGTCCTATGTGGTATCCCACCACACTGAAACATACTATATTTTACCATACTATGTCGTCTACCATACCATATAATATGGTATTATCCTCTACCTTGAACGATATCTATTTATACCATCCCACATTCGCCTCTGTTACATTGTCAACATGGGCGGCAGCCGCCCGAAAATTCCAGTCGTGTGCCAACTTCATTTATTCGCGTGTTAAAACAAGGTGGCATATAATGCGTCATTGAGATGAACTGACCATTAATCCAGTTTATAAGATGTTATAAATGACGCATTGCTGGGTTATCGTGTGTGGACTGTTGACATAGCAAAGTTGTAATATAGTCGTTGTCCTATCAAAATTTGTAGCAAAACGATAGATAGATACGACGGTAAGTGAGTACATATAGAGATAGCTAGATGCATTATGATATTTCAGTTATACAATAAGAAATTTTGAATTGTTCTGTTTTATAATCTAACAATATCAGTCAAGTCGTATCAATTATAATTTGTGGGACAAAAATACCTTAGACGAGATAATATGTAACGTATCTATATCTTTGCTGTAACAAATCGTCTTGATACTTGTAATAATTTCGATGCTGTTTTTGATTTGCACTGAAGACGAGAAGTGAGCTTGTATCATAGATGAATAGGCACTTAGTGTTTACCGTGATGATTTGAAACATCGTTGTATAGACGGTCTTGCAAATCGAACATGCCTGAATATTAGTATTGAAATGTTATTTTGATTGAAGTTATAAACATTGCTAGCGCACTTCGACTTTGGTTTGCGAGGTCAAAATGCAGACGAGATCGGACGGATATTTCCAATTTTGGTTGCTGGGAAGGGTGTCATTACCATATGCTGACAGCTGGGCCTTACCTCAGTCTTTCTAGAGGGTGTTTCCTATCAACATACAACACATGAATATGGCCTTCTGCCAAAATATTTAGCCACAGCTCTACGGCACGAGAGCAAACGTGGGCAGTTGTTATGAGTTTTGTTTCCGCCTAATTCCATTTGTGGGTTTATAAAGAAGAGGAGCTCCCTCCCTATCTCACGGTGGTAGAGGAGCTTCTCCATCTCTCATGGGGCTACGCATTAGGAATGGTACAGCGGTAGATCAGACCGGGTCGGTCTCATCACTCTCCATTAGGAGGTCTCCATCTTAAATAGTTTTCGATTTGGCTGGCGTTACTGTTGTCTGCGCAATAGACGACCACTGCACTGCCCAGAACTATTGTCGCGAATCTTATTATCGTTTTTTTATTTAACTCAAGGTGTTAAGCAATTTCGTATTGTCTTACGCACAATTGACTCGTTCGTAGAATCACATTCTTTCCTAGCACGTAGAACAACATTGCTGTAGTTTCAAAAGATACTTGTGTCTTTCCTAGGTAAAGTACTACCTCAAAACCTAATTCAACACTATGACATGATCGTGGACGCGAAAATGCTTGTTAATCTAATTCAAACTCGTGTTGAAAATAAGCAATCTAAGTTTATTCGTGTTTCTCACCAAGGTCATTTTATTTGGCATGTCTCCAGTGTAGAAAATTACAAATACGCATTTAGTATTTAAATCATGTTTGATAATTTTGCCACATTAAGATTCTATCATTCCGGTTTAGTTTCATCCAACGACACGAAACGCGAAGTTTCGATGATGGTTTATTTATACCAGTGAAAAGGCACAGAGGAATTAGGCGCGTTTCCAAATGGTTTCCGGGCATATTATTACGCACTGATCTCTCTTATAAGCTGTGTTTTATCGGAAATTCACCAGGATATTCTCTAATTGTTTTATTTTGTTTTCAATTTATCTTGTCGTATAGCATTCAAGCTGTACATCTGCACAACATAGCTACGCTCGGGTTTATTATATTGAAGCTAGTAATTAGCATATTCAGCGGCGCACAAATGCCACAGGCATCGTGCGTCACTTCGCAACGACGAAATCAAAGGCCTTTTGTTTTAAACTTGGCAAGAATGATTTATTATCTACTTGTCTCACATCTGGAAAACGCACTCTTTCGTACTTAGAACATCCGAAACTTGTTCAACAATTATATTGATGCAAATTTTGAATTATGTTTCTGATATGATGACGAACTGCTTGAAAGAGTAGTTTTGATTTCAACAAAGATGAACAATTTGCCATAACAAGTTCGTGATTGCATTAATATCCTCATCCGCCGCTTTCCCAATGTTGATGCCCAGCCTAAAACTTGCATGAAAAGTTAAAAATGAATGTCTTATACTATGATCTACTTGATATAGAGTGCTTCTTTGATAGTTTATCGTCTGAGACTTCGCTTTTACTTTGTGAATATTGTCGATATCAAAGTACTGGTGATTTCAATCTTTTCGCGTCGCTGCAGCCGTTAAACTGTGTCTAAAGACCTTTGAATTGGTTGCAAATAAAAGCTTGAAGGCCAGTACAAAGATGACAACAAACTGTCTTCGCCTGAATGGTTCTTTTAAAACCTTTTAAAATGTTCAAAAGTGGCACGGAAGTAAAACATTGGATACAGCCATAGCCATAGGCAAAGTCCAATCATTTTCGCTAGATGAGTGACTGAAACAAAGTGTTTCATTAGTGCCGTCGGAGATGTACTTTCTTTAACGTTAAAAAGTTAAAAGCAATTCACAATTGTGTCTGTCTGCTAAATCTCAATTACCGTGAATTTAATAGTTTCCTTTGCACAATTGTTTTCGAGTATAGGCCTGCGATAATTTCTCATGTGCTCTAATGATATTTCCGAATCATCTTCAGAGATGTCACACAATTTTCGCTTGTATTTTTTGTTGTTCTTGAACTATGAATCTATGTCATATTTATATAATATTCGGCATTATGTGCCTGACATGCCTGAAGACGAATACATGTAATGTGTAGCGAGCGAGAAACGTTATGTCCTTGAGAGGATGTAGCTATACATTTATGTCATATACTTGAACTCTTGACTGGCAGACTAGTCGACTAGTCTGTGTGAAATTTCCACAGCATCTTGCACACATAATGTTCTTTGTTCACAACGATCATTAGTATAATATATTATGGCGATTGTATCAGTTATGTAATGATGCAGTTATAACTCTGCCTGATTATCTTCTGATAACTTGTCACCCACATACAGCTATTACCTCACCCTTTCCTCATTAAACCGCAATTTTAATGGGTTTTTTACACCATTTTGACGTAACATGCAATTAGATACCTTTCGTGAGAGGTTTTAGTCAGGATTACGCCAATTTAATTCTCATAATAAATGTTTCATCCAAGCACCCTCAGACAACCATTACCACCGACTGACCATTCTAGTCTATACTGTGGTCAGTATACTGTGCTACGCCCATAAACCGTCATCTCGAAGTAAAGTGATTTTGTTTTCTCGAACAAGTTTCTTCCTTGGATCAACTTGGTTTCATCAAGCAGTTCTTTTAGGAACTCGTACATTTTCATCAACTCATTTCTTTGATAAAATCCTTCAAGCAACGACTGGGTAAGACATACATCATGGACTAGCTATGCTTGTAGTTTAATTTTGATACCCTTGTAGATCTAGACCTTTCTATCTTTATGAGTTATCCTTCTTACTGCCAGAAATATGCCTGTAAACGTTTCGTCTTTGTTACCGAAGTTTATTTCTTGTATTATTTTACCGTGTTATTACAAGGAAGTGTAAAAGATGTGTTGTTTACTCAGGTACATCTCGATCATAAAAGCATTTCTCTTGTTGACCTCTTGAATTATTAATTTCTTAAACCTTTTAACTGTTAGAACCTATAGTTTTCGACATGTACAAACAATAATATAATATAAAACTGGCTATATTTAATACACTAACAACAATACATCATAAAATTATAAAAGTTACAGTACGCAGTAAAGCATAACCAATAGGTTGAATATTAATTTTTTCCTCGTCGACAATTGAGATGCTTTGTGCTGTGAGAAAGCGCGATATTACCTTTGAGATTGCGTGCAGACCAGCTGAACGAACCACCTTAATCATAATTCAAAATTATCAATCACCATGCAGTGCCTCTTATCCACAAGGGCAAGAAGTGGTCTCTTCAGTGAATAACGATGAAAGGAACTTAAGGGCTCTTAAAATAATTCCGAATAGCTTTGATTTATACCCTGTCGAAATATGTATGAAGTTGTCCAGTGTGAGGTAGTCAGTTTCCGAGTGTGTAAGAACACAAGGCAACCAATTGCAAAGGACATTTAAAGAGTTTTGTGTGTGGCAGAACTCACGTCTGGCTTGTCTTTTTGACGAGCTGTCTATAAAGGCTTGTAGCTCATTGGAAACTCCTTGAAAGCCCAATCATTCCATGCGTGGTATAAATTCGTTTATATGGTATGATTACTTTTACTGTAAGTGTATTTGATCTGATAGCTGTCGTGCGCATTGAGACAGGTAATTTCTGATGAACTTAAATGAAGTTCCGCGAAACGTGCCAGATTTTGGGCTTTTATAACTCCCAGTTTGTGTGCTTTAATCACCTTTACTTAGAGTTAAAAATTAAGCTACATTGTAAAAGATGCTGTTTGGTTTCATTACATTAAGTTTATATAAATAAAATGCCCTTTCGAGCGCATTTCCTATCTTCTGCCTTTTTGCCAACTGAAAATTTAAGCGCGGAAAGAGACGGTCCACCTTGTGTGGCTGAAAAGAGTATCTTATGTTAAATAGCTACGAAATTGCTCGATGTTTCTATGGCGTTACTCGTGATTGTTTTTTTTATCGATAATTCAATCAAAGGGCATTGACAAATCCCAAATTAACATTTAGTCGAGATATTTTGATTTGCAATTTGTTATCAACACATTCTATTTGTTTTCCAGGTCCTTGGAAAGTGACGAGAGACGGCTAAACTAATCGTTGAGGTTTTGATCGTTTCTCAAACTAAAGACAGTCGTAGTCAAGGGCAGGCATTCAACGTACGAACATCTTTAACGCGGCGTGTGGATCGGATCACGAGAGCTAAGAATCGAAGGTATTTATCAGTGATTTAACCATAAGGTTATTTAACTATAAGGGTATTTCAAGGTTAGAAACTTGACGCTTTTGAAGAAACAGCAGAGCTAGAAAATTACACTATATCTTTAATTCACTGCGATAGATTCGTCTTCAAATTACAAGGCCAATTCGTACATTGAAACAAAAATATTTTTTCCTACTTTGATTACTGCAGATAATAAATAATCTGCATAATTTGCGGCTGTTTGTTTTTGAAGGAATTAACCAGGGTCTTATGGTCTTATGCAATCGCCTATGGATTAACAAAGGAAGACAAACTTTTCGCACAGAGCCAACGAAAACAAGAGAGATTGCGTTAGAGACCACATTCCTCTGCTGTGGTTTCTAGAAAATTAAACCGAACTAACTCAATGCCATTATTTTAATAACGGGATAAGAGATTGTTCTGTGCAACAGCACAACACGAAATATTTATTCATGAATATTCGATCTCTCGTGATCGTTCGGAAAGCGAATATTCAAGTAGATTGAGTAATTTTTTTTCTCCCTAGTCACGTATTCTATAGATTGAAACATTTCTCATGAGGTTGTCGTTTTCCATGCAGACGTTTGAAAAATGGAGTCTTTTCTATTGTACTATTTCACGATCTATTGCATTGCGAATGCAGCAATCGACTGATCTCGCAAGATTTCATTCTAGTCTAGGCGACAATATACATTGCTAATTGGTTCCGTGCATGTGTTACCAGTTAATTAATAATCATCATTCTTCAATAATGAGAAATTAAAGATGTGCAGCTATAATTAGAGACGAGATGCGTGATCGATGACATACTCAAAGGAACCGGAAAATATAATCGTCTGATATTTTTATTTGCCCTCATTTATCTCTATTTATTCATTAAATTCTCTGAGCTTTTAGGTAGAAAAACCTCTTACTATTTTTGGGAGAACTTAGAGATTTCTTTCTCTAGTCAAAGATTATGACACATTATAAGTTTATCGGATAATCACATTGAAACATATGAGCACCTGACAAAAATCTGTTGTATTTGGTGGAATCAAACTTTAAGAGTATTCTCTGTTCCCCACACACCAAGTATTTAGCTGCAAACATAATTATTCTGCCAAATTTGAAATGTTTTTAGCTTGTTTCGGAGATATTGTAGAAATGTAGAAATTTGATCTATTTTTTTTTGGCGTATTCATAGTTGACCTAAACGGTTTGCGAGTCCGAGTAACGACCACTGCTATACAATTGCGCATTGTAGAAAGTGCAGAATATAAAACTTTTTTTAAATCCCATCTAGATTTGTGGAACAACTGGCTTTTCACTTTGATTGACGGCGATGTGGGAGCTTGTGCTACAATTGATTGTTTTCCTTGGTCTGATCACCTTTGGTCGAACTCATAGCAATGTTAAGATCACGGACAAAAAACAAGGTTAATCATTGTTGTATTTAACTATCGTGTCAGTTCAATGCTAATAAGTCAGCCTTGACTGTAAAGCCAGTCCAGGAACCTGACGCAGGCAAGAGCTTACGCTGCTTATCGGCATCAAAATGTAATTAAGTTGGCACGAAAACTTTCTGCACGAGAGAGAACCAGAAACGTGCTTTTCGAAGTGGATTCTGAGAAAACCTGCACACCTTAGGAATTCGCTGAGGTGTGCGACACGCCAGCATGCGTTGCAAGTTAGTCTATATTACCACTGCTAACAATCAAAGCCAACAACATGCTCTTGTACTAGAGCTTGAACTTGCGAAGTTCTGATTGTCATCGTTTCCACGCGTTTATCTTAACCGGATCTAATGTATGGTTCCAGACCTCTGTTTCCAATTATACTTAAATTGATTACAGAGAAAACCGAAAGTCTGTGTGACAGGTCACCTCGATATGATTATTATTGGCTTATTGCTGTCATTTTGAGCTTGTTTACAAGGCTGTCAGATCATTGTGAAAATGCCTTATGCATTGAATCAAAATGTAAAATTCGCTGAGCTGTCACAGACCTAAATGTACGTTGTAATTTTGTCACCGTTCACGAGTGATTTGTTTATTCTCTGCTGGAGGTTTGCATTCAGATTAAATTGTCACTGAAAGGAGACATTAATATCAACTTTTAATGATCAAATTAAGATTAAATGCACTACGGGGGAATCTGATATGTAAATGAATTCAACGACCTGTTGAACTCGTGTTTCAATTAATTTGTGAAAAATTTGATAACGTCCGGCGTCCTGAAGCGAACGCTCTTGACACCACCATGGGAATTGTTCCTTCGCGCGCGCAAAGATAACACAAGATAGCGCAAGATTTGAATTGGTTCTAACCAAATTAGAGATCGTGAGAATTTCACACGATCCAAATCTGATAGAGACTTGCGGCAATAAGCTTTTGTTTTGTAATTTCAGCTGCAATCTTGAAGGACTCTTCAGAACATCATATTGTGTTTCCCTACTTGGTCGACGCTGATAGCAATTTCATATCCCATGATATCTATCACCACCATCGTGCAAAACGTTCCTTGGAATCCCCTGAGATCCATTACCATATACCGTTCAAGAATGAGCGTTTTCATCTCGAGTTGAAACCGAACGATGGCTTGATGGTTTCCGGTCTCGAAGTCGAGTGGAGGTCTGGGAAGAAGAGCCAAGTGGATAGGAGCTGTCATTTTATCGGTTCAGTTAGGAACTACCCAAAGAGTTCAGTGGCAGTCAGTAACTGCAGAGGATTGGTGAGTAATGACCTGATATAACCCACTGAACACTGAACGTAGCTTCAGATTTTCCTGTTCAAGTGTTCGTGGATATCATTTAAAACTTGTTTATTCACTAGGCAGGTTTGATCCGAGCTGACACTGGGAGAGAGTTCTTTATTGAGCCCGTGTTGGGAGTAGACCCAAGTGAACACGATGATAAACATGCCCACGTGATCTACAGACGATCTGTCGGAGGAGAAAAGAACACCGCTGAACCGGCGTGCGGGGTCACAGGTAACTGAAACACAGAACGGTTATATTGTAACGGAAAATTGTTATCCATGCCTTGTGCAGAATTTAAAAAAAATGATTCGACCTACCCTAGTGTCCTCTTCGCTGTATTCCACTTTACTCCTTGCTATCATCATATGAACCATCTTTTCTTTGTGTTTTATTTCGCAGTCGAAGACGTGAGTGAGAGTCCGGGTCATGCTCATTTTGAAGAAGAACCAAGAAGAAAAGACGAAGGCGGTTTTTACGTTAAACGAAGAAGCAAACGTGCTGTGAGCTTGATGAAACACATTGAATTGCTTCTTGTGGCAGATTACTCGATGACAAAATACTACCATGATAGGGACTTGGAAAGTTACCTGTTTACTATAGTCAATATGGTAAGCTGACTGAGAGATACGTTTTTGACATTTGCTGAATTTGACCAGCAGTACTATTTAGTGATACAGAATGAAATGCCAAATTAACCAAACTTTTTTTTAGTTATCTCTAGTCTTCAAACATCGCAGTATTGGCTCAGCAATTAACGTTGTTCTAACCAGAATGATTATCATTGACACTGAACACGAGGTAAAGATATTCAGCTTAGCATAATTGCAATCCTCGCCCAGCTTAGTCATCCATCTTGTATCTTCTACAAACATGATTTTCTCTCTTCATCAGCGCGGATTAAACGTCACTAACCACGCTAGAAAATCGTTGAACGATTTCTGTCGCTGGGTTCAAACAATCAATCCACGATCAGATTTAGACCCTAAACACGCTGACGCAGCAGTACTTGTAACCAGGCAAGTATTGGAGTGGACCTTGTCTAATTCTTTGAACTATTAAACACCTGAATCATATCCTGGATCGCTCCCAGCTGTCTTTAACGGATTATTTTACTTATAGGAAAGATATTTGCCGCAATTCCTACAAGCCTTGTGAAACTTTGGGTAATTCATTTGTTATTTTCCGTTATTTTCTAGTCTTTCCCTAAAATAATGTTTTAATTTTAGGTCTGTCAAACATGGATGGAATGTGCTCAAGGGGAAGCGAATGTAGTTTTAACGAAGATAGTGGTTTTTCATTGATCTATACCATTGCACACGAATTGGGACACAAGTACGTTTATTTATTCTTCCCATCAAGAGCATCTCATAAAGGAAAATAATCTCTCATATATATTTGCCACGAAAAAAACCATGTTTTCCAAACTATAGATACGCGTCCTTATCTCTCTTGTTAGCTGTCGGAGTTGGTTAACTGTCCTAGATTACCCACCGCTGTTAGAACTCGATGCCATTTCTTGACACGCTTGTTGATTTGTTGTTTAGTCTTGGAGCTCTTCATGATGACGATTACAGCAATTGTGCTCGATTACGTCGTCACATTATGGCGAGTAGCCTCGTTTTTGATCCAACAGAGCAGTTATGGTCAAGATGTAGCAGAAAAGCTATGAAATCATTCTTTTAGTAAGTTTAAAGTTAGCTGAAGTTTACTTCATTTTATTTACCATGATTCAACACGAGACTTTTGATTGACAGTTCTCGGTCTGAAGGCATTACCGAGAATGCAGAGTTGACTGTCTGAATGTCTTTGTCGCTGTTTTACATCAACCTTACAAGGTTGATGAAGAGGCTGATCTAATCAAACAAATGTTTGATGTTTATGAATGATCTCTGGTATTGTTTAATTCAGAGACTCAGCAATGCAGAGACTGGGGAGAGTGTTCAGGGGTTAATTCAGGTGGTTTTTAGTCGATATGATTTTTTTTTCGAACCATATCCGTTCCATATATGTTTAATAACAGTGCTTTTGTGTGTAAAAGAAAAATTTGGAAAGAAAAAAAAAATTGGAAAGAACCTAAAAACACCCAAAAGAGATCATCCAGCCTATGCCACAATCTAACCTGGTTATACAACCGGCTGCAATATTCAGCATAGTTACAACTACGAAAGGTGCAAGGACAGTTGCTATAGGAAGAACTCCCCCCCATAACTCACATCTTAACGGCCGTCTAAGGGGGAGATGCACTACGGCCCCCAGACCATGATGTATGTGCACCTAACCGTTACGTCTCAGTGAGAAACAGAGTATGCATCGCCACAAGCCTAGCGCGTCATAGACGAATCAGCTACAGTGGCTAGCCCTGAGAGCGACGATAAATTTAACGTATTTAAGCTTTTCCTGGTCTCGGGAGGCGGTCTCTAACAAGCATATGCATAGAAAACGACTAATAAGGCACACGCTTGGAAATAATAAGATTTAAACGTCTAAACGTTTTTTAAGTGTTTTAGCGAGAAATTTTAGTGTTTTGATATTCTTTTAGTGTTTTGAAACAATCCTTGTTGGTTTTTAACGTCAAAATAATCGTCATTCTCGAAAGGAAACTCAATATAAATGACTGAACGGCTTAGTTTATTAAAATGTTTTGTTAATTTTGGGTTTAGTATAGACGCTTGATTCGCCGGTACAATTTGGGCCTAAATTGTATGTATTTATTTCACAAGTTTTTATTTTATCTCCTGGCTTTCCCTGCGAGTTTTCAAATTCATATTTCAAAATATCTGACATTGAAAACAACTCAACTCTCGTATTCACAATTGCAATGGACGAGATTAGCGTGAATTATGTTGAACTAAAGATCGATCATTAGGTTTTTTTCAACTTCAGTAAAGGATGGGGTTGGTGTCTCAACGATCAACCAGCATTTGATCTTCAACCGAAGCTTCCCAGAAGAATGTTACCCGGTGAACGGTTTGACGCTGATGCCCAATGCAAGATGTATTTTGGCGCAAATTCAACCATTTGTAGCGGAACAGAGGTAAAAACTAGAAGACCTTACTTCTTGCGAACTTAATTACAGTGTAGTCAAGCATTTTTACCTGTGTTTTTCAGACAAGTCTCTGCAGGACATTGTGGTGCGTTCATAGCAGCGGCAACTGCGCAACTAAACATAGTTATGGCAAGGAATCAGGTCTACCTGCGCTGGATGGAACGTCTTGCGGTAAGACAAAGGTGAATCTACTCTGAAATTTATAAAACAAGGTTCTTGTGACACTGTATACGACGCGATAAATTTGACGGCAACAAAATGTAAACAAACTGGTTTAGAAACTGTCAGAAACAGCCGTTGTTGCTACATAACAAGTCTGAAGAAGTAAAAAACTTTCTAAGATTTCTAAAACTTTCTGTGAAAATTTATTCAACCATATTTCAGGCAGAGGATGAACCAGTTTGATCATTAAAAAGCATAGTTTATCTCTGCTGTATAACGCTGTCTTCGTCGGCATTTGCCCAAGAATTACTCTTATGGAGACGGTATTAATATTTCGGCTTATCTTGCACATGTTTTCAGCATCAATGGTGTATAAAGGGCGAGTGTGTAATTAAAACAAAATTACCAGAGTCGGTCGATGGAGGCTGGGGAAGATGGGCTGAATGGAGTTCTTGTTCACAGTCGTGTGGCAAAGGAGTAAGAAGAAGAACAAGAAAATGCAATTCACCAAGGTGAGTATATTTTCAATACATATTAAAGTGAAATACACTCGTTAGTCGGGTCCTTTCGGTTTGCTTCTAAATGCTGTTTCTTAACTCTCTGTTTCATTTTCTATTTAGACCAGAACTTGGTGGTTCTTATTGTGTGGGAGAATGGAAACGACACAGTATATGTAACCCTCAGGTGTGTTTGTGTTTGAACCTTTTTTGGAAAAGTAATGCACTTGATTCATCCTCTTTGCTACGCTTGTTGGGAACAGACACAGTGCTAAGAACAGACATGCTGACCTCTGTTCAACAAATCCATACTTCGTTAATTGGTTTATATAAATTTGGCTCTTCAAATCTTTAGCCATGTGCCGAAGGATCTGATAATCCTGTTGATATCCAGTGTAAAAAATTCCGCGCATTATCGGTAAACGGAAAACGATACGACTGGATTGCTAAACAGAATAACAGTAAGTCTGTGAAATACACTGAACTACAATAATTTAAATTATAATACACACAGCCCAGGAGGAAACCTAAACTAACTTTACTTTTATTGAACAGTTTCTAGCGTAATATTTTAATATTTAAACATTGACAAGAGTGATTTTTTTAAGGAAATCCATGTGAGCTTCGCTGTGTTCCATTGTTATCAAATGGACGCTCAAGAATCAGAAAGTTTATCCAAGCACAAGATGGAACTCGGTGTAACCATGGAACTAGCAATATCTGCATCGAGGGAAAATGCGAGGTTTTTTAGAGTTTTATTCTTTCATTGTTTATATCCTCTGTTATTATCTTTGTCTTAACTTGTGTGTGTTCGTTCATGCACAGCATGTTGGTTGTGATGACAAACTCCACTCGAGCGCCAGGGAAGACAGATGTGGTATTTGTCGTGGCGATGGAAGCACTTGTGAGACGAGACATCAATCTTTTGACCAACCTCATGGCCATGGTAAGACCGAAGATTACAAATTTCGTTAGAATCAACCTATATCACAAACATCAATCTCTACCTCGATTGACTATAAAGCATCTAGTTAAAGCCTGCACTGATTTCTTTGTCAATTCAGGATACACAGAAGCTCTTGTAATTCCCGCACAGTCTCGTAACATTGTCATTCAAGAGGTCTCTGGCTCATCAAACTTTCTTGCTCTCAAGTCACCATCTGGTGATTACTATCTTAATGGTAACTGGTATATTCAATGGAGTGGCGATTATGACGTCGCTGGAACAAGTGGTCGTTACTCACGAAGACATAATAGAGAGATGTTTAGATCGAAAGGACCCATCACCGAAGATCTTCATGTACTGGTAGGAGTTCTTAGCATGAAACAATGTTTGATTTCCAATTGTTTTTCGTTTTCCCCTCTCTCACATTCCTGCCACTCCTATCCTTGCTTATCCAATTATCCCTTCATCATCTTTTTCTCTTAGGACCCCATCCTTTCTTCCTTACTTCCTCTCCAGTCTCCCCTCCAATCCTTACATCACCACAACATTCTGCCTCTTCATGACTTTCATTTCTATCAACTTTTACCCTCCATTCACATCACCATTCCGCTCCCTGTTTCCTCTCATTGTCCCTCGCGGCCCTCCATCTTTCCTTCTTAAATTATATAACCAAATACAACTTATCTTCTTCGGTGTAGCTTCTCTACCAAGGCAAAAATCCAGGCTTGAAAGTCCAGTATGATGTGAAGAAAAATATAACCACCAAACCTCGATATTTTCACTGGAAAATTGGTTCATGGTCTCTCTGCTCTGTTACCTGTGGTCAAGGTAATTTGATCCAATTCATTTTTATCTAATAGTTACATCACTTGGGAAACGCAATCCAGTAAATTCACGTCTTTTGCCAGCTCAACCACAAACGAGTTTGACTTCAAAAGTTCATTTGCTTCAAATATCCTGCAGGTATACAAAAGAGAGATATGTCTTGTGTCGACCAAGAAGACAATGTTGTGGATAAAATCTTTTGTGAAAATGCATTAATGGGGTACAGGAAAAGACGATGTAATCAAGAAGCCTGTCCGCCTGCGTAAGAAGAAGAAATACTTTGTTTTTCTTAGACTCGCTAGGGATTATTAAGCAGAGAAGAAGCGAAGTATTTTCAGCTCTTAATACAGTTCGGGTGTTCTCTTTTTTCAGTTGGTTTGTTGGAGTGTGGCACGAATGCTCAAAAACGTGCGGTCAGGCTGTCAAATACCGCGCAGTTCTTTGCACTCAGATTGTGGTAAACAGAAGACAAATCATTGAGGAAGAAAAATGCGGAAAAAATAAACCGCCTGCTTCAATTATGTGTGAACAACCTTTGTGCTGGTCCGTTTATCCCTGGGATAATGTAAGTGCAGATGAAAATAATTTATTGGTAATCACCAAGCATTTACCAAGTAATATGGCAATCTGTCAAGCCAAATTTTGAACGACAAATTTTGAACGGATGAAGTTAAGTATTTTACCATACAACGCATTAAATTTTAAGTATTTTTCTGTAGTGTTCATCATTGTGTGGTCTTGGCATTCAGCATCGTGTTGTTCGATGTCCTGGAAGTGAATCTCAATGTGATCCTTCAACTAAACCGATTACCAACCGCACATGCGTCGGAAACAGCTGTGCTCGTTGGCGCAAAGGACCTTGGGAAGAGTGTTCGGCAAGTTGTGGCAATGGTACCCAGACCAGGCAAGTGTCATGTGAACATCTCGACGAGAACATGTGCAGACAACATGAGAAACCACGCGCGATCCAAACATGCCCTGGTTTTCCTTGTCCAGTGTGGAGAAAGGGGGTCTGGAGCAAGTGTTCTGTGACTTGTGGAAATGGGACAAAAACTAGAAGTGTCACATGCGATCAAGGTCATGTGAATTTCACGTGCGAGGCATCAGAGAAGCCAGTCATGGTCCAATCATGTTTGCAAGAGGTACGAGTGATGCTTTATCCACTTTCATCTAAACGGGATTTTAATTGTCAAAAATTTTGCCAAACAAAATTATGTATATCATTATATAGCAATGTTCAGGCTGGACTGTGGGGAACTGGAGCTCTTGTTCAGCATCTTGTGGTGAGGGGGTGAAAGAACGCAATGTTGTGTGCACTATCAAGTCATGTACAGCTGAAACCCGCCCCAAAGAAAAAGAGCGATGTTTGGTACGGGAGAATGTCCTCGATGGTCAGTTAGTGAGTGGTCAGAGTGTACTGTCAGTTGCGGAAAAGGTACACAATATCGTAACATCACCTGCACTGACCCGATATATCCCTGTCCCAATGAGACAAAGCCCCCTAGCGTCCGCCAGTGTCCCATGATAGAGTGCTCTAGATGGAGTTTGGGTAACTGGAGTGATTGCTCTGTCACGTGCGGATCTGGAGTACAAACAAGAAGTATCATATGCAATGCCGACACTCAGGAGGAATGCGAGGTTGATATACCTAAGACGGAGAGGCCTTGTAACGAACAACCATGTGTGATGTGGGAGACTGGGGAATGGAATGAGGTGAGCTATTATTTGTGGGAGAAAACTGGATGTATATTATTGCACGAGAGTCACACTTATTGACGATATTCCCCCGATTATCATGTCACAAATCTAGTAATGCACGCAATTTGTTTCGTTGTAGTGTTCAGCATCATGCGGTCCAGGTATACAAGAGAGATCCGTGATTTGCCCGAGTAATTCTTGTAAACCCGAAAACAAACCAAACGTGACGAGGCCTTGCATCAATCCGGACTGCGCAGTCTGGGTGACAGGAAACTGGGGTGATTGTCCAGTCTCGTGTGGCGAGGGAGTACAAACACGACAAGTATATTGTAGCGATGATGATGATTCCTTGTGTAATGCCCTCGATATGCCCGAATCCACACGAGATTGCTTCGTGTCACGATGTGGTGCGTGGATTATCACGCGTTGGGGACCGTGCTCAGCAAAATGTGGTCTAGGCACCACAACGCGCAACGTTACCTGCATTTATGCAGATGCTAGAAACTGCTCGAACAAACCAAACGTTGTTAAGACATGTCAGGAAGCACCATGTAGTAAATGGAGTGTTGGAAAATGGAGCCCGTGTTCTGTAACATGCAATGAAGGCTTTCAGAGACGTATTGTCTCCTGTCATGGAGGGCGTTGTCTCGCTTCTAAAAAACCGCCCTCTATACAGCAGTGCGTGATGCCAAGTTGTGGTAAATGGGTTGTTGGTGATTGGAATGAGTGTAGTGCTAGTTGTGGCGATGGTGTGCAATTACGTGATGTAAGCTGCAGTAGTAAGGATTCCAAGGAGTGCACTGATACCAGACCGGTCGTAAAACGGTTTTGCAACAAGCAGGAGTGTCCATATTGGTTTGCTGGTGAATGGGAGAACTGTTCTTCATCATGTGGAAATGGTATCCAGAAAAGAAATGTTACCTGCATTGGTGGTACAAGCTGCCTAAACACCGCCAAGCCGATTCAGAATCGACCATGCTATTCTGGCCTGTGTCCAAAGTGGATGACTGGCAAATGGATACCATGTTCTCGTAGTTGTGGTGGTGGTTACCAGATACGAATTGTGTACTGTAAAGGTAAAACTTATACAAGTTGCAAAAGTCTTACCAGACCGAAGCCTACCAGGAGATGTAATGAATTTCCTTGTCCGCAATGGTCTGTTGGATCTTGGAATGGGTGCTCAAAGACATGTGGTGATGGTGGAATGCAGAGTAGGAATGTGACCTGTAATAATAGTGAAGTTGGTAAATGTCCAGAACAGAGTAAACCAAATATTATACAGAAGTGTGGTGAAATACCATGCCCACACTGGATTGTAGGTCGTTGGTCGGGATGCTCAAAATCATGTGATGGAGGGTCACGCACCAGAGATGTAATATGCAATAACACTGAGGTTGGTTCGTGTTTAGATAGTGCCAAACCTGTGAGTAGCGAGAATTGTGCCCAAGAACCATGTCCTCATTGGTCAGTTGGGCATTGGTCAGAATGCTCAAAATCTTGTGATGGTGGTATTCAAAGCAGAAATGTTACCTGCGAGAACAGTCATGTTGGTCCATGCTCGGATACGAATAGACCAGCAAACAACCAGACTTGTGGTGAAGTATCCTGTCCGCATTGGTTGGTCGGTCAATGGTCAAAATGCTCAAAATCCTGTAATAACGGTACTCAAAAAAGATCTGTAACTTGTAAGAACAACCATATAGGTAAATGCTTGACTTCAGCTAAACCAAAAAGTTCTCAAAGGTGCGCCGAAGTAGCGTGTCCGATATGGTCCGTTGGAGGATGGTCAGAATGCTCTCAATCATGCGATGGTGGAATACAGAGTAGAACGGTTACATGTGATAATAATCATATTGGTAATTGCTTAGTAGCAACCAAGCCAAATAGTACTAGAAAGTGTCGTGATGTACCATGTCCGGAATGGTCAGTGGGCCCGTGGTCAAAATGTTCAAAGTCTTGTGATGGTGGAGAAATGACTAGAACTGTAACTTGCCAGAACAATCACGTGGGGAAATGCAAATCGCAAACAAGACCAGCATCTAGAGCGACATGTCGTAACGAGTCATGCCCCCAGTGGACAGTTGGTCTGTGGTCACCTTGCTCAAAATCATGTAATGGAGGAAGCCAGTCTCGATCTGTACGATGTAACAATAGTCACGTTGGGGACTGTCCCACCAAGGACAAACCACCTACAAGTCAAAGTTGTGGTGAACTACCTTGTCCACAGTGGAAGTTTGGTCGGTGGGGGAAGTGTTCAAAATCATGTGATGGTGGTCTTAAGAGTAGGCGCGTGTGGTGCAAGAATACTGAAGCTGGTGAATGTTCTATTGCTGATAAGCCTATTTCCAGGAAGAGGTGTCGCAAGAAAGCTTGTCCATCATGGTTAAGCGGAGAATGGTCACAATGTTCTAAGACCTGTGGTGGTGGAATGCAAACACGAAAAATTTCATGTAAAAACCACCACATTGGACCATGTGATGCAAAAAATAAACCTGTCCCAAGCCGGAGTTGTAGTGAGGTACCATGCCCTCGATGGTCAGTTGGTACATGGTCTTCATGCTCAAAATCCTGTGGTGGCGGCATCCAAACCAGGGCTGTTACTTGTGAGAATGGTCATATTGGTGAATGTCCAAGAAAAAAAAGACCAAGTACTAACCAAAAATGTGGCGAAGTGCCATGTCCAGCATGGACTGTGAGTGCATGGTCAATATGTTCCAAATCTTGTGGTGGAGGAGTACAAAGTAGAAGAGTGAGCTGTAAAAACAAGCATATTGGTGAATGTCTGGAAACAGAGAAACCCGAGTCTGATCGAAAATGTAGTGAGGTGCCATGTCCCTTTTGGTCAACAGGTGCATGGTCGAAATGCTCTAAGTCTTGTGGTGGTGGTACTAAGACTCGAAGTATAACATGCTTGAACAATCATGTTGATGAATGCCCAGTGAGTGATAAACCACTTACGAAACAAAACTGTGGTGAGCTACCATGCCCCCACTGGACTGTTGACGTTTGGAGCGAGTGCTCAAAATCTTGTGATGGTGGTTTCCAGACCAGAGCACTCCATTGCAACAACAGCCATGTTGGTGAATGTCCAATAAAAGACAGACCATCTACTAACCAAACCTGTGGACAACTACCATGCCCGAAGTGGATCGTTGGTGGTTGGTCCCAGTGCACTAAATCCTGTGGCGGTGGTATGAAACACAGAACTGTGACTTGTGAAAATCGCCTTGTTGGTAATTGTCCTGAAGCCGAAAAGCCACTAGATACGAAGAGTTGTCGTAAGGTAGCATGTCCAGTATGGTCTGTTGGGAAATGGTCGAAATGTTCTAAATCATGTAATGGTGGTACTCAGACAAGGGTGGTGACATGTAAAAATAGGCATGTAGGTGATTGCCTGGTTGGTATCAAACCAGTATCCAGGCAGAATTGCAGTGTAGTACCGTGCCCAAAGTGGACTGTTGGTCATTGGTCAAGTTGTTCGAAATCATGTGATGGTGGAATACGGATCCGAAATGTCACTTGCCAGAACAAACACGTGGGTAAATGCTTACCAAAGAATCAACCTGCTGCTACAGAAAACTGTTCTGAAGTACCATGCCCACAGTGGACTGTTTCGCCATGGTCAACATGTTCTAAGACTTGTAATGGTGGCATAAGAACGAGAATAGTATCCTGCCAGAACAGTGATGTTGGTAGTTGTTCACTGACGAATAAACCGGAAGAAACTAAAGAATGTGGTACAGAACCATGCCCTAAATGGATCACAGGTGTGTGGTCAAAATGTTCTAAAACCTGTAATGGTGGGTTACAGAGACGAAATGTAACATGTCAACACGGGGAAGTTGGGAAATGCCGAGATGAAAACAAACCCATCTTACAACGAAGCTGTAGTGAGCTACCATGTCCCCACTGGTTAGTTGGTCCTTGGTCAAAATGTACCAAATCGTGTGATGGCGGGTTAAAGCGAAGAACTGTAACTTGTGTGAATAAAAACGTCGGTGATTGCTTGCCAGACGATAAACCTCGCACCATGAAGCCTTGTCACAGACGAGCATGCCCAAAATGGACGACAGGTCGATGGTCGACATGTTCTAAGTCCTGTGATGGTGGTATTCAAACAAGATCTATCAGCTGTACCAATCGTCATGTTGGCGAATGCCTGGCAAGTAATAAACCACTTAGTAGAAGATCATGTAATAATGAACCATGTCCTAAATGGTCAGTTGGTCAATGGTCACAATGCAGCCAGTCATGTGATGGTGGTGTTCAAAAACGATCCGTCATCTGTGAGAATAGTCAGGTTGGTGAGTGTCCTTTGGAGAAAAAACCGGAAGAAAGTCAAAGCTGTTCTGAAATGCCTTGTCCTGAATGGTCAATAACTGAGTGGTCGAAATGTTCAAGATCTTGTGATGGTGGTATTCAAACAAGAAATGTTTCGTGTGTGAATAGTCATGTTGGTGACTGTGTGGTAGAAGATAAGCCAGAAAGTACCAGGAATTGTGGTGATTTGCCGTGTCCTGAATGGTCAATAACTGAGTGGTCGAAATGTTCAAGATCTTGTGATGGTGGTATTCAAACAAGAAATGTTTCGTGTGTGAATAGTCATGTTGGTGACTGTGTGGTAGAAGATAAGCCAGAAAGTACCAGGAATTGTGGTGATTTGCCGTGTCCTGAATGGTCAATAACTGAGTGGTCAAAATGTTCAAGGTCTTGTGATGGTGGTATTCAAACAAGAAATGTTTCGTGTGTGAATAGTCATGTTGGTGACTGTGTGGTAGAAGATAAGCCAGAAAGTAACAGGAATTGTGGTGATTTGCCGTGTCCTGAATGGTCAATTACTGAGTGGTCAAAATGTTCAAAGTCCTGTGATGGTGGTACTCAAACAAGAAATGTTTCGTGTGTGAATAGTCATGTTGGTGACTGTGTGGTAGAAGATAAGCCAGAAAGTACCAGAAGTTGTCATAATGTGCCGTGTCCTGAATGGTCAATTACTGAGTGGTCAAAATGTTCAAAGTCCTGTGCTGGTGGTACTCAAACAAGAAATGTTTCGTGTGTGAATAGTCATGTTGGTGACTGTGTGGTAGAAGATAAGCCAGAAAGTACCAGAAGTTGTCGTAATGTGCCGTGTCCTGAATGGTCAATAGCTGAGTGGTCAAAATGTTCAAAGTCTTGTGATGGTGGTATTCAAACAAGAACTGTAAAATGTAT
This sequence comes from Dendronephthya gigantea, assembly GCF_004324835.1. NCBI lineage: Eukaryota > Metazoa > Cnidaria > Anthozoa > Malacalcyonacea > Nephtheidae > Dendronephthya > Dendronephthya gigantea. The sequence goes on along the minus strand of NW_021163105.1, from coordinate 181,252 downwards.
GAACAGTCATGTTGGCGAATGCTCAGTCCAAAAAAAACCAATCACAAGGCAGGAGTGCGCGAAGATACCATGCCCTCAATGGTCAGTTGGTCAATGGTCGGCGTGTTCGAAGTCGTGTGATGGTGGTGTTCAAACACGAACTATAACATGTGTTAACGATCATGTCGGTAAATGTCTGGTGAAAGATGAACCTGCCAGAACCAGGAAATGCAGCGAAGTACCATGCCCTAGATGGAAAGTCGGCCAATGGTCATCGTGTTCAAAGTCATGTAATGGTGGTACTAAAACAAGAAATGTTTCTTGCGAGAATAGTTCTGTTGGTGATTGTTTATTGAAGAATAAACCAGGAGAAACTATGCAATGTGGAATAGTACCATGTCCTGCATGGTCAGTCGGCGAGTGGTCAGAATGTTCTAAATCTTGCGATGGTGGTACACAGTCTAGAACTGTGTCATGTGTAAATAATGAGGTTGGTGACTGTTCAAAAGAACATAAACCAGTCTCTAATCAAAATTGTAGTGAATTACCATGCCCATTTTGGGACGTTGGATCGTGGTCAAGCTGCTCCAGATCGTGTAATGGTGGCACAAAGTCCAGAACTGTCACGTGTAGGAATAGCAATGTTGGTAAATGTAATGAAGAGGATGAACCAAACACTCACGAGACGTGCAGCGATGTACCATGCCCTGAATGGTCGGTTGGTGTGTGGTCAAAATGTTCAAGATCATGCGATGGTGGTAGCCAGGTCCGAATTGTCACGTGTAAAAATAACCAGACCGGTAAATGTCCAGAAAGAGAAAGGCCTTCTACCAACCAAAGGTGTAATGATGTACCATGTCCACAGTGGATTGTTGGTGAATGGTCAAAATGCTCGAAATCCTGTGGAGGAGGTACTCAGATTCGAACTGTAGCATGCAAGAACGAGCATGTTGGTACTTGCGCAACGGAACGAAGGCCGCTTTCTAGTCAAAAATGTGGTGAAATATCATGTCCTCAATGGATGGTGGGTAACTGGAGTGAATGTTCAAAGTCGTGCGGACGTGGAGAAAGAACTCGTTCCGTAGAATGCTCAGGGGATTCTAGTTTATTGTGTGAGGGTGTCAGACCTGCTGGTGGCGAAGTATGCAATGACTTAGCATGTCCAGTATGGATTGTAAGTGACTGGACAGAATGTAAAGCAAGGAGATGCCCAAAAGGAAAGCAATCTCGGGTCGTGAAATGCAGCTGGGAAAACAGACGAGCCTGCAACAGAAAGACAAGACCAGTTGCACGGCGGCGTTGTGTGCTCGAGTGTCCAAAATGGAAAACGGGAGACTGGAGCAAGGTTTGTGTGTTTTAAATTGTTGCAGAGGTGATTAATCATGAGTGAAACTGATTAACATCAGGCAGCCTATTGCTGGGATCAAATGATTTTTACAGACATGATTGAGACCAACACATAGCAACAGTAGACATTATTTCTATGGACCAACATCTAACTAATTCCGCTTGTTCTGTTGACCCCTGACTTCAATTGCTTCATCAGCTGATATCTCTGGCTTTATGTTTAGTGTGGAGGTTCATGCACAAAGGGAGAGATGACCCGGCGTGTTTGGTGCGAGGGGGGAAACAGAAAATGTAAACCAAGGGAGAGACCCATTGAGCGCAAGTCCTGTCTGAATTCTTCGTGTTTGGTATGGGAGGCTGGTGACTGGAATCAGGTGAGTTATCATCCAATCATTACAGTTTATTATTATCCAGTAAAATCGTTGCTCACGTCAGCTATTCTCTTGTTTATTTCGTTGATATGCGCTTATCTGCTCCAACTCCAACCTTTGATTCTAGTGCCCAGTCACTTGTGGCGGAGGACTGCGATATAGAACCGCTCATTGCGTGAACAGAGTGTCGGGGGATTTGACTAAGGGGTGTGATGGAAGGAAGAAGCCTACACGATACAAAGCATGCGCCCTGAAAGAATGTCCGTCGTCCGAAGGTAAAATAGAATATTTATGTTTTATAAATTATTGAGTGCATAATTCAAACGAATTCCTCAGTATTGATAAAAAGGACACCAAACTGATAGACTCCTTTCATATTTATATTTAAATGATGACTTATAGATTACTCCAAGCCGCCATCAAGAACACAATGTCGCCAAGCCATAAGAGACGCTCATTTCTGTCGCTTGCTAATTCGACCATCTTTGAGTGAATTGTGTTTATTCGGACAATGGAAGAGAAGATGTTGCAAGAGTTGTTTCAAAGTTAACGCACAAAGGAGAAGATAGAATGTAATTTAGCTCACAGTTCAAACCATTGCTGTCCTTTTGAAGATGACATACGTACACAAATATGCACTAATATGAACGAATCACACAGCAAGATACACATGAGATTGAGACAAAGTCTTGGGGTGAAAAATTAGAGTTAGTTAGATTCGTTAGTGGGGGAAATTAAGTAACCACGACAGACGTCCATGCTGCCTGTTTTGTCTCCGTTTTATGTTAAAAAACTTTAGCAGCAGAGGCATTCTTTTCCGATTGGGTACAGGAACGTATTACCAGCGAGCGACGTCTTGGCGTTTATCACCAAGGGAAAAGAACTAAGGAAAATTGGATCAGCTAGTTTATTGATAGGTTTTAATATTACTATTTATTATCAGGAGTTTTCTATGCTTTTGAAATTTGTATTTCCAATAATGTCATTAGCTGGGCAACTTCACGAAGTAGGTAATTGGCAAACTAAAATGTAAGATATTGGATTTAGTAGAATATTTTGATAATTGCAATCTTATTACATATATACGAATACAATAAAGTTCTCTAGCATCCTAAACGTGAACGATTATACCCTGAAGCTTACATTACTACAGGCCAGTAGTTGGCCAGTCAACGCCTACATAAAGTCAACCTCGTACCCTGGCAGGTTGACATAAAGTACCATGCATTAATCCGTGGGCTCGCGCTAGTTCTGCTGACTGTTGGTATTTTGAAATTTGAACTATTATAAAATAGCAATTATGACCGCGTGATTATGTGTTGGAATGTGATTTACGAAACCAAAGTTATAAATACACAATAACCTTTTACAAAAATTCGCCTAAAATAATTGAAATTAACTCGTACAAGCTTGACAAAGATCGATATTCCTAAGGATTGGAACCCGGCGTTCCACTGGAAGGTAGGATGTAACAAATTAGTGGTCTTTAAACAATTAGAACCTTGCAGTCAGACGCGATGGTCGAAGAACAATTTAAAAACGTCGCGTTTGTACTGCGTTTTTTGCTGTGAAACTTATAATATAGTTTTGTCAAGAAAGGAAATCTTCTTCAAGTTTAAAATCCCGAAGCCTGGACATTCTAATGTTTAGTTTTCACGGGACGTTCTGGAAGCGAATGACCAGTCATGTAGCTAATTTATACAAATTTCGAACATTTAAAAGTGCTAGAACGTCTGTTTATTTTACTGCAATAAAACACTCGCTGTCGACCTTGGGGTATTTTTAATTTCACATGCAATCTACCCTGTCCATTTTACACGTTTATCTCGTAAAATAAACTAAATTGTGGTGTATTTTAAAGCACTTCACTTGTGTATGAATGACGCGTTTAACTTTATTAGTTTGGATAACTTGAACTATTTATTTCACCAGTTCATTTTCAATCTCAAGAAGTCATTTCCCAAAGATTCATTCGTATAAATCGTACAAACAGTAAAGTAATTGTCAGGAAGATTTGAAATAACAGAGGACGAACGACATCTAAATTCCTAAGCGTCCGTAGTAACGGGTGAAACATCAATGAAACAACATCATCTTCAAAAATTTAAAACTTCATTACGGCGTATAATTTAATAAAAGTGAGTGACATCGTGTGACATGTGCTACTCATGTGGTATTTGAACGACATTTAGATTTATATTTGGTATTCGATCATGATTTTGCGAGAGTTACGTGTTGCGCATTTGCTGAAACTTTTTTTGTTTACAAACATGACCTTATCGTAATTCCAACCGCTTTGAAATAATCCAGCGTTAATGGAGCGTATTGTAGCATCGACATTGTGTTAAAATTTGATGTAAAGACTGGCTCTTTTATAGTTAAGCTTAGTTCAATGATAAAGCTAGCTGTATAAGCAATCGATATTCATATTTTAGCGAGAAAGGGTCATATTTTTAGCGTTGCTATGGGCTGAAATATTAACCGTGATTACGGTGTCATGTTACACGTGGGTGAAGAACAAAACGTACATAAATAAGTATGCTTCAATTTATATTCATACAGGTGAATATCCCTTGAATCTCTTCCATACACAGGATGAAACAAAGTTGTTTCTTTTCGTTGCTCATTATTGCTGCTTTAAGATCGTGTTTAGTGGCTGGGACAATCTCATTCAAAACAAGACGGGTTGAAGTTAAAGAAATTCGTTTTAAAATAGTCTTCTTAACTGTTCAAAGAATTGGAGCGATTAATTCCAATATCAGCTTCAGTTGCACGGTTTGTAATACAGTGTTTCTTTCAATCACCACGATTATCGATTGTTTATCATTATTGAAAAATACGAAACAATGTTGTGTTCTGTGTCGTAGATTCGAAACTTCACCGACGACTTTTATAGTGAAGGTGGAACTGGAACTGGAGCGATCGCTGCTGGTCAAACTGCCGGAACTTGTCAATTTTTTGTTAAAGATGATACACAACCGGAGGGAAACGAGATTTTTCCCGTTGAACTGCGTTCACCAGCAGGCCGACTGAATTCTGCAGTATTGGACGTTGCCTACATTGTGATCACCAGTAATGATGATGGAAATGGTATTGTGGGGTTTGACGTGGTAAGTAGCAGTGATATGTACTGGCAGAATTGTGAACCACTGCATTCTGAGAACTTCTTCACCACAAGCAGTCAGAGACTAGTTTTCATCGTCAAATTTATCAATACTTGTAAACAATATTACAAATGAAAAAACGGTTTCTGTCTTGATAAGGTAATGATAGACGATATGAAATTAATTTAAAGTATTCGCTGATTTTCTTTCAGCCAAATGGTTTCAGTATTCACGAACCGCGCACAGACGGTGATGTTCAAAAACTGCCGATCAGAAGAAGCGTTGCAGCCTTCGGACGGGTCACAGTGATGTGGAGAGTAAGTGAGAAGAGGATAACTTTACGATCTTTTACTGTCATGATACATTCTTCCGTATCTTTGCATATGGATTCAATTCCATGATGATCTAACCAGAGATTGTTATTTCCAGGTTATTACTGCCGCTGCAAGCAAGGACATTAACACAACTTCTGGTACGGTTGTATTTCGTGATGGAGAGGCAGTCAAAGATCTGGAGTTTTCTGTTCGTCCCGACCTAGTAAGTTGCGAACTTTACCAGCAATCTCACAGAAACACAGAGTACATTCAAAACTGATCTCCCTCGACTGGTGTCCTTGTGAATTCTTCTTAAACTGAGCTGACCATTTAAAGCACTCTGTCACTGATCGATACAGTGTTAAGATGATCAACTCTAAACTGCAAATTTCTTCTTTGCTTTTCAGTTGATTGAAAGAGATGAAGATTTTGAATTTGAGTTGACAAATATCACCGGCGGTGCTCGGCTCAATAGCAGTCTTTCCAAAGTTCTTGTGAGGATATTAGCCAATGATATTCCCGTACGGTTTGCTGTGAGTCACGTCATCGTGCCTGAAAACCAAACCGTTGTGACTTTGTGGGTTTACAGAGGCCTTGATGCGAATGGTTTCAACCTTGCTCAGGTTTCATTGGATCGTACCAGTACTGTAGCATGGTATCTTAAATCCGATGGTGCCTTGGGCAACCAGGACTTTCACCAAACTAGCGGCACTCTTGTATTTGGTAAAGATGAGACACGAAAGTCCATCGGTGTTCGTATAATAGATGATACCATTCCAGAAAATTCTGAGAATTTCACAGTTCATCTAACTAACCTAAGTGCGGATATTAGTCTGGTATCACCATCAGTAAGTACCATACAGATCTTGCACAGTGATGACCATGTTGGGGTGTTTGGTTTATCTGGGGATGGTAATATCACCGTCGGTGAAGATGATGGTAGTAATGTGGTTGATGTTACCATCAACCGAACAGCTGGTGCCTATGGTACAGTGGATGTGATGTGGTTGGTGGAGTCCTCCCATAGTAACCTGTCAACTCAAATTTCGCCATTGAATGGTACTGTCACATTTGGCGAGGGTGAACGGGAAAAAGTAGTGAGAATTACCATAATGAAAGACATGGTACCAGAGGAGGCATTTTGGTTTGTGGTAGTGCTTGCTGCGGTCAGCGGCGGTAGAGTGACAAACGATCCTTTGGGGAGATCAAAAAGAGTTATCGTGAGGGATAGCGATGACGTTTATGGTGTATTTGAATTCTCAAATGATACACATCAAACACTCAGTTTGGTAAGTTTTGTAAGACCTGATGAGTGTGTAGATTCCTGCAGTAGCACCAAGTTAGATTACGACTGATACTAGAGTTATTGTCAGAGGTGTCATTGAAGTATGGTATAACCCAGACTCCTGTGATATGGAAGAAGTACATGACAGAATATATTTTAGTAAGTAATTTGAGACGGCTTTTCCTTTTAGACAAGCAGCCCTCGGATGCTTAACTTCGCAGTTTTAAGAAAAGGCGGAAACTATGGGGTGGTGACAGTTGGGTACCTGGTGAAGTACTTTGCCGCTGATGGTACAGACCATACAACCAGTATTGGTATTAAAACGTCTGGGTCAATTTCCTTCTCGTCTGGTCAAGCCAGTGCATCAGTTGGCTTAAGCATCCCTACAGGAGGATTCATTCGTGCTAATTCTGTATTTAGAATTACATTGATCTCACTGAGTCTTGTACAGCCAGGTATGTGTGATAATCGTTCGTTTTTTGACGGTTTTTCCACAGTGAGTGCCATTAAGGAACCGTTTTCAAAATTCAGCAAAGACTCTCGTACCGCCGTCTACACCTCGTTTTGGTCCCCGCTCCGTCATGAACCTCACCGTCCACCCGCAATATGCTGACGGTGAGATTAGGTTTGATAAAACAAGCGTTACTGTGACCGAGCCAGAGGATGGTCAGACCAAAAGAATTGATCTGGAAGTTCGACGTGATGGAACTTTAAACCAAGCGAGTCTCCGATGGAGTGTTGTTGGCGTGACGACAAGCAATGATTTGACACCAACCAGCGGGAACTTGTTTTTTGGAAAAGGTTTGAAATCGAAAATAAAATCTCTGTTCGAAGATGTCTAAGAACGACCGTGCGTCAATCTCTCCATTTACAAACCATTCCATATTTACATTGTTCATTTATCCAGGTGTTAGCTCTCGCAATATTACCATTGATATTCTTCCTGATACCTTACCTGAGTTGGATGAACGTTTCACCATTCGACTTCACAATGTTTCTGAAGCGAAGTTGCAAGCTGGAGCGGTGAGTTTCGTAGAGTACTGTATGTTTATATCACATTATCTTTAACTTGAATGTTGCATTTCATTCGTTGAAGAAATTTTATTTAATATTGCATTGATATAAGATTAATTTGTTAAATATTTAGTCCGAGTTGATTTTGACCATCGAGAGAAATGACAATGCTGGCGGAGTATTTCAATTTGACAATAAAATAGAGTCGATCATTCTTTCTGTAAGTAAAGAAGTAATGAATGCCGTAGCTTCTGTAGTAGTGGACTGATGTACTGGTAGTAATAATCTACTGTCTTTTCAACACAGGAGACAGACAGTAAATTTGCAGTCACTGTTCTTCGAATTGGAGGCGATTTAGAAGAACGTTGGGTCAAAGTCACGACAAACAATAGTATATAGACTTTCTGACATCATTCTTTGATATATAGCTTTATCAGTGTTCTCAGAAACTGTACAGTATGTTCTTTTTTCCAGGAATGAAAGACTTCGTTGCAGGAGAAGCTCATATGATCTTTGGTGTAAACGTAAGAAAAATGTCTGGGACATTTTATATCAACGATGACAACGTTCCTGAGGTAATATTATCATTACTTTTTTGAAATATGAATTGTCTTCAAATGCTGTTTATTCCTTTAGACATATATCTTAATTTTGAATCTTCTTACCAGTTTTAGAATAAACCACGTTACTTACATTTGCCATGTTTTTTTCTTTTCCAGACAAACGAGACTTTCACATTCAAGCTTGTTCCGTTTGGTCCTGCCGATTCGCAGGGTGTTTTGGGTAGTCCCACCGAATTCAATGTCACAATTTTAGCGAACGATGATCCTCATGGGGTTATGGTGTTTGCCAACACATCACAGACCATAGGTATGCTTGATATCACCACCAGCAAACGATAGTTGTTGAATTCGAAGGCTTGGTAATGCTCATGAAAATCTTCCATCGATTATGATTTCACCTCCAATGTGTTTCCTTTTTTTCAAGTTGAAAGCAAAGGTGGCCAAAATTTCGCAAGTTTTGTTATTGAGCGTCGACGGGGATTGTTCGGTGATGTCGTTGTGACATGGAACATCACTTCGGAAGCCGATACGATATTGGATGTTTCGCCGACGTTTGGAAACGTCCGCTTTAGCGAAAATGAACAGTTCAAGATTATAAGAATCTCCTCTTTGGAAGATAACGTAAGATTTATTCTGTTTCTTGGTGTTTTAATAGAATGAGAATTAGTCATAGCTTCAAATTCGTGCTTTTTTTTACGTTTTGTGTGTTTCTCAGATCCCAGAACTTGATGAGAACTTCACTATCACCTTGATCAACACAGAAGGTGGCGCGAAAATTGGCGAGCCACACCAAGCTCAACTCACAATCCTAAGAAATGATGATGCAATCGAATTCAAAACGCCTGCACATGTTAGAGTGAACGAGGGAGATTGGGCAACCTTCACAATAATACGCCATGGACGCCACAACAAGGCTGTCACTGTGGACTACACAACCCGGAATGGCTCAGCCACGTCAAGCGGTGGCGATTATGCGCCGGAGAATCAGCAAATCGTATTCGCCAGCGGTGAAACTGAGAAAAGCATCTCGGTGTATATCCGGGACGACAATCAACCGGAAACTGACGAGAATTTTACCATCGTGCTGACGTCATCAACTGGTGATACCTCCATATATGGTAATACGGTTGCCGTGGTTACCATAGCGGCAAATGACGACCCTAATGGTATATTTCATTTTGATAAGAATTCTGAGCTGAATAAAACTGCAAGCGAAGGGAAACCTGTAGCGTTTCGGTAAGTGAAAACAACACTCTAAAAACCACTTTTCAATCGTACATTGTAATCTTCCTCACTATTTCTTTTTATCCAGAGTTGTAAGAGATCGTGGGATATATGGAATGGTCAGCGTACGTTGGCAGGTTTATCAAGTGTATTCCAACGGATCGCAATACGCTCTCACATCCGGCGACTTTGGAGAAACGTCTGGTGCGCTGGTGTTCCAGAACCTTGAACGAGCCAAAAACCTTTCACTCGATGTTTTGGCTGACGATATAGCAGAATACGGAGAAAACTTCAAAATTGTTCTGAAAAACACAACTGGTAAGTACTCACAAAATAACCAACCATTTCAAATATTCATGATCAGCCGGAAAACAACACATTCGACCATGATGAGTTCGCCGGAAAATGGCGTATTCGACCATAGTCGAGTATTGTTTAATTCAGAGACTCAGCCATGCAGAGACTGGGGAGAGTACTCAGGGGTAAATTCAGGTGGTTTTTAGTCGATATAAATTTTTTTTCGAACCATATCCTTCCCGATATAGGTTTAATAACAGAATTTTTGTATGTAAAAGAAAAAAATTGAAAAGCACGCCAAAAAAAAAAAATTGGGAAAGAACGTAAAAACACCCAAAAGAGATCATCCAGCTCTATGCCACAATCTAACCGGTGATATTACAACCAGCTGCGATATACCAGCATAGATTACAACTACGAAAGGTGCAAGGACAGTTGCTATAGGAAGAACTCCCCCCCATAACTCACATCTTAACGGCCGTCTAAGGGGGAGATGCACTACGGCCCCCAGACCATGATGTATGTGCACCTAACCGTTACGTCTCAGTGAGAAACAGAGTGGGCTGTATGCCAGAGCCTAGCGTCATAGACGAATCAGCTACAGTGGCAAGCCTTGAGAGCGAAGATAAATTTAACGTATTTAAGCTTTTCCTGGTCTCAGGGGGGCGGTCCGTAACAAGTATATGCATAGAAAACGACTAATAAGGCACACGCTTGGAAATGTCAAGATTTAAACGCCTAAACGTTTTTTAAGTGTTTTTAGCGAGAAGTTTCAGTGTTTTGATATTCTTTCACAAATTTTAGTGTTTTGAAACAATCCTTGTTGGTTTTTAACGTCAAAATAGTCATCATTGTCGAAAGGAAACTCAGTATAAATGACTGAACGGCTTAGTTTACTAAAATGTTTTGTTAATTTTGTGTTTAGTATAGACTCTTGATTCGCCGGTAAAATTTGGGCCGGAAAATGGCGTATTCGACCATGGTCAAGTTCGCCGGAAAATGGCGAATTCGAGCACGGTCGAGGCCGCGGAAAAATGGCGAAAAACAGTATACTAGAGTGAAAAGTTAAACAATGTTCAGAGACACCTCGGTCTGTGAATCTGAATTCAGTTTTGGAATTTGAAATTTGTTTTGTTTTCTAGGAGGGTCTCCGGGCCCCGGCGGTAAGCTCTCGACCAGTTTGAAAAGCGCGTACATTCATATTCCAACTAATGACAATCCGTATGGTCTTTTTGCGTTCGCACCAAGCTCTCTGAACGCGACTGTAGCTGAAGATACGAGACCTGGATACGAGTATGAAGCCACCGTCAATTTGACGGTTGTGAGAAAACGCGGGAAAGACAGAGATGTTGGGGTGAGTGCGACGTGACGATATATTAGGGACAGTGTATGCGCAATGATATAGGCTGAAAAAGCATATACCATCGCTTATATAAACAGTAATCCCTTCTGATTTCTAGAATTTTAGGATCGACATTCCCTAGTGCATGTTATCTGGCTTTGTCTGCAATAAAATAGATGAAAAAACTCCGAAACGCAAAGGTTTAAATGTCATAATATTTATGTTCTACCTCAAGGTATCCTGGTGTATTTACAAAGCAGAAGTTGCGGACGACCTAAGTGATATTTGGGACCTTGTGTTTTTGAGCAAGATTAATGGAGCTGGTATAGTGAATGAGGGAGAGAAGAGACGAAATACGGGAAGCAATGCGTTGCAATTCACTGCAGTCAACAGTAAGTACAAGTAATACGAGAAGAGACATGATGAAAGCAAGAATATTTCGTTGTCTCGTTGTCAATATCTAAACTTCGATGAATATAACTTTACGCGTGTTTTTAAGGATCATACGCAGTCGTTGAATCCTTGTCCCGCGTTCCTTCTAAAGAATTTACAATCAGGTAGAGTTTTATTCCTTGTCGTGTTTATCTTTGCCTTTTCTTCAGGTATGAAGTCGCTGATTTGCCTTATGACGCTTATTATTATTCTTCTAGTGCGTGGTTGAAACCAAAATTTGGTCACAAAGGAACTATTCTGGCCAAAGTGCTCTCTAACTCTGGAAATGTGGCGTATAGTCTCAAGATTGATACGAGAGGAAATGTCACTTTAACAATGGTGATATTTGTGACGGGAGACAAAACACTGACAGTGAGTGAATTAACAGGTTTCAATTAAACTTCTCTGGTATGTTTCGACCAGAAAATGTTAGATTCCCGTTTCTTGTTACTTATTCTCAAATCTCTTCGCCCTCAGTCGTAAAATTCGTTTGTTTTTTAGGTTCCGAAGGAGATTGGTCGAGGTATACTTGATGATAATTGGCATAATATAATGATTGCTGTTGATAGTCAAACTGGAATAGCGTTTTACTACGATGGCACACATATTGGAACGAACAGGTTTGTTGAAAACAAATGAAGTAATCAGCAGGAACCAGGAATATAAACCATGCACAAATCTTATTGCTACAAATAATTGCCTTTCTCAGTGCTGTATGTGAGGTTCTCAAGATGGTTTCTTGATGAATGATTTGTTTAGTTCTGTGAGGTTCAACACGATTCTCGATGAAGAAGGAGATTTATACCTTGGTGTTGCAAAACCCAACAACGATCATTTTGAAGGTCTTCTTCAGGATGTTAAAATCTTCACCAAAAACCTTCGAGAAAGGTATCAAGGAAAGATTCAAATAAATATATTTTATCAAATTATCGACGGCGTTATTTCTTGAACGTCCAAACTAAGCTATTTAGAACTGAATGATCTATCCTTTATCAATGTTTCGGGTTTTGTTTTGTTGTGCAAAAATCTCAGATCATGATTTCTTCTTTTGTAGCGAGGTGAATACTATCGCTAATCCTGTTAAAGACGTTATACCCATCAATGGTTACCTTTACTACCCAGAACACCTTGCGTCCCGTGTTGTTGCCTTAAAATCTATTGATAATGAGTTGACGGAACCAGAGAAGCCGTATTCTGTCATTCTGGTCAGCAGTCGTGGTGGAGCCGACATTGATGAACCGCGCAATTCCAGAGCTAAACTAATAGGTATTTCTTGTTTCAGATACAATTGTTAAAACCATGCATTATGACTACATTAAACCTGAGTGAACCAGATCATTCCATGCTTTCTTTGTCGCATTTTAAGATTTTATGATTTCGTTTCTTTTCAGTGTTGAAGAGCGACAATGCAAACGGAGTGTTTGCGTTCAGCTCTGCTCAATCCTTGTCAAAAATGGTGCCGGAAACTGCCGGAAATGTCTCGTTTGTTATCCAAAGAACTGTCGGATTTGCTGGAGAGGTCACCGTTAACTGGATGGTCTTTCATCAAAATGGTTCCAGAGCGTCTGATGATTTTGTGAATGCGTCCAGTTCGTTGGTCTTTGAAAATGAAGAAAAACAAAAGGTGGGTAACTTAAGTTTCAAGTCCCTTAACTTGCTTCTATTTTTGAAGTAACCAGGAGAGGCGAGGAAACAATGCAGTTCTCAAACCTTATTATCTTTTCAAATATGTTTCAGACTCTCACAGTCTTCGTGATGAACGATAAAAAAGCGGAATTGTCCGAGCATTTCCGACTGCGTTTGGTGTCCGCTCAGTCAAACGATGGAACGAAAGAGAGTACAGCGATAAGTGGAGCTAGTATCAGTCCCGTGTTCTCGGTGGCAAATATCACCATTGAGGAAAACGACTCTCCATACGGCTTACTGCAGTTTGCCAGCGAGGCTCCCAGAAGTCGAAATATTTCGCCGTCGACCAAAGTATTTACAATGGAAGTCCGAGAAAGCGTTGGCAAGTTTAAATTGTATATCGAAAGAGCGCAAGGGATTGTGGGTGAGTTTGGTTGAGTAACGTTTAGCAAACGTGGTTTAAAAGCAAGTAAGTTCACGACCAAGGTCTGTGGTGACCTCACTGAATGTTTCATTTCTTCAACAGGGGATATTGAATGTTCATGGCAGATGAAGGCGTTAACCGCTGTGGAAAATCAGGATTATGTTGATGCCGCGGGTACGGTTTTCTTAAAGGCAGGGCAACTGAGCACGAATATTGAAATTTCCATTATTGATAATGATAAGCCTGAGTTAAACAAGACATTCCGTGTGTGGCTCTATGATGCTAAAAATGGAGGTAAGAAAATGCAGTGCTGATACCTCTGTGTGATTGTAATGAACGTGAAAATTGATAGATTTTTTTACTCATCTCGCAGCTGAGATTGGACCAGGTGGAACAGCGAACATTACTATCAAACCAAGCGACGATGCTTTTGGTGTAGTCAACTTCACGTCTCGTTCTCTTGCGAGATCTGTGGAGGAAGGTGAGAGCATTGACCTTGAACTTCACAGGTCAGGTGGTACATTAGGAGAGATTGTGATTGGCTGGGCTGTCGAGAACGCTGGCGATGACTTAAAGCCAACAACTGGACTGAAAATCATGAAGGCTGATGAAAGATTTGCGAATATTACGATTGTTGCGTCAAATGATTTGGTATGTGTGTGCTCATAAATTATGTATTTAGGTATTTCTCGTGTTTCACTTGTACTAACACCTGTGTTACACGACAGGCCACAGTCTTTATATGTAAGCTAACGATAAGATTTTGTTTTCAATTTCTGTCGTCGTTATTTTAGCTTCCTGAACTGTCCAAAAGCTACGTTGTGCGCCTCGTTAACGTGACCAGAGGTCGCTTAGCGTCACGTGGTATCGTATCGAACGTAACCATTCCCGCCAACGACGATCCGTTTGGACTTTTTGAATTTGAACCCAGTCTTGTAGCGGTTGAAGAAGCCAGCCGAAATATAACTGTGAATATAGTACGACGGCAAGGAACTATGGGTACAACACGCGTGTTCTACACGAGCGTACCAACCAGTGTCGAAGTGAATGACGTGATGTATGACAGAGCTGAGGAGGACAAAGATTTTCGTCCGGTCAGCGGTTTTGTAGATTTCCCACCCGATGAAATTGCAGGAAGCTTCGTAGTGACCATACTAGATGACGTCATACCAGAAGATAATGAGACAATTGTTGTCAATTTGACATCAGTCACGTTACTGGAAGGACAAGGTTTTCAATCAGGTACAATCAGTAACGGAAGTTAAATGTTATGTTTAGTTAAGTCGGTTAAACCCTTATATTCGAGATAGAAGTAAAAGTTTGATTTTCTTATTTTCTTGGTTCCTTTGGGTAGATGGTTATCCAAGAATTGGTTCAGACCGACTGCTCAAGGTGGTGATTCTGCGGAACGACAATGCAAGTGGAATCGTGCATCTTTCATCTTCGTTTGTTGCTGTGAAGGAGGGTAACAGAGGAGCGTTTCTGTACATCACACGAAGTGGAGGGATATTTGGAAAGGTAAACAGGATATATAGTTGCGAGTTACTTGTATGGATTGGAAAACCTTTTGATTAAGGCTTTCGTTTCTATTCTAGATAACTGTTGACATCGAGGTAACATCAGTTGATTCTGATCCGTCTAAAGATTACCTTATAAACGCCAGCAAGGTCACACTATTTGACGACCAGCGGACTGCTCCTGTACCAATATCTATCATAGATGACGAAGATCCTGAGCTTAATGAGACGTTTATTGTTCGTCTGACCTCCCAGGACGGGAATGTGATCATTGGTCAACCCTCACAATGTGTTGTCACTATTCAAGAAAATGATTATCCCTATGGATTGATAGGTAAAGTGGAAAAGACATGAAACTATCTTTACAAGATTGCTCAGTTTAGAACAATCGTCGTATGTGGTCAACTGAGAGTTGCTTTTGGTGTACTAAACAAAATGACAAATTTATAATTGCCTCTCATATGAGTAGACCAAATTCTAGCTGTATTAATTTCTACAGGATTTAGTCCCTCGTCTTTAAGTTCTTTGGTAAAAGAACCATCCAGCGGCAACGAAGTGGTCAAACTTCACGTAATACGCGAATATGGAACCGTGGGTGTCGTACGGTTTGAATGGACTGTCACGCTCTCAGGAAGACTGGCAACTAGCGACGTACAAAAGGCGCAGGGCAATGATATTATTCCGCCAGGCGTGAACATGACAAGTGTTGATATCGTGGTTTCAGCTGATAATGTTCCAGAAGTGAATGAGGTAAATAGTTTCAATTTTCTTGTGATTATTGCTTAGATAACAGGCATGCTTTGCTGAAATCGTATGAACAGGTAGAGCCACTCTATGCAAGACCAACCAAAACTGTCTCTTTGCTCCGTCAAGGTTCTGTTAGTCACCCTCAGTGTAACGAAGGGGAAAGCTCAACTTAATTCTGCGCGAAGTCAAGCGAATGTGACAATCCAACTGAATGATGATGCCTACGGTGTGATAGAGTTCAGTTATGATAGCTACACCGTTAGAGAAGAGAATCGTAATAAAACAGCACGCATCCCGATTCTTCGAAAACGCGGCACATATGGAGACGTGAAACTTTACTACAGGTATAGTCAACAATTCCAAATATCAGTATTAAGACACAAATGTCATTCCTTGTTTCACACAGGCTTAAATAGTTTCAAATTTTTGTCTCTCCAGCACTTTGCAAGAACGTTCGCCGTCTTCCGCGAGTCCTAATCAAGATTACGTCCCGTTAGTCAACGCGAGCGTCACTATCGCTGATGGATCCAATTCTTCATCGGTCGATGTCGTCATTATTGGTGGCATCACACCAGAGCTTAATGAATACTTTATTATTGACCTGGAGTATGTGGAACTTGTAGGGAACGGAGTATCATCGCAGCCTCGTCTGGGCGCGAAGACGAGTGTTAATGTCACAATAGAGGATGATGATTATTTTTATGGGTTGTTTAAAGTGTTTGGGGAGAGAAACCAAAGTCATATCGTTGTTAATGAAACTGCGGGTTTGGGCGTGACCCTTTACATTTGGAGACTTGGAGGTGAGGTCCCTGGTTGAAATTTACTGTGTGTTTTGGTTGAATAATGTTTACCACGCGTGCATTTTACCTCCGTGACCAGCTCCAGTTTGTTTATTCAGTTGTCTGATTATAGTTTGGCACATCACACAAATTATATGATCAAATGACTGCATATTTCAGGAGTGAGATTCACTCGTTAATATAACTGCTATAATGCTATTTTTACTTGTTTAGGTCACACAGGCGATGTCTCTGTGATGGTGATAATATCTCCTGAAAGCACAGCTCGTGAGAATCAGGACTTTAGAGGAAGTAGCGTAACTTTACCCTTCAAACCCGGTGACCGTAAGAAGTCTTTAACACTAAGTATCGTAGACGACCATCAGCCCGAACGCGATGAGACTATCATCGTGAAATTGGTCAACCCAACCGCTGGCTCATCTGTTGCTCAAGACGTTGGAAACAATGTTACGATTACAATTCAGGCAAATGACGTAGTCGCAGGCTACGTCGGGTTTAATATGTCGTCCCAGGCTGTAATTGTAAGGGAGGGTGAGATGGTTAGTCTCGCTTTGGTCAGGACGTCACCAGCGGCAGGAATTGTGACTGTTGATTGGCTCATTCAAGGAGATAATGTTACAAAAGAATTCAATGAAACCTCTGGAACAGCGCTTTTTAAAGAGGTATTGTATAATTTGACGTATGGTTATATACTTATATATGGTGTTGCGTTTTTTGATGATTTTTTGCTGTAAATATTCTAATAGGGTGAAAGAACTACTTACATACGAACCCAAGTGTTGGCTGACAATACTTCAGAAATTGAAGAGCAGTTTCAAGTCATTCTCCGAAATCCAGTCACATCTGGTATTTCCAAGACTGGAGCAGCCGAAATCAACCCTCGCAAGGGGACAGCAACGCTGACAGTTGCAGCGAGTAATGAACCTCATGGAGTGGTTGAGTTTCAGCAAAGTTCACGGCGTGCTGTTGTTAAAGAAAGCGGAAATATTGAAGAGCTGTCTGTTGCAAGATTATTTGGAAATATTGGTAAGATATTTACTAAATTAGAGACGTGCTGTTTTTCATAGAGCTGTCAAAAGACACTCCTCATAACTCTCATGCATGCCGAAATTAAAAATGCTCGTCTTCTGTTTTGTTTAGGAACAATTCGTGTTAATTTCACCGTCACAAATAGCAGTTTACATTCACTTTCCTCCGATGAAAGACTAGCCACTCTAGGTGCAGACGTTGCGGTTAATACTAACTCAATTCTCATCAACAACGGAGATAGTATCGGTGCTATTCCTTTGACCATCGTTAACGACACCCTGGCCGAGTTAGACGAGTATTTCATCGTGAATATAACCAGTGTTGAGCTGGTGAGATCATCATCGCAGCCTGTCAATAATGAGACATTTAGCCCACCTCGACTTGGTCAATTCCTAACCTCGGAGGTCAAGATTGGAAAGAACGATGGACCGCAAGGAATTCTGATCTTCTCTCCATCCAGGTTTGTGTTTGTTTAAAAACTGGTTCAATTTGTTGCCATGAAAAATTGGTGAGAAAAAGCTGGTTTTGTATTTCCTCTTGTAGTAGCACCTTCGGGGCAACAGTTCAGGACAAATGGAGCTATGTTCTACCGTAGTTAGAATTGATAGAGCTGCTCTGAAAATGGTGTTAGTTCAATGTATAAAGCGGCAATAACTGTATTTCTTGTTCTTCTTTTCCAGAGTGAACGTGGAGGAGAACATCGGTTCATTTAACTTGACAGTATTACGAACACAAGGCACATTTGGTGAGATCGAAGTGAATTACTATGTCAGAAGAAGAACTATCGGTGAAAATGATTTTAGCCTCTATGGCAAGCTTGAAGCGGGAGGCGAGGGAACTTTGAAGTTTCTTGTTGGACAACGAAGACAAAATATCACAATCTTCATCAATGATGATACAATACCAGAAGGAGATGAACTCTTTGAAGTTCACTTGAAAAAAAAGACGAATCAAGACTTTGAATTAGGAAGAGACTCAATTGCTTACGTCACTGTACTTGTAAACGATGCTGGCAACGGGATATTTAGGTTCAGTCAGGGATCTCTAGATTTAACTGTTGATGAGCCGGGTAGTCGTCATGTTGGTACCACCCGGGCGAACTTTGTGGTAGAAAGAGACAACGGTACAATAGGGGATGTGGTCATAGGATGGTCCATTGTAAACATCACTGCGAGGGCGGATTTCAAGGCTGTGAATGGTTCCATCCTGTTCAAAAATAACCAGCAAAAGAACTCGTTTGACGTTGAAACTGTGGTGGACACCACACCAGAAAAAGAGGAACGCTTTTTGGTTGTTCTCTCTGTCATCAGAGGTAAGATTGATAGAACTATACATAAGTTATAAGTTAGTTGGATTTGGGTTTCCTATCTCCAGTAATAACACTGGATCAATATTAGATGATCCAACAAAAAGATTATATTTCTCAGGTGGTGGAGATCTGAAGTCGCCAAATAAAGCGTGGTTGACTATCAGTGAAAACGACGAGCCTTATGGCGAACTAGGATTCGCCGTAGCTCCACGAACACTAAATATCGAAGAGACGGTTGGTTATGTCGGGATTAAAGTCCTTCGACATAAAGGAACATACGGTACAATCACCGTGGACTATCAAAGTATTTCGCAGTCGGCAGATAGCTCCGAGGGTACGCTCATGAAGTTCGGGGTGTTTCAAGGTTTCCGGACGAAAATTGCTCGGAAATGGTATCCATTCTCAGCTTATGGTAAACAATATCTTTTACTTGGCGCGGGCAATGGTTCTAGTCTTGTCCATGGTAACGATAACGCGTACCTCGGCTCGGGGCTGTATTATTGGCAAGGGTTGTACACACATATTACGGTATGTGAAACTATTTCATGGTCTATTTTACATTCTTACAACACTCTCAAAGTTACTACTTAATTAAGCTTATATTGCCTTTAACGACTTTTCTTATTTCGTTTCGTGCATCAATTTAGAACATCACTACCAATAACCCAGTTCAATTTGAATCTTTCCAAATCGACGGCCAACACTTCATTGCTGTGGCCAACCATGGCTCCGAGGACAACTATGAAATAAACTCAACAATATACAAGATGTTTAGGAATGGAACAGTTTCACATCATCAGAATATCTCAACAAAAGCTGCGTCGGATGTGAAGTTCTTTAGACCGCTCGGAAGTCGTGATTCGTATCTTATCTTTGCAAATATGAAGGAGAATACTGGAAATACAGATGTACTGACTAAGGTAAGATTTGATCCAGTTAAGCTGTGCTTATTCTGTGTTTATTCTGGGCGTATTCACAACGTTTCTCGTTTGTTAGGTGTACAAGTGGTCTAATCATCGTTTTGTTGAACACGGACGCGGGCTGACGTGTCGTGGGGCCTCGGGTCTAGCTCTCTTCACCGTGAATAGTCGTGACTTCCTCGCTATCTCCAGTCTCTTTGACAGCGTGAACGGTAAATACCAGAGCAGATCCGTCATTTTTGAATGGAAAAACGGTCAATTCAAGTCTTTTAAGGAAATCGACACGAACGGAGCCAATGGAGTAGAATACTTTCAGTTAGATGATGAACATTATTTGCTCTTTGTAAACTCACATTCTTTCCCTGTTCTGTACAAGTGGAACGCTGGAGGATTTGTCTTGCAAACAAATGTACCAATTACTGATGCAAAGTCCGCGAGAATGTTTTCAATGGATCAGGAAGGTGCGGTGATAATGTATCGTAAATTATCATTTGCGTGTGGCGTTTTATCTGTCATTAGATTATAAATAATTCTATGTTCTTTTCTTAGCGTTCCTTGTGAGTACTTCATCTGAGGGAAACTCCCATCTTTGGAAATGGAACAGTCGGGGATCAAATTTTCATTTTTACACGGTTAGTAAACACTATGTGAAAAGCATTTTCAGTGCATAGACACAATTGCTGAAATATCTGTTTATTATACTTAGAATGTAACTGCATATGGTACCGAAGACGTCCAACCAATCACAATTCAAGATTCTGTGAATCATAACATCACGCTATTGGCTGTTGCCATGACAGCAACCAGCGAATCACGTCTACTTCAACCTGCAATGGTTTCCGCTCAAGCTGACTTCATCCCAAGGTTTGGAAGCAACGAACTTTGTAATAATGTGAAACTCGTTTATACTCTCGACGTCTTTCAGTTCTAAACTGTCAAATACCTCCCTTATTATTCATTTCACAATTCTTCTTTTCACAGGAAAGGTCAACTCATATTCAATAACGAGGACACGGAACTTAGTTTCTATGTCACTATTTTCAATGATTCCATTTCTGAACCGGACGAGACTTTCCTCGTCACACTTAGCAACGCTACAGGCGGAGCTGTGATTGGTCCAAATGGTAACTTGGAGGTGAACATCTTATCCAATGGAAATCCTTATGGTCGTATTGAATTCGCAATGAAATCTCGGAATATTGTCGTTGACGAGAAGCTACGTGATTGGGTGTTATATTTGGAGGTGTTGAGACAACAGGGGAGTTATGGCAGGGTTATAGTAGCCTGGAACAAAACGGATAATGTTTCGGTTAGTGATCTTCATGGTGAAAATGACGTGTATCCAGCTTCGGGTACGATCGTGTTTTTGGAGGGAGAGACAAAGAAGACGATAAATCTTACGATTGTTGCCGATGATATCCCGGAGGTTAACGAAGTTTTCAAAGTGAGGTTAGTGGGAAGAACTATAAAATGAAGGCATTGCTTATTTCTCTGTGTGTGGATTATATTGTACATCACATTGACACGATGTTTCTTTGTATTTCAGTTTGACGTCTTTGGTAGAAGATGGCTCAAATCTTCCGCAACAAGGTGCAACAATCAACTCTGCTCGATCCACCTCGACTATCATTATTCGAGCTAACGACGAGCCCCATGGAATTGTGGGATGGCGGCGCACCAACGTTCTTGCGCAGGAATCTGAAGCAACAAACAGCACAGTACAGCTGATCATCGAGAGACAGCTAGGGTCAATTGGTGATATAAAGGTCTTGTATAGTACACGTGAGGCGACCAGAAATGCTTCAGCTAATGAGAGACCTGCCGTCCCGAACCAAGATTTTGTTCCTGTGTCCAGTGAGGTTATTATGGCAGACGGCGTTAACATAACGAATATCTCAATTCATGTGATACATGTAAGTTTGATAATCCTCCCAGGCTAAGCTTTTGAACTGCACAATTCTTATAGAGATAAATGCAATGATATCTTCTAATCCATTTCATTGTTCTTTTCAACCTAGGACAATAATGCAGAGATAAATGAAATATTCTACGTCAACATTACAGCAGTTCAACTCCTTGAATCGTATGCACACCCTCCTGAAAACTCTCCACGTATCAACCCATCCAGTCAAGTAGCCAAAGTCGTTATCTCAGAGAACGACAATACACGGGGGGAACTGAACTTCAATATCAGTCATTTAGTAGATCCTAGGACGGGGATCATCAAGATTAATGAGGACATCGGGGTACTTCGGATACCTTTTGTCCGTTCAGGGGGTACATATGGTACAGTTGGTTTTGAGTATCGTCTTGTCCCTAAAGATGTCAACGACAATGACTACACGCCCACTAGAGGGAAAATAGTGTTCCAGCCAAATGAAACATCCCGTGTTTTGGACATTAACATAACTGACGATGATACTGCGGAAGTTGCCGAGCTTTTCCGTTTGGAGATGACGCAGCCGATTGGGGGCGCGAAACTGGGCACAAAACGAGAAGTGACGGTTGAAATACGAGCTAGTGATCAACCACATGGGGTGTTTGAGTAAGTTAATTCATTCATACTGAATCTATTAGGTCACCCTAGAATCATCATCTCTTATTGATCCAGTGTTACTACAGAAAGAAACCTAAACTAAATTAACTTTATTTATACTGGATAATTCTAAAATGCACTCTTTGTTCAGATTTTCATCAGCGCAGACAGTGCTACTGGAGGAGGGTCGCGAGGCTCGCTTAAAGGTCGTGCGATTACAAGGAAGCATCGGTGAAGTCCGTGTTTTTTGGAATGTCAGCAGTGGTGCTTTTCCTGATATATATCCAGCTAATGGAACCCTCTCATTCCAAGACGTAGGTTCTTTGAATTTGTACTGGTAAACATATTCTTAGGATGCTGGTAATTTTCTAGTACGAAATTTCCCATTTGACAAGGATTTATTTGCGTCCAATGGTAGAAATCAGTGTTAGCTTATTCATTCATTATTGTTGGATTTATGAATCACTAGAATGTCACCAGCCAAGTTATTCGGATACGAGCCCGCGCGGATGATATTCCTGAAGGCGACAAGATGTACGTGTGTTACTTGGTGTCAGCTGATAATGACGGTGTCATTGGCAGCGAGAGAAAGTTGGTGATACGTATTGATGCCAATGATGATGGTTATGGACTAATGGCAATAAATCCAGCCACGTCGCTGGTCTATGTTGGTGAACCAGACTCATCTTCTAGTAGTGGAAGTGTAGTCGTAAGGTAAGTAGAACGGACAAGTTTGTTGCCTTTCTTTGTCAACAGAGCGTGATTTAGCTGCGGTGATTGTGTTGACATCTTTGTTTGTTTGAATTTAGTGTAATTCGTAAAGCTGGTACGTTTGGAACAGTTCTAGTGGATTGGGACCTAATATCTGATGATCACGCGTCAGGGCAGGCGGCCAGAACATTTAACACAACAAAAGGGATTATCGTGTTTGATGATGGCGTTAGAATGAAAAACATAACACTTTATGTAAGCCGAGGATCACAAACATATTAACTCCGATTCCTGTTTAACTAAGTTTTTGTGTGTTGTTTGGGATTTAGAAGATGTCCCAACCTAGACCTTGATAGGAAGACAACCCCTCTTATTATGGCTTAGAAATGATTTACAACCATTGATTTACAATCTTATGAAGACTTCTTGTATTTTAGGTTAAACAAGATTCAGTCCCGGAAGAGACTGCAAACTACACCTTACGTTTGGTCGGAATACTCAACGCTCGGATTGACCAATCAGCTTCGCAGGCGTCTGTTGTTGTTGTGTCTAGCGATCATCCTTACGGCATTATTGACTTCGATAGCGCATTGACGTATAACGTCTCCGAGGACGTGGGCCACGTGATCCTAAAAGTTATTCGCAACAAAGGAAATACCGGAAGACTGCTGGTCACGATTAACGTGTCTCCATCTGGTGCGACTGAAGATGATGATTTTTCTTTGTCACCAAAAGGTCTGATTATTTTATTAAGCTACTGGTATAAGTGTGACTAAAATGATTTTGATTTAAACCAGGTAGACATAGCAGTATTTAATGTCCTTTCTATCCCAAATTCCTATAGTATTAACCATTGAAGACCAGAAAGATACCGGTTCAATTAATGTGTCGATACATGCCGAAGATTTGCCGGAATTATCCGAGTCATTTTCGGTCAGTTTGGGAAAGATTGATCTCGTTACGTCACGATATATTAACTACGGTTACATGAATGGCCTGCAAGTTGATATGCCGCCTGAAGTTGGCCCAAGGAATAAGGTGGTGTTCACGATCTTGAAGAACGATGATGCCAACGGAGTGGTAGAGTTCAGGCAATCCAAGGTGGTCGTTCATGAACATGACAGGCGGGTTATCGTGCAAATCTTGCGAACAGGTGACTAACTGTGCTTGGTTTTTGCTGCAAAGTTCTTCAACCTGCGCTTAAATATCACACAACTCTCGTGAACTTTCCCGTACCATTATTGTCGTCTTAATCAATAACATCAACTTTTTCATCTTTACTTTTTTAGAAGGTTCATTTGGTTTAATACGAGCACAATATACTGTTACCAACATCACAGCAAAATACGGAGAAGACTACCTTCTCTCTGATGGCGACGTCGTCTTTAGCAATGGTCAGAACACAGCGAACTTGAGCATCACATTGTTTGACGACAAACTTCCCGAAGACAGGGAGTCGTTCCGTCTTGATCTCACTTCTGTTAGTGGCGGTGCGAGACTGGGAGACCGAAGAAGGCTGGAAATAGTCCTGGAGACGAGCGATAATCCGGATGGATTGTTTGGTTTTCAAAACAAGACTCGACTTGTGTTCGCAAATCCAACTAAGATACTCGACCTAAAGCTGGGCGTTGCCCGAATAGACGGGGCGAGAAGTTTTGTGCGGGTAAGAAATCCCTGAATGATGTGTTTCTAGAGTCAAAGGAGAGGAAAGAGAACCATCGCTCATGATTCTCATTCTTTTATCTTACTCAGGTCAGTATTCGCGTGTTCAAGATATTTCCAAGTCCAGGTGTGATCACAGAAGATATTGAACTTCAAACAAGTGAACTAACTTTTCAAACTGGAGAGTTTGGACCAAAAATGTGCGAGATATGGGTTTTGCCTTTCGTAAGGGAACGGGAAGTTGAAGAGCATTTCCAAGTGTCAATAATAGGCGTTTCAGGAAACGCTTCCATTGATAGTCTCTCACAAAATATCACTTTGGTTATTCTTAAGCGTGGGATGCCAAATGGACTGTTTGGATTTAGCCGTACAAGTGCAACACAGACCGTCAGTGAAGATTCTTCTGATCCTGTGGTGCTAACTGTGGATAGAAAAGAGGGACGTGAAGGGACAGTCGAGGTAAGATAGCTGTGTGTATGCGATTGTACAACAATCGTTCTGAAGATCTTCCCTTGAGGTTTGGTAAGGATCATTTTGTAGCTCATTTGGGAGGAACGCAATCACCTGAAGACGAATCTTTGCATAGTTCCTTTTTTCTTTCAGTTGAAATGGGCAATTTCTGACTCAGATGGGGCAGATTTTGTAAACAGCAAAGGGACGCTAACGTTTCTTGCTAACGAACAACGGAAGCAGATCTCGTTGAAGGTTAAGAACGACAATATTCCGGAATTGAGTGAGAAATTCACCGTGACACTTCTCTCCGCCAATGGCGGCGGAGATATTGATCCTAGTTCTAGCAACGCTACTGTTGTGATAAGGTATTGAAATATTAGCGATAATTTAATCCAACTGAAACAAGCCTTCGTTCGCTCTTGCTCTCTTATAATCTTTCACGCATTTTTATTTAGAGCGAGCGATAATCCTCACGGAATATTCCGCATTGGTTCAAAAACTCAACGTATCACAGTTGAAAATGATCTTAGCCGTGTACTTAGCTTCACAATCCAACGGAGCGAAGGAAGATTTGGTGATGTTCGTGTAAATTATCAACTTGTCTATTCCCGAAACTATCCAGGATCTTTGAACGGATTCCTCGTCATACGAGATGGGAAAAACGAGAAAACAGAGTCAGTCGTTTTGAACGAGAACACGTTTTTGTATTCCTCGTCACACTTTACTTTGACTCTATCAGGAGTAATGTTTCAAGGTGATGGCGTGTCAGATATTCTTCCGAAATTGAATCCGTCAGCTTCAACTGAGGATATCAATGTCCCAGAGCTTGCTGCAAACTCTCTGGTGAAGTTTAAGGATGGCTACAAGGCCCTTACAGTAAATCAAGGTATAGTGTAATTGTTGAATGATGATAGGATAAGAAGAGACAGGATTGTATGAAAGCACAAAAAGTTTTTCTATTTTTCCAATTTAATATTGAAACAATCTCTCAATAGATAACCAAGTTCCCCGTGTCATAGTCACACGTGATGGTCTCTATGGCAACACCACAGTGTCAATAGCAAGTGGCTATCCTCCGGATCAGTATTCCGGTTTTACGAAAGGAAAAGTACAAACGTCATTGTCGAATTTGACATTCCAAAGGAACGTGAGAGAAATGGAATTTAGTATCAAAGTCACTCCAGTGCTTGTACCTCGTCAAAAGATGGTGTATGCTGTATATCTGTCTGGAATAAAGACGCCCCCAAATGTTCATGGGGGAGCAAAGATTGACGAGTCTGCGCAGACTAGTGTTATTGAACCGGGGGGTGTGTTTGTTGTCTCTACTGAAACCCAAAACATTATTGTCAAAGAGAACGAAACAGTAAGTACATCTTGAGATAGTAGAGGATTTCTGGAGGTACTAAGAGATACCTTGTCGTGTTCGGTTGAGTGGAAGCATTCTTACATACAAATTGAAGTTACTATCAGGCGCCAGTATATTGCAGGATTTGACTCAGGTTTAAATCACTAGAACCAAATTCACCCTCCAACATGCCTAATATGCCCTCTGAAAATTTTTTTATCATTATCCAGGCTGTTTTGACTGTCTACCGGCTCTTCAGTACTCTGGGGACCATTCAGGTCGCGTACAAGACACAACCCACCTCCAAAGCTAAACCAAACCAAGATTACCTCGACACTTCATCTACGCTAACTATGATGGACGGTGAATATCGCAAAGACATTAAGATTGGCATCACAAATGATAATTTACCAGAGCTTGATGAAATATTTAGTGTACAACTGACAAGTGTTACTGGAGGTAAGTAGAAAGATCAAACCCAAACTAAACTAACTTCATTTCTGCTAGATAGCTCCATCAGTTCTAAACTCTTCTTCTTTTCTTCACATTAACAGGGAATGCACGTTTGGGATCTAACAGAACTTCAACAATCACAATTCAAGACGATGATAGCCCTCACGGTGTCCTCTCTTTCCACTATCACTCCATCACAGTTCAAGAAAACATCAGCGTTGTTGATGTCACTGTTTCTCGCACCGGAGGTACATTTGGGGACGTGGGTGTATTAGTAAGAAGTATTGGTGGAGGAGAGTCGTGGACGTCAGGTGCAAGAGAGGATATACGTAAACTTCTTGATACACGAGAACGTTCAAAAATTGCTGTAATCGGCGACGACTATTACAGTTTGAGTGACAGGCTTCTGTTTAAAGTAAGTTGATGAGAGATTGACATTCGTAACTGTTTGGACTTCCTTCTAATTAAAGTAGTAAACCTACATTTCTTGCATAAATGACCTTTTTGTTTCTTCCCAACTATAGAATGATGCCTCTGCGCCTTCAGGTGGTCAGAATATGTCAGTAAAACTGCGTATTAAGAACGATG
This sequence comes from Dendronephthya gigantea, assembly GCF_004324835.1. Classification (NCBI taxonomy): domain Eukaryota; kingdom Metazoa; phylum Cnidaria; class Anthozoa; order Malacalcyonacea; family Nephtheidae; genus Dendronephthya; species Dendronephthya gigantea. The sequence continues at coordinate 153,860 of NW_021163105.1, read as the reverse complement.
ATATTCCTGAAGTCGAGGAAGAAATCTTTCTGTTCTTGTCAGAGCCAACTGGAGGAGCCATCCTCGCAAATCCTTCCACTGGAGGACAGAGTTGGGCCGTAGTTAAGATTGCTGGGAATGATCTTCTGAATGGAAAAATCTACTTTGAGGCAAGCTCGCTTACGCTGGATGAAGACAACAGTCCTGCAGGTACAGACTCTCAGTATCTATTGTAGGTAGTATCCTACAATAAGCTGTCGTGGTTCGTGTCTAAACCAGTCCAGTTTCTGATCATTTTTAGGGGAAATCAAAGTGATGCGTACTCATAATTTGGGAACGGCTAATGTGCTATGGCAAACGTTTAATACCAAGGAGGATCTTGAAGAAACTTCAGGGAAGATAACGTTTGCTCCAGGTCAATCAACTGCGCTACTCCGTTTGAAATTAAAAGAAGACAACGTAAGTAAATTGATTTTCAAATGAAAATGTGCTCGCGTTTATCATACTTAAATAGATAATCTTTTTGAAATTTAGGATCCTGAACTTCCAAGTAATTTTACCGTGAAACTGATGTCTCTTGTCGACACGCCTGAAGGTGTTCTTGATTTAACTGCAAATGTTGTTACGGTAATGGTGGCAGCCAGTGATGATCCTGCAGGAGTAATTGGATTTGACCAGGACTCGAGGTAATGCAATTATCAACTAAGTTGTAAGCACTAATGGTAAATGTGCCTTTTGCCGTAATTTAGAGAAGTATTTTGTTTCACATCCAGACATCAAACTCTTTCACGATATTCCTCTCTTTAGAAATACTGCTGTTGATGTTTCCACCAATTCCGTGAAGCTTGACGTCACGAGAACACAGGGTACCTATGGACGGATCACTTTATCTTATAAAACAACAATGTTAGCCGAAAAGCATACTGATAACGACCTCGTTATCAACCGTGCAATAGAGAGCAAGGATTACATTAAAACACAAGGAATGTTGGTCTTTGAGCCGGGAAAGGTAAGATAAGAGTTGCTGGATAACTAAACACTATATCTATTGCCATTTAGTTGATGAGAAATGGCTCTCATAGTGCTGTTGTCTGCATGGAGTTCAAAAGAACGGACATATTTTTAAAACTTAACCGTTTTTTACTCCTTGTTTCTCTCAGCGAAAGGCAGACAAAGAGATTGTTATCGAGCTAACTCCTAACTCAGCTTCGGACACGTCGTATCCCAAAGCTTTCAATGTGACGCTTTTTAATCTCAGCACTGACGCGAGATTGCACGAAAAATATTCAAAAACGATGGTGATCATTTCCAACGCCGCACGGACAACACAGTTTTTGAAGCTCAGATCTGATTCTCTCAAAACTCCTTTGTCCAATGAGGATATGACGAGGATTCTGCAGTCGCTATATTCGACATTAAACCAGGACACGTTGCAAGCAAGCCATGTTACGATCACAGCTAATGCTCTAAACACAATCCTGAATGATCTTGGGGAAAGAGCAAACGAGAAAGACAGAATATTGACAAGCGAATTGAGTGATCTTTTCATGAATGTTTTTGATATGTTATTGAATCCAGAGCGAGCGGATTTCAAGGGAAAGTCGCAGTTTACAGAACCGTTTGTTAAATATGCATTTGCTTTGCTTAACGGTGAAGCCTGTCCAGGGTCACTTGTTGTTAAAAAGAAGGGAAAATATGCAACAGTGGAAGGAAGAAGACGTTATGAAAAGGATATTAATAAACTAAAAATAAAGTCAAGGTATTTTATTCTCTTTATATTGACACCCATAATCTTCTCTGCAATGTCTATACCACCTCTTCAATTCATAATATCTCTGACAGCTCTCCTTCATCTCTTCTTATTACGTGTCCATATCATCTCAACCTTGCTTCCCTCATCTTCTTTGCTATGCCTACCACCTCACATCATCTTTCCTTGTCTCAATTTGCCCTTTACTTCGTTTTTGGATAACGACGATATATTAATAGCGGTCTGTTTTTGACAGCTCTTCCAAAAACTACTTCACATATCCCTCGAATATCTACCAGCAAACGACAAACTCTGCTGGGAAGTCAGAGAAATGTGCTGATGTTCATTTCATCGAGTACCACACTACCCATTGGTTTAATAAAGATGATAATGAGAACATCCTGAATAACCAAGTCTTGTCAACGTCTGTCAGGAATTCATCAGACACCAACCCTGGTCAAGCTTCATCGTATTATAGAATATACACTGAGGACCGACGAGTCACGCCAAAAGGTGCCGAGTGTTTAAAATGGCACAAAAATGCTTGGGACAATAGCATCTGCTCTGTGAAGGCAAGTTTCATGAAACTAAACTAGCTAATTTAATTTATGTTGGATTGCTTTATCAGTTTATAAAATTTCAACGCTTGTTTGATGATATTACTAACTAGAAGGTGGCTAAAACCAAGTATTTCTGTCTTTTAGGACGAAACCGAAGATTACGTTGAATGTGAATGCAAACATTTCTCAAACTTTGCTGTTCGTGCTGAAAGCGACGACCGCGTTGGTTATGAATTTTACTTTTTCATCGCAGCATTTATTTGCATGATTTCATTTTTCCTTGTAATCGTGTCTCATCACATGTGTTCACTGGAAAACACCTTCTCTGCCAAACTTCTTATGCACATGTTCTTTGCTGGTTTTGCCTTACACGTAAGTGTTCGAATAACGCTGTTAGTGGCTGTTTATTTTGTTAGTTTTGTTTTTAATAAACTCAACAACACGTTTGAAACTAAACGTTTTCTTCCCAATAGCTCTTGGTTGTGGTTGCTGCGTATATCAGTCCAGACTTGACTGACAAACCCGAGGAATGTACAACGTTAGGAATCCTCATTCATTACTTCCTTTTGGCACATTTCTGTTGGATATTTGTCCAGGTAATTGCTGTTACTCTCGATGCTGTTTTCTAGACATGAATTGCCTCTTGTTAGACATCGTCCATTTTACTTTACAGTGCTGTAACCTTTGGAGGATTCTTGTGTTGAACGACGAACATACGAATCGCAAGTTCATCCTCTATTTCATGCTTGGATGGGGTAAGAAAAGAATTGATGGCCTGGTTGATTTTTTCTGTACAACTTTAACGTGTCTTTCAAGAACTGACGAGTCTGCCTTTCTTTAGGTATTCCTGTGCTTTGCATTGCAATGTATGTCATTATAACTCACGCTCTTTATGACTGGGGTATCACAGAGATTTACGCAGATGTTCACAATAATGGTGATATGTAAGTTAGTTAGTTTATATCAGTACTAAATTTCACCCATTGAACGCGTTTAAAACCGTTATGAAAAACCACCATTATTTTTCAATCTTATCAACAATTTTCTGATCTATTCTAGGTGTTTCATTCCTAATATTTACGGCGTTCTCGCAAGTGTCTTGGGACCAGTTCTTCTTTTCCTGCTTGCTGTCGGTGTCTTGACGACACAAGCCTATCAAGTTACGATACAATGGAAGCTCTACGATGATATCTTCAGAGGACATCATAACGTCAAAGGTACAAGAGTGATCTGTGCAAATATCGATGCACAAACAACCGAACTACAGAATAATTTGCACTTCTTTATTCCTACAGAGGTCTTGCATCTTTGGATTGTTTTCTTCGGAATAACAATGACTTGGCTATTCGGTGGTTTGCATTTGGCTTTTGGGAAGCTATGGCTTGCCATTCTCTTTTCAATCTTTGATCTTGTTACTGTAAGTAGAGTCGAAAATAGACACAAACTACGATGGTTTTCATGAAGTAATGTCCTTCAAATATTCGTTCTTATACCCCGGATTTATCGATTTAATCTATCCTATATTTTAGGGATTGTATGTCTTCATGGTCTACTTTGTTCTGCGTAATCAATGTCGCAAGAAATATCGTGATGAGTCCTATCTTTTACACGCAAGTTCACCATCGCTTCATAATCCATCACCGACTGACTATCTTGCGGAAAGACCGGTGATGTATGACGCGCAAAGCATGAACAGTGTGCCGAAATCGGAGCTTCGGCTATCACCGCCTGATGGAGTAAGTGACGTTGGAAACTTGACAATTTTACTTTAGCTTGCCTTTGTATGAAACATACTAATTTTCCATGTCTGTTGTAGAACGAATGGGAAGATTACGAATACGAGGGTACAACCCCCAAAAGCAGTCGTAGAGGATATAATGACGCCCCCCTGGCAGAGATTAACCCGCTCTATGACGCCTGGAATGGTGAGAAACTCGGTGGGGAAAGCAACGAAGACATCATCGAAAAAGAAGAAGAGGAACTATCTGAAGATCTCAATGAGTTGGTACGCGCCCTGAAGACTGGAGAGACTCTTCCAGACGAGCATGATGGGAAAGATATAGTCGAATTATCAAAGCAGGACCAAATGAAGACAGATAAGTTGGAGTTACGTCGGGTATCCATTGCTGATACGCATGTCTAGTAAAATGTTGTAGTAAAATTTGGAAATAGTTCTAAGAAAGAGTTAAGAGGTTCACAAGTGTCACTTGCCAGGCACAATTTAAAGCAGTTGTCGAGTGATTCTTGCGAAGAAGTATTTTTAAAACGATGTAAAAACTTTTTGTAAAATAAAGTAAAATTAGGTTCACGAGTATGACTTTCCGCGAAACACACAGAAAACCATACGAAGAATGGCCGACAATTTTTACAGCGACTTGTATTTAGTGCGACTTTTTGTCCACGATTCGGGTGGTTAAGAAGAAAACAAAATGGCAGCCGGCTGGTGTTGAGAGAATTTTTTTTTACTTTTGCGAGTTTATAAATAACTCACGAAAGCAAGAAGTGAGCTCTTTGAGAGCCTGATGGATCAATCTTTGACATCTGGGCCGCTAAAATTCAAACCGAGACGTGTTAAAAACCAGAATATCGTATGGAAACTTCGTCAAAGAGAGACACATCTGTGCAAACCTGGGACACATTTTCACCGGGCAAGGTCATTTAATCAGAATATTTTTCCAAACTTTACCATTGTTAACGTTGAAAAACCGCCGTGTTTTTTGAGAAAGTTCTCGCCGGATGGTAGACATTTCGTTGCGTTTTCACTCGACCAAAGTTCATTGGAAATCTATGAGTTTCAAGGGGCGTGTGCTGCAGGCGAGATGCTCGCTGATTCAAAGATAAACCCATCAACGATACGCAGCAAATTATTTTCGCAGTTTTTCCGTTTGCTTGCGGTTACAACTGTGGCTCCAAACAATGAACATCTCAACCGAGAATGTAGTTTGTTCACGGATGATGGTCGTTATGTGATAGTCTGTTCTGCTTGTCAACTTCCTGAAGAACCTCACCCTTATTTTTACGATGTATACCGTAACAACGAGTCTGTCACCCCACACCATCAAAGGTGTGCACTGGAGGACTACACCCTGCACTTAATCGACCTGTACACAGGAACCCACTCTGATTCACGGTCCTTCAAGTGTGACAAGATTTTTCTTTCTCATAACCAAGGACTGTATCTGTACAAAGATCTACTTGCTGTGTTATCAGTCCAGCATCAAACAATTCATATTTTTCAAGTCACCTCTGATGGTCATTTCATTGATGTGCGGACGATAGGGAGATTTTGCAATGAGGATGATGAAATGATGGCGGCTGCTGTAAGACCTCAAGAAAATCGTCCTTTCAGGCCATATAACGAGAAATGTATCAATGGTCTTAAACACAGGTTGCTTGTATTCCTGTGGAGAAGAGCTCAAAGTCTTGGCACTCTTCTTGCAATTAGAAGGTTCTACCAGCATTTTGATTTGTTTCGAAATCTTAAAATGTGGAAAATGCAACTGTTAGATGAAGATCATGTTTTCATAAAATATGCGAGCGAAGATGTGGTTACGCTCAGAGCTAATGACCCAAACTCTCAACCCTCATTTTTTGTCATCTATAACATGAAAACAACTGAGATCTTATCTGTCTACGAAAACACCTCTGAGGAACTACTCGATGTCTTTGAGCAATTCTGTGATCATTTTCGAAATGCAATGCTTCATACGGTTGGTCAATTTACCTGCTCCGCATCCAGCAATATTCATGCTCGGCAAATCCTAAGACGTTTCAAACACACCATTATCAATGCCAAGTATGGTGGTCAGACAGAAGCAATCAAAAGGCTCTTGGCACAGCTGCCAATCAGTTCTCAATCCTACAGCAGTAGTCCCTTCCTTGATCTCTCCCTGTTCAGCTACGATGACAAATGGGTGTCGGTCATGGAGCGACCAAAAGCTTGTGGTGATCATCCAATCAGGTAAATTATATTCTTATATTTTAAATTGATGTGAATTATTCCTGCTTAATTTCTATATTTTACTCTCTGCAATGGCGTTCAGTTGCTACATCTATTTCAACTACCAGGTTTTATGCACGTGATTCTGGATTGCTCAAGTTCAAGATACATGCTGGTTTCCTTGGTCGTCCATCCCCCCCGTCTGCTCGTCGTTTGGTTGCTTTCACTTTCCATCCTTTTGCACCTTTTGGCATTTCAGTTCAAAGAACGAACGCAGAGTATGTCGTGAACTTTCACATCAGACACAACGATGAAACTACAGATCACATGTGACCACTCTCTGCATGTGGTGTTCGGAAAAGTTTCTTCAGTAACTCGTTACGAAGCGTTGTAATAAAAAGCGTTGTAACTCGTTACGAAGCGTCGTATGTACCATACGCCTTACCTTGCGTCTTACCCGGCTAATAGCTACGGTTAACACTGGGTCTGTTTGTATAAATAAATATGTTATCAATTCATTTACGAATTTACGAATTTGTGTATCTTGCAGATATGTAATTTTATTCACATTTTTACATATTTCATACAGTGTACATTATTTTACATTTTTTGAAATGTTTCTTTGCAAACGTACAGCAAAGCTTTGCGCTTGACTTGTGACTCAACACAATATCAACAGTCAGACGTAATAAGAAATGCATAATCTTTCCACAGTCTACGTGATCATCAACCTCGTAAGCCAGGCTTTCTACCTTCGCTCCACGGCCAACGTCATCAGATATATTTGACATACTACATCATTCACGCTTGAGAAAATGGTTTCACAAACCAACAGATCACACAATTCTACATCCTATTTTTTAGCTACATTCAGTAGTTCGCCGTGTATTAAATTTTGCAAAAAAGTAACTTGTCTTTAGTCTGTTTTCTATTTGGAGAATCGACGCAGCAAAATATGCACAATGCGCCTGGTTAGCAGAAAGTTGTTGGACAACATAATTTCGGCCAACCGGGCCGGATTTCAACTATTAGATAATTTAGATTTCACTGAGCATTTTAATTTGTGATTTGAGTAACGGTCAACATGAAAAGTTTCAACGATTATGCATCACAGAGAGAGAGAGGAGAGGGGGGGGGGGGACATTGATGCGAAATTGCACATCTACAACCAAGCAGAAAGCCAGAAACTCATTCTGATTATCCGCCTCTTGATTTCGAGTTGACCACTACTTGAATCTATAACGTCACGTGATCCGAGAAATCGCGCCAACAATTTTTGGTTGCGGTGCATTATGGTGTACCTGCGGATCTCTTGTGATGTATTCTAATGTGAGTACGCAAATTACTTGATGAAATAAACTTCCACTTGCAAATCTTGCAATGATAGGGTCGTTCTCCGCTGTGCGTGAGCATGTGAGAATGCAGGTTCCCAGAGGTTGTGAACGCCTTGGGACAACTCTTGCACTGATATGGTTTCTCTCCAGTGTGAGTCCTCACGTGTCGTCTGAGATCACTCGAGCTCACGAAACCCTTGGGGCAGTACGTACATTTGTGGGGCTTTTGCCCGGTATGAGTGAGCACGTGACGCTGGAGGTTGGTGAGCTGGGCGAAACCCCGGGAACAAACCTCGCATGTGTATGGTTTTTCTCCGGTATGTATGCGATTGTGAATCTTGAGATGAGCGGCAAGGACGAATGCCTTGGGACATTTCTCGCACTTGTGAGGTTTCTCCCCTAATCAACGGTTAATTAAAACTGTTAATTGATTACATAATTATCTGTAATTACTCTTCACGGGGTACGGAATTTATGCCTACCTTTGTGAATCAACACGTGACGTTGGAAGTTCCAGGAACGCGAGAAGGATTTGTTGCAAAATTGACACGTGTAACTTCGGTTGGAATTATTGTGCGTGGTCTTCACGTGCTCTTCCAAGGCCGAGCGCGTATCAAAATCTTTTTTGCACGTGATGCACTGAAGTTGAGTCTTGGAATTTTCCGGTGACTCTACATCATTCCCTTCAGCGCGCGGTTTCATTTCAAAGTCGTGAAACGAGAAAGGAAACAGGGTTGATTGTGTAATCCAATGATTGTCGTAGAACATCGACGGTGTTTGGGGGCTTGTTGAGTTTGGTGTCCTTACAGGTACCCTGTAATCCCTGTCGTATCCTCCTTCGAACATGTTAGGATGTTGGGGTTTCCAATTTGCAGTCTCTGTTTCGGGTAGTTTGTGATCATCGTGGGTCTCTCGTCTTCGGCCCAGGTCGTAGATCTTCTCGTAGCCAAACGGAGGACTGTCGAGTTCAGTTGTAGCATCATCGGGACAGAAATACGGCGCATAATCTGAGAAAGACAGAAAGGATTATTAATCATAGAGCCCTATGCCCCACTTACGTTTTTAAATATGTAGTTCCTTTTCAAAGATACTTATTTTGATTTACTATTTTGCATAAACTGCGAGATTTTCGTATGAATCGTGAATCTATGATAGCTCTCAGAGTTTATAGTTTGACGAATTCAAAAACTGATGAAGTTGAGACCGCGATTAACTCTTCTTCTTTCACGCATTTCATATTTCATTTTCGCAAAGCAGTAAGTTCGGTCTGGAGATCAGTTTAGTTTCAAATCGACGGCTTCGCGTTCATGTTTGATTGGATCTGAAAGAAGATGAAGAGATATAATTCAGATCACGCAGGGGCCTACCTGGATAGCAACATTGTTCCCGTGAGTATTTTTTCACTGCTTTCTGCTTGATCAAAAACGACCTTGGCATCGTTCCAACGATCAAATCGCTACAAATCCAACTATTTGAAGATGGCGGTCTCTCGCCTTCGCTTTATTGAGGCCATTTGACAAAAAGTTGCTGTGAACTTTACGAAATGCCCCTTGAATGATGTCATCTTGAGGCTAAGTTTGAAGATGCCTAAAACGACCAATCAAAGGCTGCCTGAGTTACTTGCCTAGTCTTACTAAATGTGATTAGCTCATAAAATATTAACGAGACCATCGTTGAGATTGCCTATTCTTTCAAGCGCTCATGCAGCGCGCCAATGTCTGGTGGCCGGAGTAAACTGTTTGGAATTGGAAAAAAAATGTTTTATGTACTTTTCTATTTAACACTAACGTGCTCAGAAAATATCCAAGAGAAGATCATAAAAAGACGGGACAAGATAATACAGATTCTGGGCGTTAAAATGACGCGATTGATTTTGACAAGTATTGAGTTTCTTCATGTGTCTGTATTATGATTGTTGAACTCATGCAAAGCTTAAAGCAACCATGTGTAACCAAGCATTTCTTAACACCTGGTTGCCAATATTTACTGCTCTATTCAGGCGTAGAAGCTTACCAGATCCCGAGACGTTTTACTAAGCATATAACTGTTGTATCTTGCAACTTGTAGGTTAGGTTTCTTTCAAGAAAGACTCCAACGTTCGACAAAAACGATATATTGAGCTGAACATTTAATAGTTTTCTGATATATACCGAACAAAACTAACATTGGTAAATGATATCTTGTTAGTGGTTTGTCATTTATAAACTAACTTTTGTTTTTGAATGATATGTCTAGACGAACATACAACGATTATAAGATATCTTAATTGTGATTCATCAAACAAACAAAATGAAAACTATTACAATGTATCACAGTTATAGCTTTAACTTCACAAACAAAAGGTATAACAAAAAGTCTAAAAAGCAACAGAATATGTCGTTGTTTTTGGACGGGAATCCTGGCGTACTCAGATTCCCTCAAAATTTTCTACAAGGATTAAAACAGTTCCAGAGAGTTTTAAGATGCAAAGGCCCTTATTCTGTCTTGGCAACCCGATTGATAAAGTAATACTGCTTCCAATATGTGTTTCTCAGTCAAGCATCTTCCTAGACGACTGAACAACTCATCCGTTAACTGCGGAAAGCCAGCCGTGTTCGTCTGAAATTTCAGAAATGTTTATCGTGTTATAAACAACATTCTCTTGGTTTTAATTAGTTGTGTGTGTGGTCAAGCTGAGTGTTTATGATACTATTATACAAACAGCAAAATAGGAACTCCATCACTCCATTGGACCTCTTCTTCCTTAAACTGTTTTTCCTAAAGGTCCGGTAAGGATAATCTCTTATTGATCCAGTGTAACCTCAGGAGGAGTTAATAGCCAACTAAGATCTTTAAGACAGGGGAACATACGGTTGTGAATACCTGAGTGCGACTCAAACTTCGTGGACTCAAAGGCGACGATCGTGTCAGAGACTCACTTGACTAACGACAAATGCTGTTTTGGGCGGGCGGCGGTAAATATTTCGTCATCGTGCCGTGGATATTATGCTGCTATTTGCCACGAAAATATTCAATGTTGACACAAGCTTATGCTCGCTGTATTTACATTAGTTTGAAATCTCAGAGTGAAACGATGCTTTAACAGAGTAATTGCGGATCTCGTTAGTGAATGATGGCTCTAGTGAAAGCGAAGAAAAGCCAGTCGCGTCAGCTTTGATAAAAACTGTGCAAAAAAGGCGCTAAACTTAAAATTTCAATGGATTCGGGCACGTCAACATGGGTAAACAAATCAAACGTATAATTATCGAAGAGTTTGCTGTGCGTGGATTCAAGGACTCATTTTAAACGGTAAACTTCCACTGAATCACTTTAGTTTTAGTTTCATGGTAAATTTCTAGTCTCGTCAAATATCAATTGACCTGAAGCAGGACCTGAAATAGAGGAGCTTTTCAAGGAAGCATTTCTCCTAATACAATGGACTACTAGTCTAAGAAGTTAGCCGCCGTTTTTAATTCCTGTGGCTTTACTGAGATCACTTTTGAGTCTTTTTTTGTCGGTGAATTAAAGCTATACTTCCTCAGCCAAAGCATAGACTTTTGAGAAGTCTTCAGTGTTATCTCCATTTAGATTCTCAAGGAAAGATGGTTTTACCGTTTAAATTATATCAACAATGTAACATGCATTCACTGTATGTTTCATCCTAACTGATAGGTTTTCTCTATTCGATCTTATAGGTTGGAACAGTTCAATTATTAAAACCGAGAATGACTTCTTTGAGTAGCTACAATCACACCAAAATTGATTTTAACTCGTGGTTTACAGAAATTGCTACAAGAAATGCGACTCAGAAATCTCTTCAAGCCCTAGCAATGTCATTAATTTTAATCCTAACGATTGTGAGTAATGGAAGTGTTGTTTTGGTCCTTTTGAAGAGCTTCAGCATTAAAAACGTTCCTAATATGCTACTCTTCTTCTTGACTGCTATAAACCTAGCTATAGGCATCGTCAATATGCCTTTTGCTGTGATTTCTATCGCAAATGACGGCTGGCTGTTTGGGAGTGTTTGGTGTGAGATCTCAGGATTTCTTTGTCAGTTCCTCACAGCCACATCAAATGTCATGGTAACGGTAGTCGCCATCTATCGTTACCAAGCGATTGCAAATACATTTTCAGCGCAGATAACTTACCGAGGGGCTAAATGGATTACGGCCTTTGCATGGTTTTATTCCCTGGCATTCACTGTTCCTCCCATATTGGGTTGGAACTCGTACCAGTACTCAAGCGCGAAGGGATTCTGTACTCTGTCGTGGCAAGATGGCGGTGCTGGTATGGTTTATACTGTGGTCTTCATAATCTCCTGTTTCACTTTACCTTTCGTTGCCATCGTATTTATGTATGTAAGAATTGGCGTGATCACACGATACAACTCGAAGACAATACGAACCAATCCGACTTCATCATCGTCCTTATCTTCGAGCAAAACTCAGGGTAGCGACGTCACAAGACATGACATAAGAGAGCATGATGTCACAAGACATGACGTCAGGCATAATGACATCACAAGGCGTTCCCGTAGCAACCAACGCGTGACGAAACGAACTCTCTCCGGATCCAGAGATTCTATGACCGAATCAAAGACGATTGCGAGTGTGTCTTACGTCGTCGTGACGTACGGTTTATTTTTAGCGCCGTATTACGTCATGAACATTGCATCGGCGCTATCCCAAGATGCCTTGTCGCCGGAAGTGGACTTCACAATGGCGTTGTTACATTTTTGTCATGCGACGGCCGTTGCTGTCGTGTACGGCTTCAACAATCGACGAATCAGGACTCTCCTCAAGCAGTTGCCATGGTGGCCAAAGTGTCCCGGATGTGTGGTGTCACGTGGTGATAGATATCAGGCAAGGGCTAATGCAGTTGACTACACAGTTTAATGCCTCGTATTGTGCAAATGAAAATAACACCAAGACACTGTGAAAAGTTGATAAGCTTTTTATTGCAGCGTTACATTCATTTTATATAATTTGATTATGGCGTTATTCTTTTATAATTGCTTTCAAATCATTATTTCATCTTTTGTTCATAAGAGAGATCATATTTCTCTCTTTCTGTTTTATTATGGACCTAAGCAAACGAGATTAATGATAAGTGCCAGGGGCGGTTGTTCAGGCTGGATTAGCGCTAACCATGGATTAATTGCTAACCCAGTTTTCGTTCATGCCCTTCCAGATGGTTGTTCACTTCATGATAACTTAAAAAATAAACCAGAAAAATATTTCTGAGAACAGAATCGAGTGTAAATAAGCTGCTTGAAAAAGTTGAGCGACTGAGCCCACAACTATTTTGGTCTGATGTCCATTTCTTCAAGCTATGAAGTACTTAGTCTATGAGAAATCTCTTTTTCTAGTCGGGGAACTAGCGGCGGTAAAATGAGTTGGCTCTTTCACTTGCTGCCAATCAGTGTTCAATACATTATGATCCATTCTTGTCCCTGAATCTTCGGAATGCATCGTATCCGATCGTTGGTTGTCGTGTGATTCTAATGTCTCGTTGCTATGTGGCTTGATCTTACGGTCGCTAGGATCGTCGGGATCGTCAGGCGTTGTGGGTTTTGAAACCTGATTATAAACGGCCATCGCCTGGAAAATAAAATATAATATTTGCATTAACATTAATAAAATATTTGCATTAACATTCGATGAAGTGGATCCACCACTGCGGAAAATGTTTCCGAATTCACCAGATGATACACGATTTAATTCAGAATTATACCTGGGCTACCATCGAAGCTGCGTCACCAGTGTTAGCGGGAAGTATCACAGTGTTACTGGTCTTAGCGAGATTACCAAAGGCTTGAACATACTGCTCTGCAACAGTTAAAGCTGCTGCATTGTCACCGCTCTGAAGAAAAGCGTGGATAAGCAAATGACTAAAGGACACCAGAAAGTTGATAGTAAACCATTGCTATGAATACCTTCAGCGACAAAGACTCGGCTACTTTTAGGATGGCTTCCGCTCTTGCGTTGGCCTTCGCGAGAATCGCATTTGCCTCGCCTGTTAAGAGCAAATAGAAACATTAACATGTCTCATCTCGTACACATAGCGTGCCTATTCTTACACATGGCATGCGAACATCACTCACGCACCAGTTGCTGTGTTGATTTGCTCAGTTTTACGACCTTCAGAAGCAAGAATCTGACTTTGTTTTTGACCTTCGGCCACGTTGATTGCAGCGACTTTGCTACCTTGAAATCATTTTAAGACGAAAAAAAAACGCAATGAATTCTGAATACTCAAACTGCCGAATATACTGGAGACAGATTTTGGAGAAAAAACTCGAGTTTCTTCTTGGAAGATATTAAAATGTGATTTCTTATGCAGGCAAGCCAGCCCAGCCAATGTAGATTCTTCCGTCCTCTCGTCCACCAAAGACGGCAACGCAATTTCTAATATTGTAAATCCCAATCGTTTTACCTTCTGACTCAAGAATCGCAGCTCTCTTTTTACGCTCAGCTTCAACCTATGAACAGAGCATTTTAATTCAATATTTATAATGTTCCTTGTGTCGTGTATTCATAGGTAGATTTACCTGCATCTGCATCGCTTCCTTTACTTTGCTTGGCAGCTGAATATCGCCTGAAATATATGCACATCAAAAACAAAAAAATAGCTTGAATTATCTAAAAATGCCGCATTGTACATGCATAATTACAAAAATTGTTGGAACATCGCTCACGTATTTCATATCGTAGACATTTTATTCCCCAGGCAGAGGCCGCCTCGCTGATCGCATCTTTGAAAAAATGAAAATATTTTGTGGTTGAAAACAGGATTACTTTAGAGGAGGTAAAAAACGAGTCAGGTATATAAAGTCATACATACTGACAATGTTTGAATTCAAGGAAGTTCTTTCCTGGAAGATTTTGTCCAGTGTGATCTTTCCTAGAATGTTCCGTGAATAGAGGGGTGAATATTAGGAAAGTTTTGTATAAGCCAGCGCCAATAACGGACAACTCTATGTTGATATTGCGATGGTGTGATTGTATTGATTCACCGGAGTCAATACACAATCATTATAACTCTATTTTGAACCAGAAAAAGACTGTCCTACCGAGCTCAGATCTCATCGTAGTTTGAGCGAGTTGTGTGACGGCGTATTCACAGTCTTCCACGCCATAAGAGGCCTACATAGCAAACGTCGTTTGACAGGCAATAAATATAATATAAAAACTGAAAAGCGGTAAAAAATAGCTTGCAAGCATGGGTTAATTTGTGCTGGACTAAAATATGAACCATGGTCTACCTGATAAGGGTCTTCTACGCGGTAATACAAAACACCGTCCAGTTGAAGAGTGACATTGTCTGGAAGATACAACAATATTTCTGACCCACAATGACCCTTTTGTCAAGTCAATATTTACTACAGAAATTGAAGCGAGCTCTTTTTTAACAGGAAATCCTATTGTGTCTCACCTAAGGTAATAGCCGATTGAGATGGAACCTCTGTCGCAACTTCTTTCAGACTTTGGACATATTTGATTTGCTCAATCAACGGAATGAGAATAGCAAGTCCCTGTATTTCAAGAAGTTGTATGTTGCAATGTTAAGTTAAGTTTTCTGAATTGATTGTTTTTAGATGCAACTATATCAATCACTTACAGGTTCCAATACGCGAGAAAAACGTCCAAATCTTTCAATGACCCATGCTTCTTGTTGGGGGACAAAATTAATGACCTGATAATATTTACAAATTATGGCTGATTTCATAATATCAATAAGCTGATTTGTTCACTGAAATGCTATGTCTATTTCTGTATTTTGTCAAATACATATCTACAGTAACCATCAGATCTCTCACTCACAGTATTTGATGGCATCTCTCTCCTCTTGCCATAATATTGAGATATACATCTGATCTGTTGACCTATTTGCTGTAAAGTAAAACAAGTAATCATGACAACAAAATAATATAATATAGCTGATTCTAGATCAAGGAATCACATCGCTGTGGTGCCCCAGCAGTTAACCACTGGAATCTTGGCAAAGTTGCAAAGGTCCTGCTGTGAAAAGGTTATGTTATTATAACTATATTTCTTTAGAAATATATTGTTTTCAAAGTCAGCGCACACCAGCATAGCAGCTAGGGCAAAATTGTCCGGCTGGTTACACCACTGAATTAATATTGCTGGTGAACACTGGGAAGCACATCTCTGCAGATAATGGTTTGGAAACGAGCACCTACAGTCATTTGTCTTGGGTGCTCGGCAGAGGTTTGTTGGCTTCTGCCTTATTAGATGAACAAATCTAATAATCTATCTAATATCCTGCTGCAACTCAATCATAGTTCTACTGTTAAATGGCATATCTTTTGGCACTATTGTCTTGTTAAAGGCATGCCCCTTAGGGATTTTGGGGGGAAGCTATCATAGGGTGATATTAATCTGGGGAGCCCCTGTGCCTTTAGAAGACTGACCAATTAACTACACCCACGTTCTTACCCGATTGGAGATTCGTCTCAAATGAAGCATTTTAAACCCTCGTCCTTTACAATATTCTTTCCTCTGCAGTTCAGGCAAAATTTAACCAAACAATTACGAAAGTATCAACAACTTTCAAGGGAGAAGAGTACTTTTCTTAGCTTTCTCAGTACTTCAGGCTAACATAAAGTAACGTCAAAAACTGCTGAATAATGAAATTCGTGGGCTTCTAAAAACGAGTCGGGTGAGCACATGGCACATGCATGCGTTTGTTTATGTCCAGAAAAGTTGCACGAAATAGTAAAGTTGTCGAAATGTTTTTGAAATAAAATCATGTCTGAGAAAACATTGCTGTCACATTTTTGGGATCTGGCATCGACGAATGAGAAGATACGTATTGATGCTGGTGTAACCTTGATACAGTATCTACGATCGCCAAAAAACGAACAGGCAATTGAGAATGATGTAAGTTGGGTCAAAGACTACATACAGTTGTAAAGCATGCATCAGCTATATCATTGCTGGTTGCACTTTCTTATTGTCTAGAGTACCACTGAAGAAAGGCTTGATGACTTAAGCTATACATTGAAAAGACTTATTAAAGGTTTAGCTTCATCTAGAAAGGCAGCAAGACAAGGCTTTGCAATGGCTTTGACTGAAATAGTTTTGATGTTTGATACTATTACTGTTGATGATATCATAAACTTGATTAAAGAGTCATTAACTGTCACAAAAACATCCTCAAGTCAGGTATGTTTCATGTGCAGTATATATAACCTTGTTGTTAATGTTGGAGTCAAACTTATAGTCAAACTTATAGTCAAACTTATAACTGATCTTTCTTATTTTTAAGGAAGAAAGGGATGCTTATATTGGTCAAATTTTTGGGCTGGTTGCTCTTGGGAGAGCAATTTGTCTTGCAAAAGACAATAACAACGTATGTTAAATCTTGTTTGGTCATATCAATTGCTGCCAAGACTTTTCGTTAACTAAAACTAATTCTTTATCTCAGAAAAAACTGCAAAGATCCTCCATAAAACTTGTGATTGAACGAATAAAAGAGGTGTTGGCGAAGAAAAGCTATCTTCAGGAAACATGTTATAGAGCTATTGTTGATATAATTACAATGGTAAAGAGGGAATGTCAAACTATATATTAACAAAATCTGATGAAATATCAAACTTATATATATCAAAATGATGTTTTTTTTAAAGTTGAACTTTAGTGAATTTGAAGAATATGTTATGCCAATTTTGGAAAATGAAATAAAATGTGTCGCAGGAAAATGCACTCCAGATTCCCTGGTCCTTATTTTGGCCAGTTGGAGATTGTTCAAGGTAAGAAAGAAGAGTAAAGAATGAAGGATCGATACGGTCATCCACTTCATCTCAGATATTTTGTTGTTTTTAGGATGATATTGGAAGAAAAACATTCAAGAAATCTTGGGCAAGCTGCCATCTTGATGCTATCGATAACTATTTACTCTTTGCTAAAATTTTACAGGTTATTAGGAACTGCTTTGTTGTCAAGATTAAATATATAAAACAACAACTTTACCTTGTGCTTTTCATATTCTTCAGAATGCCCACACTTCACATCCAAGAGTTCACATTGTGTGGGACGAAGTTCTTAATTTAGTTCTGAACTCTTCAAGATCTGATTTTGAGAAATTTTGGATGACAGTAGTTGATGGTATTATATGCAACTCTTTTTTCAATTTATTGTGATATTTTTTAATTAATTAAACCTTAATTTTAGAAAATCTCTTCCAATCTTCTCATGAAAGAAAGTTTATGGGTTTCAAAGTGCTGGAAAAGGTTTTGCCAATACTTTCCTCAGAACAGGTAGAAATTTACATGTTGTTTTGATCCAGAGTTAGGGATATTCTACAATATAATTCTGGCTGTGGTTTTTTGAGAATTACTTTTTGGTCTTTTTTCAAGGTTGCAATTGTTTTTAGTCCACAACTCATGCATTGTCTTTTCAATTCTCTGGGTCATGACACAAATTATTTATATCCTGCGATCAAACAGATGGTAAGATTTCTTTCAGTGACATTGACATGAAGCTGGTTTATTAACTTGAAGCATAAAAATTATATTTTTGTTTTATATATTTCCAGATTGAAGGACTTGCCAACATGATAATAGTAAATGGGAAGCAGGAACTAATTCCTCAAATACTTAAACAGCTTCTTGGAAGGTAGCTAGATAGTTATATCATTTTAACAATACTTTAGTGAATGCAGGTGTCAAAATATGTCAATTCCAATGCACTCTTTCTAGAAATAGTAACATTTGTTTTGATGCTGTCACAAAGACGAAGACTGTTGAAAATCTTCTTTCAAAGGTAAAATCAGATTGGCTTGACAACTGTGAAGTTAGGGCATTCATAACCATCTAAAAATTATTGAATTTTAGTTGCAATTACAAGACTTGCCTTCATTCGTCTCATGGTTAAAAGAAATCTTCATTGCTGGAACATCTGACTTGAAGAAGGCAAGTGTTCCTGGTCAAGTGGATAAAACTAGAGAAGGAGTTCTAGGAATGGTATGTTAGGATAATTTTTTTCATCAAGTTTAATAGCTGTGTCGTAGTCAGTAAGCATATTTAAATGCTTGGTTATACTGCAATATATTCCATTTTTTCATAGTTTCTTTCATTGGTGCGATGTAAACAACTGGAACATACTTCGTTGTGGGTTTTGGACGCTGTTTTCTTTGTCTTTGAGAATGCTTATTTTGTACAAACCATTTCGCCGGCCATTTCAAGTCGAACACGTTCTCTATGTCAACAGCGCTTCAACAGTATCCTAGGAGAACTAGCCTCCCTTACCGGAAAACATACTGAAGTAAAGAGCAAAGGTTGGTAGAAATTGCATGATGCTGTTTGCTAGTTAAAGTTGAAACAGATTGGAACTAGTTTTGAGGTTGTGTTTTGTGTGTGGTGAACTTATAGAGGTGTCCAGCAAAGTTCAGACAAGAAAGTTCGGTTATGCAGAAGATGACCGCTTGTGGATTTCTCACATTATGCAACACGCGAAGGTACTGTGGAAAGACGCTGTAATTATCCACAGTTCTTTGATGACAATAATCCTTAATTACAATGAAGAAAGACTTTCTTGCAATTTTTAGAATCTTTTGAGAAATCCAGAAAAAGAAGTAATTGAAGAGAGCTGGAATGATGAGGTATATTACTATATTTGACTACGCTACTTTATCGCCGTTTTAAAGGCAAATCAATCATCATTTTCATCGTGCAGTTTCAACCATTTTTACGAGAACTCTATGCTTCGTTTAGGTTCAAGCTGTGTTTATTAAAACTATGAAGATTGTTCGAAAGCTGGAAGACAAGGTATGTAATTTCAATCAACTATATTTGTGTCCTTCATTTGAAGAAAAGTATAGTATTGAAGTTTTAAAGCGTTTTCACTTTTTTTAGTCCACTGACTTGACGCTTGAGAGCAGTGCTTTCACTCTGATGTTTCTTTACGTTGGGGTTCAACTGTTTGGTGAGACACAGCAAGCTCAAGAGATACTCGAGGTATTTATGTACTTTATGAAATAAATCTCGTGCGTGAATTGGCCTATTTGAATATCATTTTTAACCCTCTAAATTTAGGAGCTGTTCCATTGTTTTAATAAAGTAAAGGCGCAAATATCTGACAAGCCACAAGGTAAACTCCTCAATGAATAGTTGCAGGGGAAAAGTCAAATGAATGTCACTTCTAATTGATCAGGTCTCGGTACCAATTGAAGGAATATTTGTATCTTTCCAACCAGAAAACGAGCCACATTGGATGGATGTAGTGACAGAGATCTTACTCAGTTTATTGACAGAAACATCAAACCTTCGTCGTCTGGTCGTTGGTCAAGTCTTCAATATCATCGTTACACATCTCACATCATCTGCGGTGAAAATTATTTTAGAGGTCTGTTCAAAAGCTCATCAAGACAATGTTATTTCTTTGCTTTGAAATCTGCATGTGTTGAAATATTCATTTTTCCTTTAAGGCAATTGATCCGAGAAATGGTTTAAACGAGGATTCCGCTCTTCAAATCGAAGGTATTCAACAAATTTAAGAATTGTACAAGTTTAGGAAATATCTGTTAACACGTTTTAAGCGTAGAACAGCTGAGAAAATAGCTGAAATCATCATTCAGATCAACGAAGTTACATTAACGAGACTCATATTACGGGTTTCTTTGCAGAGAATGATGAAGACCAGGAAATGATTTCAGGCGATGAAGATGATTCACAGGTAGAGCTACATCCTTCCCCCATCCATTCCCGCCGCTCCCCCCCCCGCCTACTACTGTTGGCGGATTTGTTGATTATCTTTGGTCAGACACTACATACATCCTCTTCCAATACGTTCACCCTCCCCCCGTGTCCGTTCCTGCTATGAAGTATAATCTATTTGTATGACCGTGATTGTGCTATTTTGCCAGGGGGGTGATAATGACGAATCTGAGGAAGAGGAGACTAGCAGTGATGATGATGATGACGATGATGACACGAAGGATTCTGTTGATCCTTTGTTCAAAGTTGATCTTCAAGCAGCTCTGGGAAACGCTCTGGCGAATGAAGATGATGATGAAAAGGAGGCTGAACAATCTGATAGTGATCTTGATGATGACGCAATGATGAAATTCGACGAGGCTTTATCTGAAGTTTTTAAACAACATCTTACGGCGAAGCAAGAAAAGAAGAAAATGAAAGGTGAATTTCAGTGAAGTTGAAGACCAGTCTACGCCACTGGTGCAGTTGAGACCTCTAACAGACATTGATTAATGTTTTCTTCTTGTTTAGATGCCAAGAAATCTTTGCTGCATTTCAAACTCAGGTATAAAGCACATAACAGCGGAAAATATTTGTGTTTCTTTGGAATATGCCCTTCTCGTTTTAGTAGCTACTGTACAACCATTTTATTTTGTCATCTCCAAATTTAGGGTTTTGGATTTGGTTGAGATTATCATTAAGAAACAGCCATCTACGGATCTGATACTGGTTGGTATAAGTTTAAATTGAGATGAATTCTGTGTTGGCTGTCGAGAGTGGAGAAATTTATTACAGTTTTCTGGTATCTTCTAGGAATTGATGCAACCAATATTAGAGATAATTCGTACATGTTTAACTAATAAAGATTTTACAACTCTGGGCGAGCGCGCACAGGGGATATTCAAGAATAGATTGTGTGCAATTAAAGAGGTACGCTTATGGATTATCAATGTCACGTTCTGCGAACAAAGATGGATAACATGTACAATTCTGTACTTTCCAGCATCCAAAACTTTCTCCTTCAAACGTCGAAAGCGTCCACTCGAATATTGAAATCCTTTTGAAACAGGCGATCAAAGGTTTGTTATGATTTTGTTTGACTCTTCTTCCTGTATCCCTAACTCATGTATACAACAGATACCTTCAAATATTGGTTTCATTTTATTCCTTGTTTCATCATTTCAGCTCCTTCTGTCACCATGGTTACGCTGATGTCAACAGGATGTTTATTTCTGGTAAGTTTGCAGTGTTTTGTATCAATATGAGCAAATGTATTTACGGTTATTTTTATTCAAAACTTTAAAACTTGAATAATTCTCCTGAATCTGTTAATTTTAGATCCGTCATCTTCGCGGAGCGAAGGAATCAGACGAGAAACAAAAGAAAATGAAATATAATGAACAGGGAAACGAGGTAATTTTACCAGAGATTGTATCATTGACGTAACGAGTGTATATATTTCAAGTTCATTCATTCAAAATATTGCAACTCTAACGAAATGTCTGTTTTACTCTTGAATTGTGTAGTTTGTTCATCTGGATTTTTCACGAGTTTCAACGGCGTATAGCGAAGCTCTAAAAGACTTTATGATACACAGGTATACAGCATGAGCTCTGTGCAATATAATGGAGTCGTTCGACTTGTTACACATCTGGATTTGTAAACTATATTTTGTCATTCCTCCCAGAAACACCCACTTGCATCCGCTGTTGTTTCAAGAACTGATAAACAGATACCCGGTGAGTCTTGATGTTATTGCAGTTGGTTCCGTGATATCTGCATTTGCATGTGTCAATGTTTATTTATCATTTCAGAAAGTCGGCTGGGGGTTGGCCAAAGACTTGGTCAACTACATCACACAGGGCATTAATAATTTCCGAAAGGTACATATATTCCACGGTATATTACCACTACAATAGTTCTAAATTTAGTCCAGTTTTATGTTGAGATATACTGTCTCCCTTTAGATACAAGCGTGTACGATGTTATCTCAACTTCTAAATAGAAAGGTAAACACTTTGAGGAAAGATCTTCTTGGATATTGAAAAGGATGCAGTTTAGATTCACTCCTAACTTTGGTTGTATGCTTTTTCTGAAGGTCTATGGTCAAAACGAGAATATCAAAGCCATAGCAAAACCATTGCAAGAAGCTTTTCATTCAGTAAGTTGATTAAGTTTAAGTCTACATGCATAGCGTTGACCCGTATTGAGAGCTTAGAAGTATATCTAATTTCATCTCTACGCTCAGACATTCCTTCAACTTTCATCTTCTCATGCTGAAATGAAAGCAAAACATTTGAGACAGATTTTGAAGCTGGTATCGCAGTTTGTGAAGATTTTGAAAGCTGACTCAGAGGTGAGCGATAGTAGTAAATTTCAGTAAGGTTTTTGCATGTACAGCATTCAGTCCTGGTGAAATTTCAACTATGTTTTGTAGCTATGGCCTTTGCTGGAGAAAAAAAAGATGGAAGAGTCGTTGGACATTGCCTTTCAAAGCAAGACAGCTGAAAGAGCTAATGATTTGAAGAATTTGATAAGTCGTTTGAAAGATGAGATTATGAGGTTTGTATCTCAACAATATATATGGGTTTCATTGGATGTGTACAAAACATTTCATCCGAGAGAAGAGGTCGTAGTTTTATAACAAGCGATTGCTATCCAATTTAGGAGAAATGATGCTGAAAATACGGGGAAGAAGACGAAAAGAAAAAGAAAATGTAAACCTGGTGAAAGTAACATGTCGGATGAAACATCAAATAACGGACTTGAAAACTTCGAGAGCAAGGATAGTGAGATAACAGTTATGAAGAAAAAGAAGCGCAAAGCAGACAAGGAAGACAGTTGAAGACTGAAGCTACCATGGTACATGTTGTACAGGCACTGCTACTTCGGGCAGGCATCGTACATGATATGAACTGTGTCACTGTGGAGAAGGCACAACTTTACCCCATGGATCATAACCCTCTCCCCGTTTTAATGGAAAAATGGTACAGAAAATCACAAATTAAATAAATGATTTTTTTGAGCTTATTTTGATTGATTGATTACTTTGTAACCATGGAACCTCGCGTCCAGTTCCTGGTCTTGGAATTAAAGATGGCGGACATTTTTTGTAATTTTTTTCATTCCGTTCATAACAAAGGGAGATCGTTTTGTTTCAAGCATCTTTTCTCGCCGATATTCCGCGATAGAGTAATAGTGTAGTTATTCTTTCACCATGCCGATTATTGTGAAGGATTTCTCATGGGAAGAAACAGAAACGAACGTGTTTATCGACCTTCCTTTGAAAGGCGTCGCTCCAAATAAAGTTGACATATTCTCTTCGGGGCAATATTTAAAAGTATGTAGAGTATTATGGTATAAATATTGAATTTCTTAACACAATACGCCGTATCAATAGCTAAGACACTTGAAATTGCAACGAAGTATTAGATTCGCGTGGCATAAAACTGTTCATATTTCACTTTGTCCACTTAAAATATGTTGGTTTTGCAATTTTATCACTCATCAGCCATAACAAGTAAAACAGGTCTATATCAACAGCTCCTAAGGAAATATATTCAGCATTCTATAATAAATTTCAACAATTGCCAGGTAAGTTATCCGCCGTACATGTTTGAAGTCTACCTCAAAGAGAACATAAATGAAAGCGCCAGCAAAGCAACTATATCAAGTGGTCTTGCCAAATTTAAGTATGAAAAATGTGAGCATGGATTATGGAACAGTTTACAAGCATCCGGGGTTGAGGACAAGAAATTCATGGCAGCTGCTCGTCAGAAGGCTGTCGAAGACTCACACAAAAAAGCTGAACTTTTGGCTGAACAAAAGGCAAAGGAGAAACGAGAACAGGAAAGGTTTGCATTGAGAGAACAGATGAAGGTAAGACTGAATAGTTAGCCAGTGTTTGCTGGTATTCTATGATTAGCTGTTGTAGTGTGTGTCTAAACTGCTTGAAACTTACTTTTATATCCATGTTTAAAATATGATTGCAGAAAGATGAGGAGGAAAAGAAAAAAATTGAAGAAGCAAAAGAGAATATCAGAAAAAATGCTGCTGAAAGTTTGGAGAGATGGAAGCAAGAATCAGAACAAATCATGACAGAAAATGGTTCAACCAATCAAAGACAAGATCCTTCAGCTAATCACCATGGAGATATATTTAGCCATGATGATGACATTCATGCTGACGATGAGGATGATGAACATGAAAATTCTCCCAAGGGTGGAAAGTCTAATGTCGATAAAAAAATTCCTTCAAAAAATGACAGTCCAAAGAAGTTCTCAAAAAAAGGTGAGGTTTAGAATTGAACATGACTCACAATAGATGAAAAGAACACCTCTCTAAAGGGGGCTGTCTGGTAACCAAATAAATCAAGTTTTAAATTCTTTGTTTTAGTTAAGAAGAAGAAAGATGTCCCTCCTCCCAGATCAAGTGGAACAATCCAAGTTTCATTTTCACATCGACCATTCAAAACTCCATCACGTGAGTCCAAGGCTCCTGAGGAAGAAGAGGTGAGACTGGCATTAGCTTTATAACCCAACCACAGTAAAATTGTTCTGTAACAAACTACTAGTACTGACCATTTTACTGTCATGTTTTTTTGTAGTGGTTGGCGAAAATGGCCGCTGCAGGTCGAACAACTAAAACTGACAACAATGATGCAGTCGACATGGAGGAAATGAACCCACTTTGGCTAAAAGACAAAGGAAGGTGATTATTATCTTCTTAGCTGCTTATTTATAGGTCTGATTACACTCGCAATTTTCTTCCTTCAACAGATGTGAATGAGTTGATAAGTTACGGATATTCAAATAACAGCACTCACATATCAGAGTACACGTAACTGTCCAGTCGTTCACATCTATCAAAAGAAGAAAATTGCACTAAAATTGTTGTAATTTTTTTGCAGTTCATTCTACAAAAGCGGAAACTTTGTTGCAGCTATAAATGCCTTCACGGCCGCTATCGTTCTTGATGGCAGTATTCCTTCATATCCTTTTCAAAATCCAGCCAAAGGATAAATCCTTTCCAAATATTCCCAGCTGTGCGTGCACAATTAGCTCTGGATACGCGATTAGAGCTGGTGTCGCTTGGACTACGACAGAATTCGATCCGTGTACAATGTAAATCAACAATGACTATCTCAAAAGATAAGCCACTGATTGCCTGCCTCTAGCGCAGAGGTTCTCTTCAGTGGGTTTTCATAACTTGTGCTTTTTCATTTCAATTGCATATATGTGTCCTTAATTCTGTCAAACACTATTTTCCAATCGTGCTGCGTGTCATCTTCAAATGAAGCAATACAGGGAATGCATTCAAGACTGTAGCAGTGTAAGTAACCTAAGTTTTTAGATATAGATACGAAGATATTCTGTATGAATAAAATTAGTTTATAGTTTAGGTTTCCTCCTCAATAAGCGACGATGATCCTTTCTGCAACTCTTGATTGAACAGTTCAGAATACTATAGCCAGATAGAATATGCAGTATTAGTTAATTTGGCTGTCTTATTCACAGGCTCTTGAGCTCCTAACACCGCCAGTTCAAGCAAACGCATTATCAAGATGCAAAGCGCTCGTGAGAAGAGGCACAGCTCAAGCTCAGCTGGAGAACTACGTTGAAGGTAATGTATGACATGTTGCAACAGTACGTTGTTGTTGAACGTCTGCGATGATCCGTCCATATTTATAAAGTACGAGGATCCTTGTAGAAAATTTTATATTTGTCTATTTCGATCATGTAACTTATTTTTTCGGCAAATCAACAAGCCTAGTTGAACACTCTTCTCATATTAATGCATTTATAAAAAGCAGAAAGAACTAAACTAACCTAATTCTTTGAATTTCAGGTCTTATGGATTACGAATCAGCAATAAAGCTGGATCCAAAGAATGTTAACTTACAAGAAGATGCAGAAAAACTTCGCAAGATTATCCAGGGAAACTGAAAAAAGGCTTTTATAACTAACTCTGTCTCGTTCATAAGTCAAAAATCCTCTTTTTCTTGTGGTATAGTGCATTGATCATGTGTTGAAACAATGATAGTTTGCCGTACGAAGCCACAGATGAAGCCACAGACCTAAATTTGATGATTATAGTCTATTCTTCCACTATGAATGGTGTTTGTAAAATCATTTGTGGAAAGCTTGAAATTTTTACGTTCCAACTTCTAATAGATTATTAATCTGAACAGTGAACTAATTTATAGTTTATTCCTATTTATTATTTATATATAGAAACGACATGTACGTTTTTTTATGTATTATGTACTCTTTATAAAAAAATAATGGCGAGTTTCCTGCAACCGTTCATCGTTAGATGCAATGTGCAAACGACCGTATGGATTAATTTTTTCCTCACCCCTCCCTCCTCAGTAATGAAATAAAGTCGTTCCTTTTGTCATGTGACGACTACAAGATCAACCAATCAGAGGTCGAGGTGCAGAATTCAAAAAGCCTCGTGTGATGTGAATGAATTTAAAAGCAGTGTCGAAGTGGTGAAAAAAAGGTTGAAATTTATTATATTCTGTGCTGTAAAGAAGGACGATCTCTAGTTTATCGTATCAAAGGCATCCTTTGCTAACTCTCGGAGTAATTTCTGTAGTTTTATCTATCTAAAAAGGAACGAAAATGGCGCAAAGACGATTTGGAAATGTAAGTACCCGTACCGTATATCGATTCTCGAACGAACGAATTGTTTGTGTTATGATTGTGGACAAATCTCATGCTTCGTGCTTTTTCTTCAGGTTCTTTCGACTATTTCAGAAGGAAATAACCGAGAAAATAATATCGGGATGCGAGGCAAAGGCGCTGCTCAACGCGCGACTAGGGCAACCCTTGGTGATATTGGAAATAATGTTGGGACATCAATTCACGATGGAAAGGTCAGTTTTGTTTTTTTATTCAAAAAATTTGCTGCGCAAAATTCTCGCAAAACATTTCAACAATAGGTTGTCCCTGTAGGTTGTTACACGCACTCAAAAAGAGCTAAACATTCACACACGTCGACCTCTTCACAAATCCAAGTCGACAACATCGTTGTTGCCAAAAGCAGAGTTAAAAAATGTCGAGAAGAAGGAAAGCGTCCCCTTGAGAATCACGGAGCCCATGGACATGGATGGTGTCGTTGAACAGGTCTCGAAAGCAATGAAACATTGTGAAATCACAGATATTGATGCTGATGATCACGAAAACCCGCAGTTATGTGCTGAATATGCGAATGAAATCTATCGCTACTTATTGGAATACGAGGTAATTTTGGATTATGTCATTTAAATGACCAAAAGTGGTGTGTCTATTGCATGCCCTGTTGCATTAAAATATTTAACCAAGCTGTGCAGTCTAAGGTTACTGGGATGAAGGTTGTAAACCATAAGATCTTGCTTTTCAACTCCCACTGTGGAGCTGAAAGATCAGTCCTAATTTTGTGCATTTTATGTGATTATTGTTGCTTTCTCTTTTAGAGAAATTTTATCATCCATGATTACATGAACGATCAGAAAGAAATAAATGCAAGAATGCGGTCAATCCTTGTTGACTGGCTCGTACAAGTTCATGAAAAGTTTCGTCTTCTCCAAGAAACTCTTTACCTGACTGTTTCCTTCGTTGACAGATATTTAGCTGTAAGCACCAGTTTTGTATCAAGGACTTGATTTTTCATGATTGCATCCATTAAACATACAACAATTCACTGACATTTTACAGAGAGAAACTGTGCTGAGAAGTGAACTCCAGTTAATTGGGGTGACTGCAATGCTCTTGGCTTCAAAGTATGAGGAAATGTATGCTCCAGAGATTGGAGACTTTGTTTACATAACAGATCAAGCCTATGACAAATGCACCATCCGCAAGACTGAATCCAAGATGTTTGAAGCCTTAGACTACCAACTTGGTGATCCCCTGTGTCTTCACTTTTTGAGGAGAAATTCCAAAGCTGCTGTTGTAAGTTACCTGGTTCTATATCTTAAGTGTTTTGAGTTGAATTTAGTTCCAGGGCAGTCTCTAAGTTTTCACTATTTCTTCTTGTATAGTCTCGTTCTGAAACGCACACAATGGCAAAGTTTTTCATGGAATTGATGCTGGTTGACTATGATTCAGTAAAGTTTCTTCCATCTTTGAAGGCTGCAAGTGCTTTATATCTATCTTTGAAACTTCTTGACAAACAGGACTGGGTAAGTGTAGAGATTTTCCAACAGTGCTGTAATTTACTGAAACCTACTCTCTATAAATTACTATAGTTGACCATCCTTCAAATTAGAGGAAGGTATGAATTGTCAAACCACAATTACTTGGATAAAGGGGTATCCTGCAGGGGGGTGCATAAGAGGTTACATGTCCGGGTGCATAAAAGCTAATATTTTTACAGTTGAGTTGTGTTGTTAAAATTAATTTCGTTTTTCCCTAGGATTCAACGTTAGAACATTACAGTTCGTACACGGAGCGCGCCCTAAAACCTTGCGTCCGACGTCTTGCGCAGTTGGTGATGAAAGCGAAGAACAAGGACTCAAAGCTGACCGCAGTTGCGAACAAATATGCCAAACATAAATTCCTTAAAGTTAGCCTGTCGCCAGCTCTTGCGAGCGATCAAATTGACCACTTCGCCGACTCGCAGTGGTGACTGATTGATTTTTAAATCATCGTAATTCCATTGGACTAAAGCATTAGCTGGTGCCCATTTAAAGAAGAATTTTATGCTGATTAGTATTTTATTAGTTTTAGACTGTCTGGATTATAAAGATTATAGTTGTTTTTATTTATTTTCCGTTATCAATGCGTGTACCAGTATATAGGGAAGTAACCTCGATTTTGTATTCGGTTTTTATGCTGGGCTACAAGAGTATGGTACATGTGCAATTTGCAATAAAGAATGTAATAATTTTCCTACATAATTGTAACAAAAACCATAAGCATGTACTTTCAGTTGACCTTGCTATTCGTACAACCATATTTTAAATTTTAATCATTCCAGAAAGCGGACATTTGGTAGCTAATTTCATTAACGTAACACTTTGTTAAGTGGTGCAGGTCAACTTTCATCCAATTAATGTGAAAATGTAAATAAGAAGGAAGGGTAGATACGAAATAAAATCATAAAAAATCACGCGTGAACTCTCGCCGTTAAGTCTGCTATCAGCGAAACTGACCAAAAGTCCATACACATTTTTCTACAAAAGCAATTCTTTTTTTTTCATTTTTATGACCTTTTTACCTGGTGAATTTGAGCTGCGAAATTAGAGTAAATTTGATTAAATTGCGACGCATAAATGGATAGAGCCAGGTTTCCATTTAATCGTTTTAATCTCAGGGTTTTCTCAAGGGCCTAACGTGCTTATTTATTGGCTTGATTCGTCTCCGCATTGAGTACTCGCAGTTTGAACACTGCAGGATTTCCGCATGAATTTCGATTTATTCATGTCGTTGCGCTCGAGTTTTGCGCTGTGCTCCACCAACAAATGATGGTATTCAAGTAACCATATGGCGTGCCAACCGCCGGTTAAACAAACTACCTTCTGCATAACTAAAATGCCAAAAACTCTTCAGTCCAGGGAATTGGCCTATCCTCAAACAAGTTTCGCAAATCACAAACATCTGGCAAGAAAGAGGAGAGGTCATTTCAGAGAATTGTGCAGTAAAGTTCAATGTACATAAAAATAATTCCCTAGTTGGTAAGGGTAGGGATAGTTTAGTCTTGCGCAATATATAATATATCGTCTTCTGACATCGTGATATGCACGAATTTACGTCGAGAACAGTACATTATATCGTTTTAAGAGTAAATTATTTAAATAATCCTTTCTTTAGGGAAAGAAATGCAACCAAAAAGATATAATATATAAAATTCTTGGGTAATTGTACCGTACCAAGAGAGGGGTGGGTAAGTGGAGCATGCCCAATTAGTGACGTAACAATTCACCGCTTGCAGCTTTTCAAACTCAACTCTGTGACTCTGTCAAGATAAACTTGGACGAAAACTACATGTATTTGGCTTTTTCTCACGATATTTTACGATGAGACGCTCTGGAAGTAAAGGGATCATCGAAACGGATTGTTATTGCAAAATTCGATTACTCGATGACTCAGAAATATCGTGTGAATTCAAGGTAGGAATGCTGCAAAACATTACTAGGATTACATGCATGTCGTAATCGACCAGAGAGCATAGTTTATGAATATTATTGTTGGCAGGCGTTTTCGCGGTGTCTGTGTATTAGAAAAGATCGATAAGAGGTCTATGCAGTATACTAGATTACAAAAGAATGCTTTGTTCAACGATCCAGCACTTGGATCGTCAATAAACAAGTATTTTTAGAAGTCACAAGATCAAATGTAAAATTATCTACAGTATCCTTTCGCAACAGAGGTCAGCATCGCTTCAAAGATAATTTTGAAATCGCCGTAAAAGATCATGTTAGAGTCAGATATCTTAAGTAATAATTCGACCTGATCTAGCTAATTCAGTATTATTTGCTTCCTTCTTCGTCTATTAAGTACCTAAAAATATTTGTCAGTTTTGCTACTTGGCGTTTGTTTACCTTGATCAGATCAAGTAGTCAAGCCGGGGGAAATCAAGTATATATTTGAACGCATTCTATCATTTATTCAATCGACAAATTCATGCAAAATATTTCAATTGACGCTGCAAAGTTACGTCAGACCTTATAGCGTTTAAAAAATAAATAGAGGTAAAATATTTTAAACGATATATATTTTAAATTTATTGCCCAAGCAGCATTTAGTCAAGTATGACAGCCGAGAGAGATCAGATTTAGTTAATTATGAATGAGATTCAGAAATCTTCGAAAAAATTAAACAGAAACATGTTATACTGTTTGAAATATCTCAAATTTCACCCTGGATCCTGGTGGTACTTGCAGACCATGCCAAATTTGCCCTCAAAATGCTTGCCATGGCAAACATAATATCAGGTATTTTATATTTATTCATGAAAAATGGGAAAATTTAATATAATTGTAAAAAAATTTAATGAAAGTTGTTGGTTTCAAAGGCTAATGTTATTAAAAAGCTTGCCTCCTGCTGATTTGTTTAGCATATCACAAACTCTAAATTTTGGAAAGTATAAGTTTAGCTGTTTGTAGTGGAAAAGACTTAAAAGGCAAAAGGCTGCTAATATCAATGTGTTATGGCATTATATAATATAAGCTCACATGGGCTTGTATGATATAATGCATATGGATCATACTCTTGTCTTGTGCATGCATGTGTGTGTGTGATATCTTTCTATAGACTTGGCCAAGTCTATTTCAAATTAATAAATAAATGCCAAAACATCCCACATCTCTTTTTCACACACTTGTCATTTGTGTCTAAAACACCTGTTAAGAACACTTTATCATCCTGATGAGTGGGTTCACTTAAAATAGCTGTGGATTATTATCTTTTGAATATGTTTCCCCACAATTTTCTCAGCATCTGATTTGCATCACATCCCTTGGCATCTGGACCTAACTCTAAATTGTGTGCCTTTTTTGCAGAGAGACTCCAAAGGTCAGGTTGTTTTTGATCAGTGCTGCAAGGAACTTGATCTTTTAGAAAAGGATTACTTTGGCCTTCGTTATGTTGATACAGACAAACAAAGGGTTGGTTTTTACCTTGATTAGACACCAATACCACATAAAGTCAAGTCGTAAATGTAAACAGAATATTCAGTGATTAACAATGTTTGCTCTTTCAGCACTGGCTAGACCTCAACAAAGGCCTTATCAAGCAAATGAAATGTGAGTTTTTTACTATTGTATATGCCATTCTCAAAGCTATTCTCAAACCTAAATGTTTCTGATGATGGGAAAGTTCTTTCTCAAAGTTCAACAGCAAACAATAAAGGTGCTGTAAATGGCAACCTATTTTTATCTCCCATAAAATAGAAATTGAAATTGAAATGAACCTAAATCAGTACATTATTTCATTTCAGCAAAACCTCCTTACACTCTCTTCTTTCGAGTGAAATTTTATCCCCAAGATCCAGGAAAGATTGTTGAAGAAATAACACGATATCATATATTTGTGCAAGTTAAAAGAGATATACTTCATGGACGGTAGGGCATAGTTTGGTTGCAAAATGCAGGCTGCCTCATGCAGATGTGATAATAGGCTCGTTATTGGCAAATTAAGCTGATTTTACTTGCATCCTTTGACCTTAGGCTGTTATGTTCATTCAATGATTTGGCAGACCTTGGTGGATACATTGTTCAAGGTAATGTTCAAGGTTCATGGTGGTAGTTTAATATAAAGATGCAGAGTGTTAAGGGAATGTTTTGTGATAATGACAATGATTCATAATGCATGGTTTCTTGTGTTTCCCAGATGAACTTGGTGACTATGATCCTGAGGATCACAAAGATGGATATTTGTCTGAGTTTAGAGTTGTACCTAAACAGGTATTTTGTTCAAACATAAATTGACTAAAACTGATTATTTGGGATTTTGTGAGCTTATTACTGTAACTAAGCAACATGTATGACTTGTAGAATGAGAAGCTCGAGGCTAAGATTGCAGAAAATCACAGGAACTTAAGGTACTTGATCTTTCTACCAATACTGAATTTGGATTCCTGTACAGACTTTCATTTGACTGAATTTCTTCTTGCTATAGTGGTCTTACACCGTCTGATTGTGAAAAGGATTTCCTTGATAAAGTTAAATTGTTGGAAATGTATGGAGTTGACCCTCATCCATGCAAGGTAGGCTGCTTATGAAGAGAAAGAGTGTCGCAGACTCCAATATGAAACAAGTCACAAATACTTTTGTGCTGCCTCAAGTAAGACTTCAATGTAAAATGGTCTTTTAACTATTTTTATTTACAGGATCAAGAAGGAGTACAGTTGTATTTGGGGCTCACACCAGAAGGAATTGCCATTATTCGTGAAGCGAAGAAAGTCTCTGGTTTTCCTTGGTAAGTAAGGCATGGGTCATCAAATATCAACATCACCTTTCTCACACGCATTTCTCACACGCCGGGTTTTCAATGTTCTTCCAGGGCTGATGTTCTAAAGGTCTCCTATGATAGTAAAGTATTTTATGTTCAAATTCAGAAGGAAGAGGTGAGATATGCTACGTGTGAACAGAATATCTAGAAATTAAACACTCACTGCACTTTACTATTTTCCTCTTCAATGGAAAAATACGTAAGTACTGCGAGTTAATGTGTTAACTTTGTATTTTTCAGCGCAAGGCGAACTACGGATTCCGTCTACCAGACCACGGGGCTTGCAAGCATTTATGGAAATGTGCTATTGAACATCACACGTTTTACAGGTACAGTCAGTTGTTATACCAGATCTGATGCTTAATGCACCGTTATTCTTAAGACTTTGTCACCACAATCTTGTCATAGCTACATACTATGGTCATTTGTTCTTTGCTTATTGCCCGTGCTGTTTCATTTAGTAACGAGATAAAGCCGAAGGTGCGAAGAACCTCTAGTTTGTCGCCACAGCGATTCTTTAAGCGCCACTCGAGATATCAATACAGGTTAGTATGTTGGTACGTTGTGCATTTGTGATGGCACGTAGAATCAACGAATCTGTGTAGAAGAAAATAACTGTTTTTTATCGTTTAGTTGTGTTTATCTTTTAGTGGACGAACTCAAAACGAGGTTATTAAAGATAGTCTCAGTATCCAACGTCCTAACCCCGAGATAAAAAGGTAATATAGTCGAAATATTTGTTACTCTTTCTGGACATACAGTAGTGACGCTTATTCACGAGAAACGCACGTGCATCAGTATTGGTCAGTTCTGAAATGACACTTGCATTTTTTGTTGCGATCTTAGCTGCGATTTCCTTTTTTGATAGATGTGAATAAGTGAAAAGTTACGAGTGCTCGTTTACGAGAACAAATGTATCAGAACATTCGTGACTAACTCGCTCTGTTTCATCTGTCAAAAGTAGAAAGTCATACCAGAGTTTGCTAATAGTGTAACATTGTACATATTTGCCATTTCTAGAACGCCAAGTATTCGAATCTCGAGTAGACAAGATGCCGGGTCGAAGAAACCTTCTGAAACCGCGAACAACAACCGAAATTCAGCAGATACTCCCACCGGTGGTAGTTCAGCAAGTACATCGTCGGGCGCAGACCCCCTGAAGGAATTCGAGACCGAGCATATTCCGGATGTCCCGCCCGAGGAACAAAACCACTCGCACACCAACGTTGAAGTAACCGATGGCTCGACGAGGACTGGAACTGAGAACGGCCCAGTTGCTGATGTTGGCGCGATGATGAGAGAGAGCGCGAAGCCTGAGAACGACGGAAAAACAGCCCTGTCTGTGCTATTTATATTCTTATTGCTAGCACTGGTGATTATACCCATAGCAGTTGTATTACAGATGAACAAAGAAGGCATGAAGTCATCTTCAACATACAAGAGTTTCACCTCATGGTTTGGGTAAGATACTGGAGCCAGCGTTCTTTGATGTCAGTGGACTTGTCACAAGAAGCATGCTCGTTCGACGAACACAATACGCTTGCGTACATTTACTTTGAAATAAGAGCAATCAAGGGGTATTTAAGAGAGTACATTGAAGCTGTTGTTCGAACTGTCGTGAAGTGTAATTAGTTGCATATATTTTATTTTTGCTCCATGTAACAAGTATACTTAAATTAAGACTATTTTAAATTCTTAGCAAGTAGTATAGGCTGCCGGGATTAAAGTTTCGTAAGCTCATCTGAAATGGATTGATTACTTTTGGTTCACTTATTCCACTACGTCCAGTGCACTAAACCCCGTTTCCCTCAGAACGCGCATGTGCATTTTCACTCTGCACGTCTCATCATCATTGCGCGTGCCAGAAACAGAATAAATTGCGTCAAGATCTCTCTATATATTGCTGGAGTGAACGTAAACATCGCTTCCGTTTACGTGCGCAGACGTCGTCTCTCGAAGCCTCTTTTACATTTGTTCTCCGTTTTGGTTAGTTCGAAAGTTGACTCAGGGAACTTAACCAAGAAATAAAAATGGTAAGATTATACATCCTGTTACAATCTATAACGATCAAACATCATTGATGGCTTGTCCGTATT
The DNA here is from genome assembly GCF_004324835.1 of Dendronephthya gigantea. NCBI lineage: Eukaryota > Metazoa > Cnidaria > Anthozoa > Malacalcyonacea > Nephtheidae > Dendronephthya > Dendronephthya gigantea. The sequence goes on along the minus strand of NW_021163105.1, from coordinate 118,566 downwards.
ATATCACCAATATTTTCAAGGCTTCGCCACCGTAAAACATGAAAAATACGACTTGAAAGTCGCGCATTGATTCGTAAATTTGTCCAAGTATCCATTCATGATAAATCAGTTGAACTTTAGTGCTCCTTTTAGCCAATTTTAACGTAGATTTGTTTTTATTTGTTATAGGTGAACTTTACAGTGGACCAGGTCAGAAAATCTTTTAATTTTATTCATTTTTATAGCCATATTCACGATAAATATTGAATTTATCTCATTGAAAAAAATAGTATATGCTTACGTATATGCCAGTGGTGCAATCCGAGTATTATAATATCCGAGTAACTAAGTATTACTAGTCGTTTAAACATGAAATCATTTGAAAAACTATTTTGTACTGTAGATTTAAAATGTACAGGTTTTTTTACTTTTTAAAAATAATGGCCCATTTGTATCAATATTAAAATTGGTTAGTCTGAGTGGTGTACAAGTAATATGGTGTGGTTGGCTGCTGTTTGCTGTCCAGGATTGTTTAGTAGCATGTTTCAGGCACTACACATGCCAGGTCCAGCATGAGATTGGGATCATTTTGGCATTGTGAATATTGCATGAAGTTTTGTGCAAAAAGTTTGTGTTTAAAATTATTAATAGGCTTAATTAAGTGCCTGTGACAAAGATTCTGTTGAAAATTAATCACTGCAATTTAAGCCCTTCTCAAGAATATTCACAATGTAAATTAGTAGACCGAGGTTCTTTGCCGTGTGTTAACTTACAAATAGTTCAGAACTAAATTAGACTTGGTGACCACAAATCTTACCATTCACCAACAGTTTAAATATTTTCACTGTAGATCCGTGCGATCATGGACAAAAAAGCCAACATCCGGAACATGTCGGTTATTGCTCATGTGGACCATGGCAAATCAACCCTAACTGACTCCCTTGTGAGTAAAGCTGGTATCATTGCTTCCCAAAAAGCTGGGGAGGCCAGATTTACTGACACAAGAAAGGATGAGCAAGAACGATGTATCACAATTAAGTCCACGTACGTATGTTCTTGCTTTTTACAATGAAAAATAGGGTTTTCAAAACAGAATATCCTTTATTTCATGTTTGTGTTTAAAAATAAATTGTTTACTAGTAAAGAACCTGATATACCTGGTTTGTTTCTCATAAATTCAGGGCTATTTCCATGTATTATGAATTGGCTGAGAAAGACATGGGATATATTGAACAGGAAAAAGATGGCAATGGTTTCTTGATTAATCTGATTGACTCCCCTGGCCACGTTGATTTCTCCTCTGAAGTCACTGCTGCTCTACGTGTGACTGACGGAGCTTTAGTTGTTGTTGATTGTGTTAGTGGTAAGTTTTGCATATGTGAATGCTATTCTACAAGATCCTTTGTAAGTTATAGTTTTCATCAATGTTGATTCAATGTTTTCAGGTGTGTGTGTGCAAACTGAGACTGTCTTACGTCAGGCAATTGCGGAAAGGATCAAACCAGTTTTGTTCATGAACAAAATGGACCGTGCTTTGTTGGAGTTGCAGTTGGAACAAGAAGATCTTTACCAGACCTTCCAGCGTATAGTTGAGAGTGTGAATGTAATCATTGCCACGTACAGTACCGAAGATGGACCTATGGGGAATATTCAGGTACCATTCAAAAAGCTTATGTTACACCAGTTGTAAAAAATAAATCCTTTTCATACTCACTATTTCCTATCAAATGTTTATTGGTGATTCATTGTCACAAGTAATATTGTAAATATGTTATGCTATTTTGTCTTCAGGTTGATCCAACCAAAGGTACCGTTGGTTTTGGATCAGGACTTCATGGCTGGGCTTTCACCATGAAACAATTTGCAGAGTTTTACTCAGCTAAATTCAAAATCGAGCCTGCCAAGTTGATGAAGCGATTGTGGGGCGATCAATTCTACAATGCCAAGGAAAAGAAGTGGGCTAAGACGTATTCTGACGGTTATGTCCGGGGTTTCAATCAGTTCATCTTGGATCCAATTTACAAGGTATGATATTGAATTGTCTAAACAATTTGAAAATATTCCATGTTCTTTTCAACACTTGTTGTGTTGTTGCCTTTATGATTAAGTCAGCAAAGTCCTAGAATCTCTGTGTACTTTGTTCTGAAGGTTTTTGATGCAATTATGAACTTCAAGAAAGAGGAAACAAGCAAACTTCTTGAAAAGTTGAATGTCAAACTTGTTGGGGAAGATAAGGTGAGTCTACAAAGACTTGATACAAAGTGTGGTAAAAAGTTATTATAAAAGAAAAGAATCTCATTTTATGGGTTATTGGGTCATATAAGTATAGATAAGTACAATATGTTGGTTAGTCTAAAGCATGACACATTGTCTTCTGCTGGCCAGTTTAATCTAAACACTTGATATTTTCACAATCAGGACAAAGAAGGCAAGCCATTGTTGAAAGCGGTCATGAGAACTTGGCTCCAGGCTGGTGACGCTTTACTTCAGATGATAACCATTCATTTACCATCACCCGTCACTGCGCAGAAGTACCGTATGGAAATGTTGTATGAAGGTCCTCATGATGACGAAGTTGCGTTGGGTATCAAGAATTGTGACCCCAAAGTAAGTTGCTATTTTTTGTGGCATTGTAGATGTGAGAGTTGATCAAATTTGGTCAGGCAATCCAACTTCTGTTGTCTAAAATTTTAATGGTTTTTTTCAGGCACCATTGTGTATGTACGTATCCAAGATGGTACCCACCAACGACAAAGGTCGTTTCTATGCTTTCGGGCGTGTTTTCTCTGGAATTGTGTCAACGGGACAGAAAGTTAGAATTATGGGACCACATTATGTGCCAGGAAAGAAGGAAGATCTCTACCAGAAGCCTATTCAGAGGTACAGTTTCATGTGCTTGTGGTTATGATGGTTAACGCTTATGTCATGACATGGAATGTTGTTACAAGTGTAAATAGATTCATTCTTCCAACAATATTCTTTTAATTTTTTTTGTAGAACTATCTTGATGATGGGTCGTTACATTGAGCCAATTGAGGACGTCCCATGTGGTAATATTGTTGGACTTGTCGGAGTTGATCAATATCTTGTTAAAACTGGAACAATCACAACTTTTGCTGAGGCACATAACTTAAAGGTATGTGGTAAAAACCAGCTGAAAACACCTTTGTTTTCAGCAGTTTCTTTTAAAATGAAATGGAAAGTTTAGGAAGAGGGTTCTTTATTCTCAAAATAGAAATTCTTTTTTGTAATAATATTCAAAGAATTTAAAACATGCAAGCTGAGAGTCCTCTTTTCTTCCTGAATTGAACTTTGGGGCAAAGAGAGATTGATTTTTTGTAATGTATGTTTCAGGTTATGAAATTCAGTGTATCACCAGTTGTCCGTGTTGCTGTTGAGCCAAAGAACCCAGCTGACTTGCCTAAACTGGTAGAAGGTTTAAAGAGACTTGCCAAATCTGATCCTATGGTTCAGGTAATATGCAGTATTCAGATCTCCAAACACAAACGCGCAGTATCAGTAATTCTGCTTGAGAGATTTAGATTGAATTTAAATCTGTCAAGATGATGACTAAGTTCAGTCGTAAAGAATACAAAATTCATTTAGAATACAAAATTTAACTCAGAGTTATTCTGTTTATATTTTATTAAAATACTCGGTGTTTCCGGCAACAAATGACATTGTGTTTCGTGTTTTTGTGCAGTGTTTAATCGAGGAAAGCGGTGAACATATTGTTGCTGGCGCTGGAGAACTCCATCTCGAGATTTGCCTGAAAGATTTGGAAGAAGATCATGCGTGTATTCCGTTGAAGAAATCAGATCCTGTCGTGTCGTATCGTGAGACTGTCACAGCCGAGTCCAGTCAAACTTGTTTATCAAAATCACCCAACAAACACAACAGATTGTTTATGGTTGCCGCACCGCTTCCAGATGGCTTACCAGAAGCTATTGATCAAGGTTATTAATTAACACTTATTCACTGCAAACGAAGGAAACATTATTTTTATATTCAAGCGTGGTTGCTCATTTTTACTACCATTTTGCCCTTCTTCTTATTGATATTATTGTTTACAAACAGGTGATGTTTACCCAAGTCAGGACATCAAAGCACGTGCCCGACTTTTGGCCGAAAAATTCGAATTTGATGTGACGGAAGCCCGTAAGATCTGGTGCTTTGGACCAGAGACCAGCGGTCCGAACATGGTCATTGATGTCTCAAAGGGAGTGCAATACTTGAACGAGATTAAGGACAGCGTGATCGGCGGCTTTCAATGGGCGTCCAAGGAGGGACCGTTGTGTGAAGAAAATTTGCGTGGTGTGAGATTTAACATCCATGATGTCACTCTCCATGCTGACGCCATTCATCGTGGAGCTGGCCAGATCATGCCGACTGCTAGAAGATGTATTTACGCTTGTGTCTTGACAGCCAGTCCAGGTCTTCTTGAACCTGTATACTTGTGTGAGATTCAGGTACGTGATACGTATAATACCTTTCTGATAATGACGTCGAACGCAAAGGTCTGATGTGACATGAAGTTCCATTGGCTCCGCAAAACTAACCACCAATAAAACTTCGTGTACCATTAGGCTGTTCGTGTTTGACGTCATTATGACCTCGCAAATTAACCGCGCAAAAAACGCAATAAAAATTTTTAAATGCTTATACATAACCTTATGTAAAATATGGATATTTTAGTGTCCTGAAAATGCTGTTGGAGGTATTTATGGTGTGTTAAACCGTCGTCGTGGTCATGTGTTTGAAGAGATGCAAGTCGCTGGAACTCCAATGTTTGTGGTCAAGTCGTATCTTCCCGTAAACGAATCGTTCGGTGAGTACCAACAAATTATCTAATTGGTATTTGTCGCTCAGTCACGTGTGTGATGAGTTGAGCTCTATATAAATAATAACTGGAGCGGTTGAAGATATTCTATTAGGTGCAGAAATTTTATAGCTGAACTTTAAATTACTGGAGCGCGAAAGCTGAAAAATGGCGGCTTGTTGTATAGCAATTTCTGAAAAGGTTTCACGTTTTTATTGTCCAGCTTCGCGCTAATATTTTCGTAGCTATGCTTCTCAATTTGAGTCTTAAACGCGTAAGTTTAGTAAAAAAGGTAAGATTATGATCTATGCAACTACAGTTATTAGTTTCCTGTGTTCTGTGTTTAATGTAAATATGTTGTGTTTGTAGGATTCACGGCAGATCTTCGTTCCAACACCGGAGGTCAGGCGTTCCCTCAATGTGTGTTTGATCATTGGCAAACACTGCCTGGTGATATCTCTGATCCAACATCCAGGCCTGGAAAGGTTATTGTGGACACGAGAAAAAGAAAGGGTCTAAATGAAGGCATCCCACCGCTTGATAAATACCTCGATAAATTGTGAAGCAATCGAACTCAGGACACGGCGCTATAGACCAGGAGATACTTGATGTAGTGTTGTAATGAAATGGCTTATATTGTGCGGGTTTAAAATTGTAATATGATAGGATTAACTGCCTGTGTAAACTTGAGGTTGCTAATTATATAAAATAATCCTAAAGCATTCTCTTTATCTGTGGAAAAGTTTACTGAATACTGGAAATTGTAGGATTCAACTTTACAGTTGGAATAGCAGGAATGACGAAATACCGGTGGGGGGGGCGAAATCACGGTGGGGGGGGGCGAATAACATGGATTTTGTGCTAGTGAACTCGATAAAGACTGGAGCGATAACTGAGAGTTATTTGGCCGCCATCTTCAAGGCCATTATTAAGCTGAGGCACTCCCTGGGTACGAGAATTACCCGTTGCTTTCTATTTTCAGAGATACAATGCAGCAATGCGTGAATGATGAAAATCTCTTCGTTTTTAGTTTAAAAAATACATTTCAAAACGTAACACGTCACGTACATGCGCGTCACGCTCAAATTTATTGTTCGACTAGGTCTTTCACGACGATTTTTGGGCTGCATATTTCTTGAAGTCCTTGGCCAGGCAAACCAGTTGATCGTTCTTTTGTTTCCCGGTAAATTGAGCTTTTTTTGTCTTCACAACTTTTTGCACGTACTCGACGATGTCACCTTGAAACAGAAGATAGAAATGTCTTAACGCGCATTAACTGAAGGCTATAATCACAATCTGGGTGAAAATAAATAGTTTCGCCTAGTTCTGGCATTCAGATGGTAAAAACGCGTAAAACGTCTGAATTGTTGAATCCTGAATTTGTCCAGCCAGTCCAGTGTGAACTGTGTGTGGATAAACTGCCTGGGTTCGAGGTTGGATGAACTCTACGTCAGTGCCGGTCCTGGGGTTAATTTCCCGGGTGTTAATCAGTCCCCAGTGTGCTCAATGTCCCCTCACCTGGTTGTCTTCCACCAACGTATTGCTCAAGTTTCTTTCCTTTATTATAGACATTGAGAGTAGGAAATCCTTCTATTTTATTAGCTGCACATATTGCCGCTCCTTTTTCGCTGTCACATTGGATCTAAAAAACCAGGTAAAATGGTTATTATAGTCTAGAGCGGTTATAACACTCTTTGACTAAGAACTGAGGAACATATGCTTTCGTTTTTGGGAAATTGTCGCCTCTCAAATGTTTTTCGTAAATCCTCAATGCTATTGGACTATTTACAAAAATCTCTCGAGCAGATTAGGCCAAGGAATAAGTATATAAGGATATCGTAGACTCCACGTTCGGCATGCCTTACCTTAATCAAATGAACTTTTTCTTTCAAGTCTCCTTGTGAGATCGTCTCTGCAGCTTTCTCGAAGCTCGGAGCCAAGCGAACGCAATGAGGGCACCTAGTTTTAACAACAAAATAGTTCAAAATTGATTTTAATACTTACCGTTGATCCACAGGCAAAGATATATTCAATCCCACTAATGCCCGAAAGATGTAAAAAGCGTAGAGCGATTGCTAGGAAAAATAATCTTGGATTTTGTTTTGTTTTGCAAACAGAACTGATCGTATGACTTCAATACCGGCGGCTGCAATCGAATGCAATTAAGAACCAGACTCTCGTTAACCGTTTTAAAAAACAATTCTTCAACACAGGGCAGCTATAATTCGCTCCGAAATTGAAAGGTGGGGTATATAAAATCCGCGGTGAAGATCGATCGCAACAATCTTTTATTTAATGTTTCTTTCTTAAAAACCATTTTCCTACCATGAGGCAAAGAAGTCGACAATTGCTACATCCGTTTTGGAAAGATCATCCTTTAGTTCTTCCCATTTTTGAAACTCTAGAACTGCCGTGCCCTCAGAGGACCATAGTTTTGTTAAAACTAGGACTGTTGCGAACACAAATCGTAAGAGCGCCATTTTTAGATGGTTAAAAGCAAAGATGAAATACTAATGCGTCTATAAATTCTATGGCTAAACGACTTGTTCCGCACGAGAGATTTTACTGCAACATGCAAGTCCGTTCAAGCGGTTGCAGTTTAACAATTGGGTACCTGGCGGGGAAATTAAGGTTTTACGTTTAAGTTTTACTCGTGAATATCTGCAATGTGTTTTAAAATGCCGCTAGGGAAATTTTCTTAGTCTTAGTCATAAGAAAGAGTTCAAGAGTTCAAATCTATAACTTACAAAATAGTTCAATTTCATATTTGACTATACCATTCTGGATCATTTTGTAAGAAATATTTTGGCTGATAACTTTATTTATCGTGTTCCTAATCATTGATCCATACAATCAATAAAGATTTGTATGGAAATTTATAATATGAAAAGTATATACAATTTTTTCGCAAGCGATATGAAGAATAAACTTTGAAACAATAAACGTACTATCAACATCCCGCCTTGATCTGTCATAATCCCGTTAGGAAAACAGGTTGTTTTCTGGTGGTTTTGGAGGGGGCTTTGTTCTCGCTTTTTTACACAAGAAGAAATGAAATAAACCTGTTCAGAGACTATTGTTGTCTTCTCAAAACAAAAAATGAAGGATTTCTTTGCTGAAGAGCTGAAGGAGTAGGTTATTTGGTGGCTGTAAAAACTCCTTGTCCTAAAGACGGTGTGGTCTATGATGACAAACTAGAAGAAAGAAAAGTTGAGGTGAAATTTAAACTTGAAGTTGGTCGACTGGATGTATCCCTGGTTCGCGAGCGCTAAATCAGCCTTGAAGACTTGCAAAATCAATGAAGCAGCGTTCAAGACCAGTGGACAATGAACATGTTTGAAAACCAATGATTTTTTAAACTGGAAGGCTATTTCTTATCCTATGTAAGTAAGCACCTTTATATACATATATATGCTTTATTGCACGCCTACGTTTAAGGTATCTTTCTCAGGTAGTTTTGACACAAATACTACCTACACTGAACGACGACGAACGGTCGCGTTGTTCAGACACAATTCGTGCGTTTGAGATACCTTTCTCAGGTAGTTATGACACAAACCGCGACAAATTATTGTAGTATAGTACTATACTTTCACTGGTACTTCAAATTTGACATATCTTTTAGGCAGTTTAAACTTCGGCAGGCTGCATGGATAGAATCTAGGTGGAAACGTATCGCATACTGTATTATCAAGTTACCACCCCTGGCTTTATTAGAACACTGCTATACGTTTAAGTTGACCAAAACCTCTTTGTTTTTTTCAGACTTCTCGATGTCTTCAAACGAAGAAAAAGCTATCTATGTCCTAGAACAACTGAACGAACAGCTGTTATGTCCAGTTTGTCTAGAGAAGTTCACTGAGCCAAAATTGCTGGGTTGTCATCACACATTTTGCACCAAATGTTTGATGCGGATCATAAATAACTATGAATCCCCCCACGTCACATGTCCGACGTGTCGAGATGAAACTGAAATCCCAGAGAAGGGCATCGAAAGCCTTCCGACAAATTTCTTCGTCAACAATATGCTGAGCTATTTATCGCTGGATGGCGAGCAGTTGGAGAAATTGAGAACTGAACGGAAATGTGAGACGTGCGATGAGCCAGAATTGGCTGATGTTGCAACTTCGAAATGCGTTGACTGTTCCAAAGTCTTGTGTGGCGCATGCGTAGCTGATCATAAACGAGCCCGCGCTACATTGGATCATAGAGTTGTTGCGCTTCTGGGCTGTGACACAGAGGCTGATAAACAAGAATTAGATCGGTATAGCGTCAGTTTCTGTAAGACGCATACAAGAAATGTCATCAAGTATTATTGTATCACGTGTGACACGACCGTTTGCCGAGTGTGTACGATCTTGGAACATCGTGAACACAGGTATACCTAGATCTTTATGTACAATCTTCAGTAAGTTGGCTAAATATTTAAACGTTTTTACTCTTTACGACATACAGATATGTCTACCCAAAGGAAGCATTACCAGAGCAGAAAGAAGAGATCGCAAAGCTTCTCGGGACGACTAAAGACCGAATCCCTGAACTCAAAGACGCACTAGGAATGGTGCGAGAGATGTCGGGAAAATTAGCCGACTGCAAGACGACAATTGTCGAAGAGATTAAGCGGAACGCGAACGAACGGGTAGCCGCCCTCAGAGACGCGGAGGAGAAGCTCTTGCGACGTCTCGAGATTATTTACACTGGGAAACAGAAGGTCCTTGGTCTTCAGAAAGATGGCTTGGAGTTAGAGCTGGGAAAGATATCTGGATGTTGTGAATTTGCTGAAAATGTCTTGAAGTATGAGAATGAGGTGGAAATTCTGACGATTAAGAATAAGTTAAAGAGTTTGAGCAATGTCAAGGTTTGTTGGATCTTAATCTTTTTAACAAGGAAGAATTGGGTGATTTAGTCAGGGAGACTGATTTCATGATCGTCCTTGTCCAGGACCGAACTCCAAGTTTTGTTTGAAAATCAATCGTTATTCTTTCTTTATCAGTTGATACTGGACCCGGAAGAAGACGATACAATTCAATATACGGCCGACCCCGACTTCCTTCGCACTGTGTCCCAGTCTCTTGGCATTATACACGCCAGTAGCACGTTTGCCTCGTTGTCCTTCGCATTGGGTGATGGGATATCCACTGCAAGAGTGAAAGTTGAGGCAAGCTTTCAGGTGATCACGAAAGATCGCCATGGTAACAGGAAGGAAGGTGGTGATAGGCTGAATGTTATGGTAAAACAACCTGATGCTACTATTTTGAAATCTAAAGTCAAGGACGAAGGTAAATCACTGTAATACCGTATACCATAACACATATTTACCATAACACATATATACTATTTACTATACCATACCATACCATACCAGACTATATTATACAATATACATAAAGACCATGATTTAACCAAATACACGGCTGGTTTTAACATGTCATATAGATTCTCTGTCATGATTTTGGTCATTTGTTCGCTTTTCAGGCGATGGAACGTACCTCGTGACCTACACACCCGAACAGAATGGAAGGCACGAGATATCAGTTACAATTCAAGATAAGCCAATTAAAGACAGCCCGTTTAATGTCCTTGTTATTAACCGTCGAGAATATAACGAAGTAGGATCAACGTTGATGAGGTTTGGTCAATATGGAAGCAAGAAGAAAGAGTTCAAATCGCCGTTTGGCGTAGCTTGTGATCACTCAGGAAATATTTATGTTGCTGATAGTTATAATCATCGTGTTCAAGTGTTTGGCACGAAAGGAGAGTTTGTTCATTTCTTCGGCGCTCATGGTGAAAGAAAAGGTATGATACTTACAGAGTTCTCGAGAATACATTGAGTTGAGTCTAGTTTAGTTTAGGTTTCCTCCTGTAATAACACTAGATCAATAAGAGATGATCCTTACTGGACCTCTAGGAAGAACAGTTTAGAACTGACAGAGCTATCCAGTATAAATAAAGTTAGTTTAGTTTAGGTTTCCTCCTGCATGTAATAACACTAGATCAATAAGAGATGATCGTTACTGTTTAAACTACACGGGCACCTTCATTTTCTGCAGGTGAGTTTAACTGTCCAACGGATGTGGCCGTAGACTCCGCTGACCGTGTGATCGTTTGCGACAACGGTAACAATCGTATCCAGATCCTCACACAAGGGGGCGCGTTCCTTGGGAAGTTTGGCCGCGAAGGAGTTGGGAACGGGCAGTTTAAGTCCCCTTGGGGAGTGGCCGTCAACGAAGCAAGACAAATCCTTGTAGCAGACATGGAAAACCATCGAGTGCAAATCTTTAGTCCTGAGGGAAAATTTGTGTTGAAATTTGGTTCGTTTGGTGAGAAGAATGGCCAGTTTAATTCGCCATGTTATGTCTTGGTTACCAAGGAAACAGAGGATATCATTGTCGCCGACTCCAAGAATCATCGATTGCAGTTCTTCGACAGAAATGGTCGCTTTAGAAGAAAGATGGGATCTCAGGGGGTACGTGAGATGCAGTTCACCCATCCTAGAGGCTTGGCACTTGATGTCTGTGGCCACTTAGTGGTTGCTGATATGGGCAATCATCGCTTGCAGATCGTGACGCTCGATGGAAGACTAGTGAAGACTATCGGCTCAGAAGGTAGCGGTGATGGGCAGCTTTCGTTCCCAGAAAGCGTCGCGGTCACTCCCAACACCGGATACATCGTCGTGTCTGACCTGAGCAACAACCGAATCCAAGTATTTTAAGGCTCTGGATGCTCTGCCTCGTATTTTTCCACCATTCGATATTCAAATGTACACAAAGAGAATGTTGAATATATTTCTCTATTGATTACTCAAAGTATATATTTGCACACTCAATTGATAGTTTATAAAGTTTTATTGTGATTAGATAGTTTACTAAATATTGATTTGAACTGCATGTTTGTGATACACGTGCACTATAACAAAAGCAAGTATATTTTTCAATACAGTTATAACATTGATTAATAACTGATAGTCTAATGCATTACGTAGAAGAAGGTAAACAGGACGAAGTTTCCCAGTATTTATTCGACGGGCTTAAACACTATTTTGGTGGCTATTTTGTAAACCGTTATGTTGTGTAGACAGAGAAAGGAGTTGACCTCTTGTCTAAGATACGGTTCTTGTTTTGTCCCGAGTGATGTGAAACTTAGGAATATGAGAAAACGTAAGCGGTGAAACAGCAAGATATCAAGAAGAATATTATGAAGAATAATCTGTCGAAAACATTCATCGTGTAGTGCCAGTCTTCCATCATTTCACTCGCATTCTTCTCTTCCTCAAGATGTTTCGTCAATTTTTGTATCTCAATCAACATCTTCTGCTCTGTGAAGGGTTTTCGCATCATGGGCGATTGTCCTGTCAAATCCTGAAAATTAAGGTATGGTGTTGATGATTCTCCGAGCAGTATTTCATCCAAATCCAACTGAACCCGGTCTGTTAGAGGCGGCTGTTTCATACAAAGTGCGACCGCGATACAGTCCCTGATTCTGACCAGATAACATGGGACGGGTATTCCCGAAGATACGTGATTTAGATGAAGTATAAAGGCGGTCGCCAACAGGGCCAAAACTGTACTTGCGCTGATACAGTTGAAGAAAATAGTGATCAACGGTACACTGTCGGATGTGACCGGTGTACGTTCGTTCACGATCAACATGAACACGACAAGTCCGAGAAGAACCGAGATCACGAGAGAGACTCTTTCGCCAGAACCGGCTGGAAATAAGAATGAAATGGAAGCAAGTAGTGACAAAAGCATAGATGGAAAAACTACGTTCATCGTATAATACAAAGCCTTTCGTTTAAACTTCATTGTGTATAACACTTCGACGAAGAAGATATTCTCGCAACATGAAGGTTTCATCAAATTTCTTTTAGAACGAATTGATTCCAGTTTCCATTGCGCATTGTCTCGATACTGACTCAATTCAATGCCATCTCCACCGGCGAGCTGGAAGTCAAGGTACTTCGCTTCATACGACCACGATGCTAGCTTCATTTCGCATTCCTGGCTGTCAAAAGGGAACCGGGCGATTTCAATCGCACAGGCAGAATGCAGGATTGGTGTTTGATACCAGATGACACCCCCATCTGAGAAAACTATTACTCTAAATTTCTCATCGTAAATATGACTTTGCTCGTGTTTCATACTATACAAAGACAAAAAATTCTGTATGTCACTGTGTTCCTCTATTTATTCCAGAGGGCACTAAAGATGGCTGCTATGAGCTAGGCTTATCTTACTTCTGGTAAAGTTCCAGGTCAGGAGTCCAGATCCGTGATGGTTTGAGAGTTATCCTTGAGTTTCCTCCATAATCACTGGCGTTCCATCCTAGGAGCTCATCGGTCCATTTCTGTGAAAGATAAAAATACCTGTGGAGAATGTTCTTCTCAGCTGCTGTTGGGATCATCAGTGTTCACTAATTACTACACGAATTTCTGAATGAGAAACTTACCAGCTCTATCTTGACAAGTGATTTAAGAACCTGAGTTGGCTCGTCCTAACGAACAAGAAGTTTTAAAGAATCGCAACCAAGATGTGAATTAGTAGAGTCACTAATCTACCCATAGCTAATGCCATTAACTTCGTTCAAACTTCACTTAATTTATATACTGCCAACTCTATCTTTGCCCAACCAATATTGGTAGCTTGGGTTCGTCAAATAAGAAGTATAGCATTTTTACTGGAATGTATAAAATCTAAATTGATTCAAATCAACTCACCAGTTCTTGTAATTGGATATATGCAAAGTCGATGCGAACGGTAACTGCTTGCGACGCATTTCTCACTGGTCTTGCGTCCGTATCGTAGTTTTTAAGCAGATCGTTTAAAAGCCGAGCTTCGTCCGATTTTGTTCCAGCGTTGACACCACCTAAAAATTTCGATAAAATAATGTAAGTTAACGTCAGTAAGCATAAAATTTTGATTGTTGATATCCAACAAGAAAAACATTTTAGCAACACTTGTATATCGCTACCTTTAATGATTGTTAGTAGTAAAGAGGCTCCAATGAGAGTTTTTAAAGCGACCTTCGTGGAGAATGCCATGAAATTTATCCTCAAGACAAACACCTGGAAAATTTGCGGTTTTTTTCTTAAGAAAAAGTTTAACTTGTTGATTGTCAAGATAGGAAGTTTTCTTAGTGTTATGAAATCGCACTAATGATAACATTCATAAATCATCAATTTGTCATATCATAAATCATTAATCGGTCAATTTATTTAAATGTCATCTGTCCACAAAGCTAATATTTTTTGCACGGCTAAAGCTTGATTCTCGTTTATGATAAATATCGTATTGTATACTATAGCGTGTAGAAATTTCTGCAATTAGTGCGGAAGAGGTTGAGCTAACAAGTGTAGTTTATTTGCTTTCCATTTGTCGTTTTTCTTACAAAACAACCCGACTCATGTGTGCGGTAATTTCATACAAAGAAAAGACAATCATGATTTTATTACGTTCAAATTAAGGCAAAGCATCCGCAAATTAAGATACGAATCCATAGTAAAATTTAAAAATGTTATGTTAAAACTGAAAGAAGACGAAAGACGAAGGCTCTATAGCTGCTTCGTATCTTTCTACTAATTTGCATTCATATATTAAGATTTAAAGCGAATGCTGAATAGTTCTAAACTACCTAAGATATATCTCATTGGTCACCCATGCAAACTGTATACATATACATTTTATGTGATTAGATAATTTATTAAGTGTTCACTATGGCTATTTGTCCATACGCGTCAACTGTAACAAAAACAAGTACATTTTTCGATGACAATTATAACACTGACATTCATTACATAACTAACAGTGCGAAGTTTCCCGGTATTTATTATCTATTCGAATAGCTTCTTAATTAAACATTATTTTGGTGGCTATTTTGTTAATCGCAATTATTATATGTATGTAGACAGAGAAAGGAGTTGACCTCTTGTCTAAGATAGTTCATGTTTTGTCCCGAGTGATGTGAAACTTAGGAATATGAGAAAACGTAAGCGGTGAAACAGCAAGATATCAAGAAGAATATTATGAAGAATAATCTGTCGAAAACATTCATCGTGTAGTGCCAGTCTTCCATCATTTCACTCGCATTCTTCTCTTCCTCAAGATGTTTCGTCAATTTTTGTATCTCAATCAACATCTTCTGTTCTGTGAAGGGCTTTCGCGTCATGGGCGATTGTCCTGTCAAATCTCGAAAATTAAGGTATTGTGTTGACGATTCACGGAGCAGTATTTCATCCAAATCCAACTGAACCCGTTTTGTTGGAGGCGGCTGTTTCATACAAAGTGCGACCGCGATACAGTCCCTGATCCTGACCAGATAACGTGGGACGGGTATTCCCGAAGATATGTGATTTAGATGCAGTATGAAGGCGGTCGCCAACAGGGCCAAAACTGTACTTGCGCCAATACAGTTGAAAAAATTAGTTATCAACGGTACACTGTCGGATGTGACCGGTGTACGTTCGTTCACGATCAACATGAACACGACAAGTCCGAGAAGAACCGAGATCACGAGAGAGACTCTTTCGCCTGAACCAGCTGGAAATAAGAATGAAATGGAAGCAAGTAGTGACAAAAGCATAGATGGAAGAATTACGTTCATGATATAATACAAAGCCTTTCGTTTAAACTTCATTGTGTATAACACTTCGATAAAGTTAATCTCGCAACATGGAGGTTTCATCAAACTTCTTTTAGAACGAATTGATTCCAGTTCCCATTGCGCATTGTCTCGATGCTGACTCGATTCAACGCCATCTCCACCGGCGAGCTGGAAGTCAAGGTACTTTGCGTCATACGACCACGATGCTAGCTTCATCTCGCATTCCTGGCTGTCAAAAGGGAACCGGGCGATTTCAATCGCACAGGCAGAATGAAGGATTGGTGTTTGATACCAGATGACAGCCCCATCTGAGAAAACTATTACTCTAAATTTCTCATCGTAAATATGACTTTGTTCGTGTTTCATACTATACAAAGACAAAAATGCTGTTTGTTACTGTGTTCCTTTATTTATCCCAGAGGCCACTAAAGATGGCTGCTATATGAGCTAGGCTTATCTTACTTCTGGTAAAGTTCCAGGTCAGGAGTCCAGATCCGCGATGGTTTGAGAGTTATCCTTGAGTTTTCTCCATAGTCACTGGCATTCCATCGTAGGAGCTCATCGGTCCATCCCTGTAAAAGATAAAAATACCTGTGGAGAATGTTCTTATCAGCTGCTGTTGGGATCATCAATGTTCACTAATTACTACACGAATTTTCGAATGAGAAACTTACCAGCTCTATCGCGACAAGTGATTTAAGAACTTGAGTTGGCTCGTCCTAACGAACAAGAAGTTTTAAAGAATTGCAACCAAGATGTGAATTAGTAGACTTACTAATCTACCCATAGCTAATGCCATTCACTTCATTGAAACTTCACTTAATTTACTTACTGCCAACTCTATCTTTGCCCAACCAATATTGGTAGCTTGGGTTCGTCAAATAAGAAGTATGGCATTTTTACTGGAATGTATAAAATCTAAATTGATTCAAATCAACTCACCAGTTCTTGTAATTGGATATATGCAAAGTCGATGTGAACGGTAACTGCTTGCGAGGCATTTCTCACTGGTCGTGCGTCCGGATCGTAGTTTTTAAGCAGATCGTTTAAAAGCCGAGCTTCGTCCGATTTTGTTCCAGCGTTGACTACACCAAAGAATTTCGATAAAATAATGTAAGTTAGTTATTTTATACGTTCAATCTACTCAATCCAGGACAATGAAAAGAATTATTTTGCTGTTATTGTCGTGAAAATCTGCACGAATCTATGACATGACAAAATTTTGATTGTTGGTATCCAACAAGAAAAACATTTTAACAACACTTCTATTCCGCTACCTTTAATGATTGTTAGTAGTAAAGAGGCTCCAATGAGGGTTTTTAAAGCGATATTTGTGGAGAGTTCCATGAAATTTATCCTCAAGACAAACCCCTGGAAAATTTGCGTTTTTTTTCTTACGAAAAAGTGTAACTTGTTGTTTGTCAAGATAGGAAGTTTTGTTATGTTCGCACTAATGATAACACCTGCTTTTTGCGGGAACATTCATGAATCATCAATTCATCATATCATAAATCATTAATCGGTCAATTTATTTAAATTTTACAAGAAAAGAGCCCAATTCAAATGGGATCTAACAATTGCGAAGAACACACCAACGATAACCTTCTTTACATCGTATTTTTCCTTTTGAGTGAGTTCATTGTTTTTGTGCAATTGAATGTCTATGCACTTCCGTTAGCAAACATTTTAATGCATCATTTGAACAGAAAGTCATCAGGCCCATACTCGAATATGGGGCACAAGTTTGGCACGGGGGACTTACTAAAACACAAAGTAGTCGTATCGAAAAAATACAAGAATATTGCTAAAAGCTGGGCTGCAAACACTTCGGGGGCGTCGAATTGCGATGTGCATGGATCTTATTGCTAAAATGTGTAATCCTCAACACAAATTGCATCATCTTCTTCCAAATAAACTTTGCCAGACACGGCAAAGGGACACAAGGCAGAATGGTGAATTATTCTATAATTACTATTGCAAAACTGAACGTTTCAGGAACAGCCCAATTGTTTCCTCAATCGAACTTTTTAATAATTCTCTTAATATATGATATACAATTTTTTAATATTTCTCCTAATAACTCTTTTAATGTATGGTATATGAACTTTTTAATACTTTTCTTGATATATGATATACCAATTTTTTATAGGAATAAGATATGATAGGACGAATTTTAACTGCAATACTTAGCTTATAGTATGTGATAATAGTTTTCTCTCTTAATCTTTGCATGTTGTGTATGATCAGACAACAGCATAGCCCAGTCTTGTTTCTATACAGAGCTTTGGAATATTTCAAAAGCAAGTACCTGGGATATGTGTTCTACCACCCCGCGGTTTCTCGTGTTACTTTCTAAAGCTACTCCCAATGTCAGGGAATCTAGGAAGTTAGGTAGACAAATAAAGCATCAAAGACATATGCAAGGAAAACTAGGAAGAAAACAACGAAGAAAAATCGGTCGAAAACTCTCATGGTATAGTGCCAGTCCTCTTTCATCTCGCTCGCGATTTTTTCCTCCTCAAGATGACGCGACAATTTTTTCACCTCGTTTTGGATATTCTCCAGAGGTTTGCGCATGCTCGCCCAAGGTTCCCAGTATGATAAGGGCTGCTCTGCGAGGTTATCGTTATTGATTTGAATTCGCACGAACGAGTTGTTCTGTCGGATTTCATCAGCGTTCACCCCAACTGGTTTTAATTTGCAAGCCGGTTTTATACAGAGCACGACAGCAATGCTGTTTCGGATTCGTACGAGATACCGTGGAATACAAACCCCTGGGGAAACGTGGTTGAGGCGAAGTATAAAGGCAGTCGCCATCAGGGCGAGGACCGTACTGGCACCAATGGCGTTGAAGAATTGAGTAATCATCGGGACGGTGTCGGAGGTCACCGGCGTACGGTCGTTTACGATGAGCATAAACACGACAAGACCAAGCAGTACGGAAATAGTGAGTGAGACTCTTTCTCCTGAATCAGCTGGGAAAAGAAACGATACGGAAGCCAAAAGCGCCAGAAGCATTGAAGGAAATACGATAGTCATAATGTAGTATAATGGTTTTCGTCGAAATTCAAACGAGTAAGTTATATCAACGTACGGCGCTGGGCAACACTTGTACTCAATCTCATTTCTCTGCGCACTCGCAGACGTGAGTTCCCATTCAGTGTTCTTTTCAAAACTGTCCACATCAATCCCATTGCTTGGTTTGTGCAACCTCAGATCAAGGTCCAGTTTATCCTGCGTCCACGAGCCAATCTTCATTTTACATTTTTGAGTGTCAAATGGAAACTTTGATACGTCAATACGGCAGACAGAGTGGAGGATATGATACGTAAACCACTCCACTTGTCCATTGGAGGCGACGACAACCTTGAATTTAGCACTCTCGAGAGTACCCCCGTCTTCTTTAGCACTGAAAGAAATGAAAGAATTCTGTGTGATTCGTGATCTGTCATTGAGGCAGGAAAGGGCTGGATGTTGGTGCATGCATGATGCATCATGTAATGGATGTAAATTGAATCATTTGTCGTAAGCATGGGTTGTTTCCATACGTGTTGTAAAGCGAAAGATCAGGTTTCCATATTCTTGATGGTTGAAGACGGATCCTCGAAGAACCGCCATACTCGCTTGCATTCCACTTCAATAAATCATCCTTCCAATACTGTGAAGAGAAAAGACTTAAAATCATCTGAGAAAATGGCAGAGAATTTTAGTGAGATTGGCTCTTCAAATCTACTCACCATTGTAATCCAAACTAATGACCTTACAACTTGTGTCGGTTCATCCTAAGGAAGAATGGAAAGAAAATAGACGTTTAAAGATTTAACTATAATTTTAATTTTTAACTTGAATTATGAATAAAGTCATTATACTGTTAAAGAAAATAGACCAAGAGCATTTGTAATTATTGCTTCAATGGTCTCTCTCTCTTGAAAAATATCACATTTGAAAACATCGCAACTTCTTACCACGTCTTTAAGTTGCTTGTACAGAAGATTTATTGTTATGACAATAGGATGTGATGTATTTTTTACAGGTCTGGCGTCCGGGTCATAGTATTGCAGTAAGTCGTTTATCAAACGCGCTTCATGTTCGAGGTGGGTTGCGTTGACATCTATATATGAGAGAAATATGCAAATGTTTAGGACAAAATACTGCCCGTTGTTTTGGGGACATTGTGTCGATTCTCGAAACTTCCTGTTTGGACTATTTCCGCGAGGACTCAATAAAAACAGTATAGTAAAGCCTTGTAAAAACAGGGCAAGTATTGTGCGAGGATTTGCAACCCGCATTGCCGCGACATTGGGTCTGGACTGACCTGCCAGACGTCGGTTCCCATATTAATAGCTATAGCTGTTTTCACTTTTTACCATCGTTTTTTAATTTAAAAAATGTACTCCAAACTTTCACACGACAGGGCGTTCTTGAAATAAAAGAGTATATTTGAAAGTATAAAGAATAAAGTGCTACTGCCAAATCTAATCTCGCTTATTTTATTTGGCGCCGTGACAGTTATTGCGCAGACCTAAATTTATCCTAATTTATGCCAATCAAACTTCGACTAGGTAAGACTCGTTTAATTTTAGAATTCTGTTTCGTTTTTGGTCTTGGTCGCTACGGTACAAGTACACAAAACTACCGCATCTAAGGAAAGTTGGATAAGCAGTATACGTAATGTAAATATCGATTGTCTGTTTATGCGATCATTGACGAGTTGAATTGAAACAGCTTTGATCGAAAAAAAAAGGATTGTAGATATGCTCACCTTTTAGAAGCACCACCTGGACAAAAACTCCAAAACAAACAATACAAACAGTTCGACAGTTCTTCATGTCAAAGTGCCTAATGTAATGTCCTCCTTACGTCTTCAAATCCTGATAATTTTTGACATATTATCACTGTATAATTACCTGTACTTGTTGTCTCCTAAAATGAGCCCGTTTGATTAAATGGCTTGTTTCCATGTGAGACCTGCTAAAAGTCATAAATTTTTTATGCAGATGATTTAATATCCTTGCATAGTGTAATTTCATTTTATCAATCAAGAAGTTCATACTGCGCTTGAGGTATCCAAAAAAGAGAAAATTTTGAGCGTTTAAGATATTCTTTAGCAAACGATTATTCAGTAACTATTACTTGCATACAGGGGTGGCGCCAGGAATTCATCGGCACAGGAGGTAAGGTCTCCGACAGGGGGGCTGAACTCCTGGTTGTTATTTAACGTGTAATTGTAGGAAGCAAAGTTTTCAGTTTATTGCTACAGTCCTTAGCTATGCCTATTGCTATGCCTTAAGATTTGGAGCGTGTTTGAAATCTTTGGAAATTAGCGTTTTAGAGTCTTATCACGGACTTTTTCATGAAAATTTTTATGCTACAAACCATGTACGATGTAAAATACTAAGTTAAATTTTTATCTGTTTTATTTGGGAGAACTAAAAACAATAGAGGGCGACTCAATATATCTCCCGTTCATTCCCCGACGAATTGTAAAATTTTCCCCGACAGGGGGGCTAGAGTCCCCCGACGGGGGGGGCTGTAGCCCCCCCTGCTCCCCCCTCTGGCGTCACCCCTGCTTGCATATAAAGCAGAATATTTCTGAATTTCGGATCAAATCAGACTAGACTGCATTTCATTTAACGATATGACATCAATTAAGTTCAAAATTTTGTTACGAAAATAAGAAAAAAAATTTACAGGCTAATGTTTAGTTCGCACTTAAACAGAATGAGAAAATGTAATCGTGGAAAAGGTTGTATAGCAAGCAGAGATGATTGTTATTCTCACTGAATCGGTATTTCCTGATGTGGTATATTTTTGAAACAAGAAAGAAAGGCGACGTTCATATGTAACTAGCCAGCATAGACCTCCATTGGCCTCGCAACCTGACTATGCACAGGCGTGTGGAAATTGGAAACTATGCCAAAGTACGCCGCACACAGCATATATTATTATTGTTCTACTTCATGTATGAAAACGTATACAAACATAGTGAATGAATCTACACTAGAAGCTTTAAGTCGTATGTAACGTTTCGTTTACAAAGGTGCAGTCACAAACCGCTAAAAAGCCAGGTCAAAACGAGAAGACGTAGGAAGCAAATGTTACGAAAATAAGAAAGAAAATCACAAAGAAGAATCGATCAAAAACTTTCATCGTGTAATCCCATTCTAGTTTCGTTTTTGCAACTGCCTCTTCTTCTTCAAAATGCCTTGTTATCTTTTGCAATTCTGTTAGGATTCTTTCATCTGTCATTTGCTTGCGATACGCAGTGATACCAACAACTTCACGTACATTTAGCAACTGTCGAGGTAAACCTTGTTCTCGGAAAACCTTTGGAAGAACAAAAGATCGTAAATTAGACTGAGGTAAATTATCCCTCAGCCCTTGCGTGGAACAAAGGACTGTTTTGGACGAAAATATGCGTGTGCAATCGTAGGGACCTTTGGATGGGTGTTAACTATAATATGATAAAGATGATGTCAATGCAGTTGTAATGTAAACGAGTGTTTTGTTCACATTTGAATTTGAATTTGTTTCTACGCAATTATTTCAATGGAATCTTTGTCAAGAATGTAGCATGCGCAAATGCCACTGGATATTACCTATTATGCGCAATTAATGGAAGGATGTGTACCTGCGATTCGGCCAGCAGTATATCCTCAAAATTGATTTCCACTCGCCTTCTTTCTGGTTCTCGTCTCATACAAAGCACGAAAGCGATGCAGTCCCGGATGCACACAAGGTAACTTGGGACGGGCGTTGACCCGTCTGCGTGATTTAGTCGCAATATAAAGGCCGTTGCCATCAGAGCCAAAACCGTAGACCCACCAATCGAATTGAAGAATTGCGTAAGCATCGGAGTGGCGTCGGATGTGACCGGAGTGCGTTCGTTTACGATCAGCATAAACACGACCAGACCGAGCAGAACGGAAATCACCAACGAAACTCGCTCGCCAGATCCAGCGGGGAATAGGAACGAGACACATGATAACAGAGATAAAAGGACTGAGGGAAATATGATTGTCATGATGTAGTACAGCGGTTTACGTCGGAATTCAAAAGTGTATGTAAGATCTATATACGGTTCTGGACAACAAGTGTACTTCACTTTATTCCTCTTTGAACGAACTGACTCCAGTTTCCACACAGAGTTTGCTTCTAAGTTGCCTAAGTCAATTCCTGCTACATCTTTTTTTAAATGTATGTCAAGATCAAAGCCATTGTAGGCCCATGAACCAAGTTTCAACTTACAGATCTGAGTGTCAAAGGGGAAGTTGCTGATATCAATGGGACACATTGACTCCAGGATAAGAGGGCAACCCAGCGAAACAGAACCGTCAGATTGAACGATGGCTGGATATGAGAGGTCATACATCGCGGCACCATCCTTATTTGCACTGAAACGTTTTGACGACTTAAAATCAGTTGCAGCGCTAATTCAGGGGTCTCAGGAAGCGTGGCTACGTGGCTTACATGCAGAATATCTAAAAGTTTGTAAACTAGGAGACTGAACGTACTCAACGTAATATCCCCGGTTTCCCTGCCGCTTCATGAGATCAGCCGCTACATGAACAACAAACAAGTTGCAAAAAGATAACCTACTTGTTATAAAGCGTCAGATCTGGTTTCCAAATCCTTGTCGGGCTCAGCCGGATTTCTGTGTTTCCCCCATATTCACTGGCATTCCACTTCAAATACGCATCTTCCCATCTCTACGTGAAGAAAAATATGTCGAGGTGGTGTCGAACTAGCAATCTTGTTCTCTTGTGTTAAACCAAATAGTTCTGGTCAAGAACTCGCAGAGAATAGAAACATCGAACTTGCTCACTCAATTTTGATTCAACTCAGACCATATTGTCTATCGTCTTACCATATTAACCCATACAAGCGATCTCGCAACTTGAGTTGGCTCGTCCTACACCAAGAAATATTTTAACAACATGATTTTGAAAGCTGCATGTCTAAATATACCATTTTCTATCAACGTAGATATTTCCCGTTCTCATGTTTGCTCTTTGAAACAAGGAATGCAGCACAAGAAGTTATATTTCGCCAAGGGTTAAACTAAATTAAATGGGTAGGTGGGGGGATATACTGGAAGCCTTTTTTTCGAATAGGCGTTGTCCCAGATAGAGACAACAAAGTAGGTATACTCACCAATTCTTGCAGTTGGATATAACTCAGCCTAAACGTCAGCGTGATTAAATCTGAAACATTGATGACAGGCCTCGCATCCCGATCATAATCTTGCAACAAATTACTGATCAACCTGGTTTGATGGCCTTTACCTGCATTGGCAAAAACTAAGGTTTCGTCAAACAAGAAGCGGTGCGACAACAAGTTCATGCATGATCTCCCACAGAGGAAGTATTGACTGAAGTCACATGAGTTAGCATCATGTATGAATTTCAGTCCTGTTCAATGAGACAAAAACTAAAACTCATTAGATTCGGAAACGGAATTAACACAGGAAGCTATACATTGTATTATATCTTTTTTTCAACTTCAATAAGTTACTTTAATATAGCATGTAAGACAATTTGATTATAATAAATGAAAGACTTTGATGAGATTGCAATCTCTGAGTCTCTCAGAATATCTGGTGTAAAAAGTTTGATATTTCCCAGTATTTTAGAGAAGTACAATTGTATCCACTAGACAAAAAATGAAGAAATCAATATACAAGACACGCCATAGGTATTAATATTCCATCATGCGATATTTTGACTTATTACGTAACTCTAAAGTCTTAACTTTACATTACCTTCTGATAGAGTTACAAACCAAAAAACCACAACAAAAGTTCTTAAAATGTTTTTGAGATTTCCCATGAAAATGGCAAAGTAAAACGGCGTATCATATGTCTGTTGTTAAGCAATAATAAAAATTAAAGTACAAGCGTTGTTAAGTTTATAATAAATACGACGGCGGTTTGCATCACAGCATTAAATACATAAGTGATGTTGTCGTGAGGGGCTGCATGCAACACCTGCTTTTATTGCGGTTTTGCTATTAATTTTTTATAAACCATCGCCTTGGTGTCTTCAAATAAATCATTTCTGCATGGCGCCATTTTTGTCCTCGTTCTTTTATCGATGATAAAAAATTCGTTATTGTAGTTTGTAAACGAGCCAAAGCGCTACATGCTTCTTACAATGATTATTAATAAAGTATGCAAATCATCTTTCTTCCTACCGTGAACATATATTACTTCAATAATTGCCTTTCAAATTCATTCAGTTTTGTAATTATTTGGTATAGAATTTTGTAAGCAGTCAAATCACGCAAAAATCATCAATGTCGTAAAAAAAATACGTAATAAGCAAGACTTCCAATATATAATTTAGTCATTTTCCTCTTGACGTTACTATCTACGTTGGATAGAGATATATTTTGCTTTTGATGAATGTTTTATCATTCCTTGTTTACCACTTTACTTGCAGGGCAGGTCAGATAAATGAAAATCTCTGAAGGAAATTGGATTATCGTGTTCTTAGGTCCTTTTAAAATGAAATATTAAACGCATTGCAATCTGAATATGTTACTATATTTTAATAAATCATATATTGCCTTTTAAAGGGGATTTTTTCACTCCAAATCTTCTTTAGTACTCAACCTCTTTAAACAGTTGGCACTTGGCCGGTCGTTCATTTTTATTGCTTATCATATCGTTCAGTGCATCAACCCCACACTACATTCTAGTTGGCCATTCAGTATGATATATTTAAACTGGCAAAGCAAGCCCATTCCGGACCTGCCTGCATTATTCACTTAAAGGGTTGCTCGGTTTACAACCGACAGAACCGGTGCTTACTGAAACAGAATTATGTTAACTCAATATACATTTTATACGTACAAAAAACCAATAATATAGAGGTTTAGACCAATATAAAACAATAAAAATATAACAAAAAAGAATCTGTCAAAAACTCTGGCCGTGTATTGCCAATCTTGCTGTATCTTACCAACCGTTTCGTTTTCCTCAAAACG
This sequence comes from Dendronephthya gigantea, assembly GCF_004324835.1. Lineage (NCBI taxonomy): Eukaryota > Metazoa > Cnidaria > Anthozoa > Malacalcyonacea > Nephtheidae > Dendronephthya > Dendronephthya gigantea. The sequence goes on along the minus strand of NW_021163105.1, from coordinate 93,182 downwards.
GGCCGCGAGATGTTGAAGCTTGTTAATTAGCATAATGTCCGCAGTGTGCCTCCTCTTCATAACACAAGTGCCTGTCATCGACGAATCGGAAAACGCTGGAACCGAAAGCCTATTCTCGTCATCCAGCATCGTCGTTTCGAGTAGCGGCTGCTTCTTTTCCGTCTTTTTTGGCGCGTTTCTCATACAGAAGACGACAGCCAATAGATTGCGGACGCTCGCTATACAATAGGGGACCGGTTCTGAACTCAATCCGTGATGAATTTGAAGGATAAACGCAGTTGCGAGGAGTATTAGGAAAGTCCCGCAGCATATCACGCTGAAGTATCGGGTTAACATCGGAGTAGAGTCGGAACTTACCGGTGTCTCCGCGTTGATGATAAGCATGAACACAGTTAGCCCAAGCAAAACCGATATCACTAGCGAGACTCGTTCCCCTGAGCCGGCAGGGAATAGAAACGAAATTGATGCCAATAGCGACAATATTAGGCAAGGGAAAACTATTGTTACAATATAAAACCATGGTTTCCGTCTAAAGTGCAGGGTATAGGTGATATCTGTGTACAACTCGGGACAACAGGGGTACTTTTGAGTTCGACTTTTTGCCGTAGCAGATAGAAGCTCCCATTCTGTGTGAGCGCTGTACTGATCCAAACTGGGCTGTGGTGTGTTTGAAAGCTGTAAGTCTAATTTAGCTGCATTTAAGGTCCAAGAGCCGATCTTTAATGAGCATTTTTGTTCGTCAACGGGAAAGGCAGAGATGTCCAGTTTGCAAGTTGTTTTCAACATAGCATAAGTAAGCCATGTCACTGTTCCATCATTTGTCACTAAAGCTCTCGTTAAATAACTGTAAATATTTCCGCCATCTTTGTGGACACTAAAATAAGGAGAGATCTTTTGTTTTCTAGATATAGTCACGTTCCTTAGAGCAAACAAACTGGAAATGATGATACTTTCCTGTTTGTGTTTCTTGAAGATGGACTGTTGTGTATGTGCATGTTACACTTGCCTGTTGTATAAAGTCAAATCTGGTTTCCAAATGCGATTCGGTGTGAGATGGATAGCTTTCACTCCTCCATACTTTTCTTTCTTCCACTGCAAGGAAACATCTTTCCATTTCTAACAAAAGACATAGCGATCGTTATCATTCCCTTGGCTCCCAATCTAGCATATCTTTCCCATTGAAGACGATAAAAAGGAGATTCTTCATTCGTCTGATTACTCCAAGTTTACCTTTCTTTGCTAGACGATAAGATATTGACTCAAAAACTTACTATACTAAATCGTGTTATTGATGTCATTTGCTGTTTTGGTTCCTCCTAAACATTTGACAGGAAAACTATTAATGCTCGTACGTAAAACTCAAAAAAATGTGGGTGAATATTTCAAGCACCTACAATTTCTTTGAGCTCTTTATAAATCATTTGTAGCTCAACTTTGACCGAGTCTGTTTGATTCTTGACTGGTCTTGCATCCGGATCATAATTCCGTAACAAATCTTTAATCAACCGTGCCTCATTCTCGGCAGCGCAACACTCTGAAATGAAAAGAAATTTATCTGAAATATTAGCAACTGTTGCCAGACCATAGCATGTAGCAGTTCACAATTAAACTTAAATTAAGCTTCTGAGAAAAGCATGTCTAACAATAGCGATATTTTATGACAAGTTCATTTAGTTTCCGTCAGCAACTTCGGCATTTTTTTACTCTTCTATCGTCACACACGGCAATTCTGCTATCAATGACAATATGTTCATTCACAAGGGAAAAGCACGTAAATTTATCCTTGCAAGGCTTGCCTCTCTGTAGTAATAGATTGGGGTTGTATATATACATATTTATCAACCTTATGTATTTATATTTTCGTTATCACTAAAATGACTTGTTTTACAGAGGAATGCACTTTATTGATGCTTAAAATGTGCCTCATCAAACTGAAAGTTTCATTACACCGCGGGGGAAAGTCGTTTAAAATCGAGAAATGCCTATGTATTGTAAATGGGAGTCTAGATTCACAGCGTATCCCATATTCCATGTATTATCAGCAGTCAAATCTATATACGGTTTGCTCTGGAGGTCGAAAATATGTTACGTATACCCAAATTATCACTCCTACCTGCAGATGGGACTAAAACGTGGTTTAGACTCTGCCAAAAAAGCATTGCCGAAACTAATCGTATTTTATTCGGCGACATAGACATCTTTTCAAAGGTTAAAAAATTATTTACATCTTAACGACTGTAATTTGTCATCCATCCATCTGTATAATGATTCATTTCTTTTCCATATATCTGATATTACAATATGGATAAAATCTCAATATTGTCAGACGTATGAATATAATCACTATACGCAAAATAAACAAGGTCAACAACGCGTTCTTTATCTGAATCAGTATCGTTCACTTTTTAACCGACAATGAATCATTAGCGCAATATTTTGCGGCGGAACTAAAGGCATGCATATCAGACCTAATTTTTATGCACCCAATTATAGACTTATTGTCTTTGTATGGTTTCTATAAATGCCACAGTAATCAGCTCCTATATAGTATGGATTAAGGCTATATAGCTAAGAGATTCATCCTTCTAGCACAATCTGACTATATTCTGTGTTAAAGCATCAAAACTCATTTTTAAAGTCTCGTTCGGTTACTGTGGATTACATTGTTGTGAAATTAGACAAAGGTTTCACTGAATCATTAGTCTTATCATCTTACGTAAAAGACAATGGTGAAAACTTATGCTTTCAACATTCGTCATTGTATTTCTTGAAACTTCGATATGAAAAAACTGTTGTTTATGGGTTGTACAAAGCACATCCAATCAGCATTTCTACTTGGCTAAAATAATCAGCTTACATGTTTTGCGGAAAACATTTAGTTACATTTAGTTTGATGACCTACAGTCGTGATTCGTGAAGTGGAACTTCGTCGACTTCGAAACCTGAAGTTTTACTGCGTGAATCTTAGAGTTGAACTTGGACCTAGAATTACGTTACCATTTGAGGAAAGTTAAAACGATCAAACAGGCGGCACAACGGGCAAAAACATTCTAGTGTATGAAAAAACCCCATGTAAATCGCCTTACCTTTTGTAACCTTACAACTATTTACTGAATACTGATTAATTTCATTGATAAAACATTCAAATATCTCACCACAGATGGCTAAATACAGCAACACTATCCAAATGATACGAGCTCTTCGCAAAAATAAAGAGACCATATTTATGTACAGTCGTAGTGAGTAACGCAAAATGCTATTGCATAAAACCATATGCCAGCAAAGAATGGCAGCTGGGTGTTGACAATACGATTGATTGTATCCAAAGTGGTATTATACATGCATTGTCTCAGATTTTAAACGAGAAATTACGTGCGGGGTAAATTAAAATCTAGTTGACGATCACCGGTGATAGCTTAATTTGTATTGTATGGATTTTCTAAGCTTTTTATGATCAAATGAAAGGCCACAGTGCCACATCGCGAAACTTCAAGGGGGTCTTTGCAAGGTTTGTGTGAGATGTTGAAGGTGTAACTTTATCATCGTTGCATTCACCATATATTTTCATTCAAACAAAGGGTAGAAAACAACAGGCATTACATTGTTTACCATTTAATATGTTTTTCCATCTGGTCGGCTGTACTATATCTGCCTCAAATCTGAAGAAACAAATGTGCAAGAGAATTGGAAAATGCGTATTTGAGCCGAAGGTCAACTTCCTTACGTTAGTTAGTATTGCCAGAAGTTATCGTATTCATTGTCTATTTTTTTTGTTTATTTAGTAACGAATAAACGTTAGCTTTGCTCAAGATATGCGCTCTGGTTTTTGGGTAACTTTGCAACAATCCTACAACATTTTGCAACAAAATGTAATTGTAAACAACGTGTTGTTCCTCGTGCCTGTCACCAATAGTTCAATTCTTGCCGTGATTCTTGCAGTGTCGTGCTGTGATGGATTTTGTATCACGACAATAAATCCCGGCATTCTTAAAATAAATTCCACCTGATGCAAATCCGTTCATAATCTATGTTTACTTAGCCTGAAGATAAACCCACTTTCGCATAAAGTGTGACATTCCAGTTGGTGGACAGTGCAGAATAAGGCAGCACAATGCGGAATAAGGCAGCACAATGCATTGTGGTGAAATGCACTATACTTGCGATGTGGAAAGCGGCCCCATAAGTGGAATTCAAGTTGCACTTATAACAACAAAAACGCGAAAATTTTACCGACGATATTGGATATTTGCTTTTTTTCACACACGACCCGACTTTCGATCCTCCTTAAGTTCAAGTTTTGAGCAGGCTTATATCTACCAATCAGAGTCGAGTTATTAGTTTTCATCAGTGAAGTCTATATCTGAGGGTATATATAGCTAAAGTCTCTCTCTATATAATTTTTTTCCAATCAATTCGGGGATTACACGCGGGACTACTAGTATCCCGCATCGCGCGAGATTATTTAAAAAACTGCGGTAATTCGTTTTTAGATAGGAAAGCTCAGAATTAATGATAAACAGATAGTTTTTGCACAATTTTGTGCTTTTTGGCGTAGGAAAATCAGATTTCATATTGTTTGGCGTATGTTATAATCTCGATCCATCTTTATGCCAAATTCAATGTGAGATGTTGAGTATTTTAAAGGAGTTACTGGTATGAAGATAAATGACTGTTGGTATGCACCATATGCTGGATTATTGGAGTTGGATATACTCGTGTTTGTGTTATATTTTAAAAAGATAGCAATCCATGATCGAAGTTATCGCTGATCTTGGAAGAAGGTATAATAGATTGTAAGCAAGAATATCGGTGTTCTGCTGGTCACATCACTTACATAGTTACATGGAGTGTCCACTGGTCTACTGATCAACTGTGGTGTTTATAATAGTTTCCTTGCTTCCAGATAATATAACTATGGCCTCTGAACAGAACACTCATCACAACCAGAGTAACAGTAGCAGCAGTGTTGATTATCAACATAGCGATGAAATCATAAACGATCATCCAAGCTCCAGTCAATATGAGCAAGGTAATATTTATATAAGTATTAAGTGGCACTGAATGTTTTGGAAACTGTATGGTTTGGAGCAATAGCCTTTTCTCATAATGACGTCACACTGTTATACAAAGTTTGTTTGGCTTTTTATCTCTGTGGAGCGATGTGTAATCAAGTAATCATGAAGCTTTCTCTGTGTTTATTATAAGAAAGGTCTATTGCTACTTCTCTCCATTATACAGTTGTTGCCATTATGGCTCATAAAATAAAGAAGCATTCTTAATATATCTAGAGATAGATTCATTAAAACTAAAGGTGTCCCGTTTGGAAGAAGCCACTGCAGAGAAAATGAAGATCTATAATGAAGAGGTACTGTCGTATAAATTAGCCGGTATAAACCACTGACAATGATAACAATGTAAATACGGCAAACAGACAAATACAATATACATGGTTAGTTTATAAGTATATGGTAAGGGTGTCTCTAGCATTGTGTGACTCAGTGTGTTGTCTATTAACTTGCATAGAAAAGTACGCTTGAAAGTTCCATTGTCCGCCTGAGAGCACAAGTTGAACGAGGGGAGACAACTCGACAGAATTTAGAGTATGAGTTGACCTTGGCCAAAAAAGCAACAAACCAAGTCAGAAGATTGGCCGCAGAAAAAGATTCAGATACTTTGAATAATATGGGTTTGTTGAAAGACCAACTCTCTCAAGCACAGACAAGACTGGCTAGTGTAGAACAAGAGCTCGCAAATGTAAAAAATATCAGGAAGAATGAAGCTGGACAGTGGAAGAAACATCTTCAAACAAAGGTAAACAATTGTAGATATGTCTGCCATAAAAAGAAATGTACCCTCAAGGACAATTCATCTATTATTTCTTTCAATAGGATATTGAACTTAATAAAATGGCAACAAAGCTTGAGGCATCTCAAAAAGAATGTGAAAAGCTCAACAAGATATTACTGGAACAACAAAAGTAATAATCAGTTTATGTCTCATTTGTTAACTCTTAGACCAACTCTGTTGTCTTCATGATTTTTTGTTCAATCATCTCTATAGTTCTCTGCTTGAAATTCAAGAGAAGTGTTCCTCATTAGAAGGTAAGATTCTGTTACCCACATTCATACACTTTAACGTTTCTCTACACTCTACACTCCACCTGTAATTTACTTAGCTCAAAGACAAAGTCAGAACAACACGTTACGCCATCAAGCAAAAGACTTGGAGTTCAGCGCTGAGAGAGAAGAACGACTGAAGAAGGACTTAGAGGTATTGATTGTGAATGTTTTCTTCTTGAGCACCATTGCTATTTTAAATAGCAATTTGTTGCGATTCTGTTGTAAAAGAAAGATAAATAGGCCATATTTTATCTTAGCAAGCTCGTGAGAGATTGAAGAGTTTGGAAGATCATGTTGAAGCAGAACGAGCATCGCATTTAGAAACGAAATTCAATTCAGAAATTGTTCAGGTAAATAACTTAATCAATAAATTGCAAGCAATATTCCAAAGATTATATTCTTGAAGCCAAAGAGTTAAAACAAAACAGGGATTGGATATTTGATGTTTTAATCTTTGTGTTTCTATCTATAGTTGCGTGTTCGCGAGTTGGAAACGGATCTTGAGTCGAAGATATCTTCTCTGAACGAAGCATTGACAACGGTGGACACTTTGACACAACAAAACAGGTCTGATCTTGGTGAAGATTGAAATCCGTTAATACGACAACAAATTCAGTAAAATTCTAGAGAATGCCAAAAATATAGCACTGGTTAAGAAGACTTAATTTGCTATCTTTTTTATTTCTCCAGAGAGTTTCAAGAAAGATTGAAAACAGAGCAGGAGGAAAGAGCGGAAATCTCGTCAAAGTTGAAGCAACTACAAGAAAAGTACATACAGGAGAAGAAAAGGACAAAAGAGGATCAGGCGGAGAAACTGGGGATTATTAAAGAATTATCCCAACAACTTGAGACTCACCAGCAAAATTTTGATATTCTGAAACGCGAACTTAATCAGGTATTACAATAAGTCTCTAATTTTGGAAACGTGAGAAGTTAGTCTAATTATTTACGATGAAGCTTGGGTATAATTGAAAACTAATACTTGCCTTTTTTGACAGGCAAAAAAACATCAAATTGAGTTCGACAACAACCACATCAATTGCCTAACAGAACTTCAGACGTTAGTAACTACGTTCGGCCAGTCCAAACATCTAAAGTCGAAAACAGGTGCAAATATTGATTCACTAAAATTAGACGAGTACATATAAAGAACACAAATTCACTGAATCCTTGTTTTTTTTAGGTTCTGCTAACAAAGAAAGTCCGTCATCGTCTTCATCAACAATCGCTTTACTTGATAAACTTCGTCAGATAATCTTGGATCATGAGACGACAAGAGCGAACGCCGTAAATGAGGTGAACGTTTTATCATTTTGTGTTTTCCTAAACTTCAATTACACCCATGTGTAAGACGTGTGGCAATAAAATGTCGGACGGTTTTGTAAACTTTCTTCCAGGCAAAACAGCTGAAGATAATGGTTGAAAATTTAACGAGGGAAAATAGTGGTTATCAGAATCTCATGTGGTCGAGAGATCAAGCGGTGGAGGTACACTAGTTATGTTATGACTGCGACGCTAATATTACCAATGAAGGAAATCACTTCAATGAAAACTCAATCAATGTGGCTATTTTAGGATGTTAAACAGGCTGCAAGTCAAGTCAAACAAGAATTAGCAGAAGCTCGTCAACAACTGGCCAGTAAACAGAAGGAATGCTCTCAATTTGAATTGGAAGTACAAAATTTGAAAAAAGAAGTGGATGAAGAACGGAGGAAAAGAGTTAAATATAACCAAGAGGTTTGTTGTTGTTGGTTTAAACCTAGAGTAAAAACTGGAGCTGTAAAGTCAAACTACAATTCTTGTCAATTCTTGTCCATCAGAGTGGAATTATAGTCAATTAACTGCATGATGCAGGAATCAAAGAGATGCATATCTAGGCACAATATGTACTTTCGTATTTTGTTGTTTAGATGATGGAATCACGAAGCAAACATGCTGGCGAAAATCAGGCAAGTTTAGGAATTAGTTAAGCTTGATGATATGCCCATTGCTTGCATGTAATCCTTATATTTGAATTCATCTGTGTTGTATAGACTCGTATGTCGTTCTTACACACAATCTACCAATGTCTGGTTGCTGGACAATTATATAAATCACCACCAAGTGCTGGCAGTTCATACGAAGATTTCTCTTGGGAAGACATGACGAGGCTTCTCTCTGATCAGATTGCTAACCTCATCACGGAACTGAACAGATCAAAGGAAAAGGTTGATGAAAAAAGCTCCATGCATTTGTATTGTCGTATAAATATGAGCCTAACTTTATTCCAAACTTTCGTTCGTGATGTTGTAGGCTGTGCGCATGGAGGAAACGTTGAACAAGAAAGATGATCATATTAAAGAGGCTCAGAATGAACACGAGGCGACTATTAAAAAGGTCAGATCAGTGTTAAACGTGAATCAAAAGCATACTCTTTCTGAGGTTGTTAGTCTCGCTGATTCTCCAGGTAGAACTGAATAGACTGAAAATTATATTTACTATCGTTCAGTTATCGCAAACTCTGAAAGATCGTGAAAATTCTTGGAAAACTCAAAGTAAAGAACTTGAAGAGCATTACGGGAAACTCATAACAGATCTTCACCACAGAGTTCAGGTGAGTTTCTTCACCGTGACTGTTCACACGATAGCAAACAAACAAACAAACTTTACAGTTGCAATTTCATGTAATCTTAATTTCCAATGAATGTTTCCAGAAAACGCAGGAAGTCGCAGATGAATCCTGGCAGAATCTGCAACAGTTAAACACGATCAGGGAGGAACTCGAAGTTCAAAATAAAACACTTAAAAACTCCCGGAAGAAATACATCAAAGAAAAGACAGCGCTCTTAGCATCTTGTGCATTACTGGCCGGTACATTATGGCCGGCTTTTACTCAGATTGAGATCCTTAAGAGTCAAAAACGATGTCTTTCCGATATGAATTTACGTCTAAATGAACTGCACGATCACACAGTGTTTTTATGCGATACTTTGAACAGTGAACTTGGTGGAAACGCTGCGCAGGGCACCCATGCTTTGTTGAAGTTTCGTATTGGGGTAGTGGCAGTTCTTGCGTTGCATCGTTTCGTGAATTTGGCTTTACGTCGAAAGACTGGCATAACCGTGTCCGGGGGTCCTGTAGAGGGCCTGGAAACGAAGCTGGTGGTGCATTGTGGAAGATCAAAGAGTGGTGAGGTTGAATTTCGAGGTATAGTGTTATCATTCCTACATATGTGTGCTCATCTATATAGCATTTCGCCTTAAATTCCTTAAGTAACTGCATTTAATTTAATATATTTCCATGGGTAGACTCTGCAACTACAGTACATATCCTCAAAATGACACGGGCTAATATGAGTAATATCCCAGACATTTCTTTTGTTGAAGGTGTTGGAGAGCAGAAGTGTGTATTCGTTGAGCCTTTGAAGATCGTCTCTCCTTCTTGGTTTAGCAATGAACAGCTTCTGTCGCACGTTGTTACTTCTATGAATGAACTGTGTGAGAAATTAGCTAGAAAAGATGAAAGAGGTGAGAGTGAAAAATCATTCCCTAAAATGCGGCAGTAAATGAGTAAAAATGTGATGGATTTGCGATGTTCGCTGTTTCCAATTATAACCTGTATTCTGTCTTAGATTCGGCTGACTCCTGGAGCCCCGAGTCTTCTGTTAGCACGACAAGAATCGCCAAGCATTGCTACCAGAGGCTGCTCAGTAAACTTCGTGATGAATTTGGCGATTGTGGCGATGTTGTGAATCAATCTCGCCTTCAAACTAGTCCCAGAAGTAACTTGTCATTAATGCTGGCAAATGGTTTACGAAGATGCTTGAGAAAGGCAGGAGAGCCTAGAAAACATCGCTCTACCGACCCCGAGGTTGGTGATAAATATATAAGTCTTCTTCAAGGTGAATCCTGGAGGTCTTTTATTTATATTTTTGTGAAATGATTTGTGTGTAGGAGTTGGTTAAGACGCTTCAGGCGTTTGTCTTGGGTCTAACACAACGTCTTCACAAAGTCGAGGTTGAAAGACGTGATTTGAGAACGAAGGTGAACGATGTTGAAACGGAGAATGATGGTTTGAGAAAATCTGTTGAAAAAAGACAACTTGAAGAAAAGAGGGCACATCAAGATATTGAAGATATGCGAGAGAAAGTGAGTTGTACCACATCATTGTATCGAGTATACAGTACAATAGAGTACAACACAGTACAATATAGTACTATACGCATAATATACCATACCTTATCATACCTTGTCCTTTTTATCCCAGTTGACCTCGACTGTTCCTCGCACAGACTTTGAGAAGCTGTACTCCGAATTATCCAACGCTTTAGAGCGAGAAAAGCGAGCTCAGGATATCTTGAATGAACAATCAGAACAACTGAAAGATATGGAGAGACGATTGCATACTGTGAACAAAAACAGCGAACAAACAGACATCACTCTTGCTGAGGCAGTTAAGGTTAGTTCACGTCTTTAGAAGTGTTTAACTCGGCGTCAGGTCATTGGCTTAGGTTTTTAGCACTGATAAAGTTGGTTTAACATTGAAATATGATTAAAACATCTTTCCTGACATATTAGAATCTGTCTGAAGCTAAAATGGAGATACGTCGGAAGGAACAAAATGTTCAAATTGTAACGAAAGATACACAGTTAGTGGAGAGCGAGAAGCGTTTGCTGCAAGGAAAATTAAATGATGCAGAAAAAGCTATGACTGGAGCGGCAAGGTTTGTTGAAAATATGAATTAAGAAGTTCTTAAACGTATTTTCATGAAGATTAATACTTCAACGTGTGTCTTGAACTGTGGTTTTTATCCTTGTCAGGGAAAAAGAAACTGTTTTACTTTACCTAAAAACCGTCCAGAAAGGTCTGGAAGAAAATAAAGCCGCCATTAAACAGACACGACAAGGTTTTTATGATCTCTCGAAGTTTTTGTTGAGCGATGCGAAACCGGGGGGTGACGGTTATTCACTTGGACCAACGTTATTAGCATGTCAGGTTAGCCTCCTTTAGATGATTAAAAACTAAATTATTCATTTATTACAAAAACAACTTTACCTTCAAAACATGTTTGTAGTTTCCGTAAAACTGGCAACTACAATACATATATCAGGGGTTTTGTTGCTTACAGAGTGTTGTGAACGGCTTTCTTGAAGTTCATCAACAAACATTAGTCTTGGTCACACAAGTGGAAGCAGAGAAACAGCAGGCGCAACTGAAGATCGAGAGTTTAGAAAACGAGATGAAGTCATGTCGGTCTCACATCAATACGTTGAAAGACGAGCTGGCCGCTGCTTGTCAAAGACAATTGAGTGACGATGATCTTTATCAGTATCAGGGTGTAAGTTTTGGAAATGACTTGAATAAACAAACTCTTGATATGATTTATCTCTGATCGAGAACTAAACTTATTTTTTGTGATATATTTCAGGATGTGCCGGCCACCATTCCTCCTAACAACAGACAAGATTCAGTCCATTTTATCGAACAAAATGATAGCGAGAGTTACAATCGTGAATATGTTCCATTAATGTAAGTCTTCAAACAAACTGCTCAGAAAATTATAAACTGTCCGAATATTGAACATGCACGAAGCTTTTGCTTATTTTCATTTTTTGTAGGAGATATGAGTCACTTTCGCCCGTCAAGTCTCCAAGAAAGCCCCAAGAAAAGACGTCTTATTCGAGGTAATTTATTATCTTACTTCTCGTACCCTAAAACATGCTCATTGTTTGTTAAAACGGAAAGATTTCACTCGAAACACTTTATCTTTCTTGCCCCAGACGTGAAACCAAAACGCCATCTGATCGTGCAAATCGATCAACAAAACCATCCAACAGGTAGAACAAGAGAACCTGAAGGAACAATACTAATATTATTTATACAAAATGATTAAAAAATGCTCGGTTTGTCTGCGTGAAGACTATACCAAGTGAATTACCAAACTAACACAGACTATAGTCTAAAGTCGTTCTTAAAGCTTATAATATGTACTTTTTTAATGTACAAAGATTTTAGTGTCTTTTTAAAATGTCTTACTGTATATGGTTTGCCATATGTTGCAAGCATTTTATTCACACTACGCTAAGTCAGTAATGTAGTGTTTCTGTAGAACGTCATAACTCTTATGCGCCTACAACTTGACTATAGTTTTTAAAATATGCTATAAATTAATGCTTCACAATAGCTCAGCGAATTAAGCAGGTTACAGCCAACTCCATACATCCGATAATCTTTCCATCTTCTATAATCTTTCCATCTTCTATAATCTTTCCATCTTCAATATGCTTGTCATTCCATGATATCTATGAACGATATTCACATGCAAGCAATCATTTTTACGTACAAATAGTTATCCACATGTATCACAAATTATCCACATGTTTCGCAAATTATCCATCATTGCCGACTAGTCGTTATGTTTTCCAGACAAGTCCGTTGGCTGTTGACTTATTTTCCAATAAAATAACACGACTGTTAGTGAAATGGTTAGCGCAAAAAACCAGAAGAAAAATTTGTCCAAAACAATCGATGCAAATTGCCATTCCTCTTTCTTCGACTCAATCTCCTCGTTGCGATTCAAATGGTCGACAAACACGCCCAGCTGCTTTGAAATTTCGTCAATTTTCGTCTCGAGAGGCAAACGCGTGGGTTCGGAAATACGCGGGCTGTCGTCGTCGTCATCATCGTCGTTTGCCGCCATCATCGATTCGGTATCCTGTCGTTCTTTCAATTTAAGCGTTCCGTTCATAGTCTTGTATAGACATAACTTCTGCGGTTTCTTGTACTTTATCTCGACCGGCTGCCAAGGTTGGGATTTTGGCTTTGAGAAGCGGTTTTGCATGCGAAATAAGGGCGCGAGCACGCGGAAAATGAGAAAACGAAACCAGCGTGGCATCTTACGGAAAGCGTTGTGGTGATAGCAACGCGAGGTGACGCACGTGAGAATCATTGAGATGCCGACTTGGTAGAACAGCGCAAAGTAGTAGGCTCCTATCATTGGAACCACTTCGCTCGACGGCGGAATACGCTCGTTGAACAACAATAAAAACACGGTCAGACCAAGTAATATTGTGATATTCAGTGAAATCCTCTCTCCGGATTCTGGCGGAACGTAGAAAGAGAAGATGACCAAACCAGCCAGAATAAGATTCGGCATAACCAAGTTATTCAAGTAAAACAAAACTCTTCTCTTCAGGAAGATTTTGTATGTAATATCGACAAAAGGTTCTCGACAGCAACTGTAGTTTACTTCATTTCTATTGCCTGGAACTCCAAGTAGTTCCCATTCCCCGTTGAGAAGGTACATTGACAAGTCAGCCGTGCCTGGCCGAGTCATTGACAGGTTCAGTGTCTTTTTCGTATGGGTCCAGGAGCCGAACTTCAGGTAACATCTCTGATAGTCGAACGGGAAATATGCGATGTCAATATGACAGATGCTTTTGATCTCTGTTGGAGCCCACCATTGATTTCGACCCTTGTGGTTGACATTAATCATTGTGTTGAATTTATACATCTCACCACCGGCACTTATACCAATGCTAAATAAAAATATTATTGTCAAAATGTTGTTTTAACCCCCCCCCCCCTTGACCAGGATTCTCCCGGGTAACCATTCATGCACTCTGGTCAAAATTGTGCTGGCAGAGATTTCCCTCCCTTTCCTCCTTAGAATTCCTGTCCTTATTTCGCCGAGAAATGTTTAACGTATCGGTTATACAGAGCGGTTATACAGACCTGTTGTATAAAACTATATCAGGTTTCCAAATGACTTTCGGATCAAATTGAATCATGCTGATGTTACAATACTTCGTCTTGTTCCAAGTAAGAAACGCATTGTGCCAAGTCTTGAAAAGAAACAGGTATTGTTGATGGTATATCATACAGTGAGGCCTGGTTTAGACCTCAATCACGTCGAATAGTACAATAGATTATGAGGTATAATGAAAATATAATGAGTTATCTACGGTATCCATCTCATCTATTCACGATATTCAGTTTATACATATTACCTGACGAACCCAAACTTTACTCGTCAAAATCTGCTTTTTCCCATCCTAAAACATTTTCACTTTATGATGAAGTTATCAAAGGTCAGATCAACCTCGCATACCAGGTTTTTCTACCTACGCTCCTCGGCTTAGATTCCTGTTTTCTAACTGGGAAAATTGACTAGAAGACTCCTTACAGCAAAGCTATGTATTTATACTAATGTAGAGATACTTCAAATGTGCTATCAGTATACACAGATATACAGAGGGTTTGCGTATATCTACTTCATTGTCAACTCTGACAAGAGTATCCAACAAAAATAGACAAATTTTTACCAAATCAACGAGTTGATTGTACGAGAAATCAAAGCCAACATTCACTGTATCTTCTCTATTCTTCACAGGTCTCACGTGCTTATCATGCCCATGGAGTAACCGCTTTATCAGTTTCTGTTCCACGTCGTCGTCATCGCACGACATCGTTTCCATGTCAACCGCTCTACCTCGACTTTCTCGAGCCTTATCTTGACATGTTTCTTTGGAGATCGTCGTCCCAGACGATCCTTTTTGCGTTTCATTCAAAATCCCTTCATTTCCTTCAAAAATAGAGAATGAGAAGCCAAGGTTATTTCTGCTTCATCTTTCAATATCGCCGCTCATTCTTGCTGAAAACTGCATTGAGTAGCCTACAATCTTGACTCAATTTACAAAACAATTGTATTGTATTTTCTCGCCTTTATCTGGAGATAATTTTTACATTGTCTATTCAGAATGACAGATGCATAAAAACGTCAATTTTTAACTTTTTCTTCGATGGGAGGCAGGTTGATTGATGAGACGTTTCAATAAAAGCGAAATGAATAAGCACTCAAAGGTCCTAATCATCAATGAAAACTTCGAGAGAACGATTTTTATAAAAATTCTCACAGCGAGGCCATTAGAGCCAGCCGCGTTAGCCTCGCTTACAACATGGGGAGTTTAGTTTGGCGAAATTTGCCTTAGAAAACCATATATACACTGGTCTAAATACATCCTTCTTTTCTGGATTAGCAAATGCCTCGATCGTGCCCCCACACTGCATGCATGGCCACAGTTATCGAGATAAATTGCGGTCAGTAAGCTATGTATAATCATATATGATTTAGTCAGTATTTGGTCTTTTCTCGTCACTTGCATGGACGATAAAACATGCAGTATTTGGCACGACTTGGAGAAGTCTCAGTCGACAAAGTCTAAGTTGTAATCACGCCGAAATTTGCTGGAATCGAGATCTGTTTTTATGTACAAAACTCGTCCCCAGACCTGACACTTTGCAAAGCATTAATGAATCTATATTTAAACAAACGCAAACCTTTGTATGAGAACATTGAAAAAGGGGGATTATTTAACAGAAACAAGGGTCATTTGGTTTGGATGGCTTGACCTCGAATTCGCTTATTCACGTTTGCAGTTTTTCTAATTATAACGCGATAATTCGTGAAAAACGTCTGTTGCACTTAAACTATAATTATATTTATCCTTTCCCTTCCCTGTTGTATTCAAATCCTCATATACTTGTAGGGTTTCACATTAAATTTTTACGTACTTGGATGAGAGTGTATACATTATTTAATTTTCCTCTGTTACAATGCAGATTGCAAAAATTAAGAGTATTTACTTTCGGGGTAATCACTTTTTAATGTGTTCCAGCCCTCGCAGACAGTTTTTCGACATGATCAAAAGCGCTTGAGTAGAAATATCTCCACGTAGATCTGCTTCAAGATTGGAGCTTTGGATTAACTCTATGCTTTTTAGCTTGAGAACTCTTTTCTCGTTCAGAGAAGGAGAAATGTAAAGGAAAAGAATGTAGACATTTTTACTATTTTCTTGTCTAATTGCCCGTTTATACAGTTTGTTCAACACAGTCAGAGCTGTTTGTTTAAGTCATTCATGATTAATACGCATTCAACTTTACGTATATTGAAATCTTAAACATCGCTGATCACATTTTAAAATGTTTCTTTGTGCTAGAAGATAGCGCGACTGTCTGTGTATTGTGCGCCATTCAAACACGCGAAAATATTTCAAATACTCTTTCTGTTTTTTATAAAACACGTTATGACAATTCCTTTTAAAGTATGGCGTCTACTTACCTTCTCTTTTAACATATAATAGCATTTTTGTTGAAAGTTATTGTTGTTTTAACAGCATTGTTTCGATAAAAAGCATAACTTTTTCTGTGCAATTAAATGCTAGATTGAATTGTTAATCATATGAGAAAGCCATACCTTTGACGCGGGTTAATGAAAGGAATATCCATAAGACAACCCAATGAAAAAAAGCAACCTCAGTCCATGCCATACGTTGGCAGAGACCTTGCCAGAAAAACTTCTCGTATACAAATGCGCCTCTCTTGCTTTTGGGGAGAATCACCTCGAAATGTGTTTTACATAACTGCTCTTGATTCTCATGTAAATTCGCATGTCGACTGTACGATATAATAATCAATTAGAGATGCCGCTTTGTGTGCAATGAATTGGTGTCAGATTAGATAGCAGCTCGCATACATTACGCGGTTTGTTCGTTTGTGATTGCGCGCTCAAAGACTGTATTAAAAACGTGAATTCAATTCATGTTTGCGATTTGCATGAGCTGTTTTCTAACTTGTTTGCTTGTACGCAAGGAGTGTCATTTCGTTAAAGATGACCGAATAAAAACTAGTTTACCACTAGCCTTGCATTCAGCTACCACACAACTTTGCCGCATTTGATGCGAAAGTTTAATTTATTCTTTCACATTAAAAAGCCCAAATATATGCAAATAGTTTGAGTGTTTCAGATCACTAGGTGAATTGCTAACATCTGACAGATTTCACAACGTGTTATAAGACCACTGATAGCTTTACTATATATATGGTCAACTTGATAACCTTATTACATACAGTGCAAGTAAATATATAATTACTTTTAACTTTTTAGATTATTATAATCTGCAGCGTAATTTTTCATCTAATCTTTTAGTTATGCTGTACTTCCATCCAGCGAGTATATATAGATTTCAATGTCCTCACATTGCGTCGATGGTAACGCGTAAAGCGGACACCGTCTATTCGGGAATCATGGTGTAAAACACCACGATTGAGAAGACGATTGTCGCAATGAACAGATAGAAAAACACGTGATCAAGCACGATTGATGCAAAGTGCCATTCGTCGCGTTTCACATCAACTTTTTGTTCATTGTCAAAATAATCCAACAAGATGTCGACCTGTTGTGATATACACTCGATCTTCTCCCCGTCACAAGCCGCGGGTACTTTCTCTAAACTTTGCTGCGAATTTCTGGGGCTGAGATTATTGTTGCCATAGCACTGCGAGTGTTTTCCTGTGCCGTTTGGTATCGTGCCTGCCGTGGTATAGATGTGTTTGTTATGCGGCAACAATCGGCTCTGACTCGGCCGACGACGTTCCTCGATCTTCTGCGTGCGCTTCGGAAATTCCATGCGCAGAACGGGCGCTAATAGGCTGAATATGAAGTAACGGAACCAGCCTGGCATTTCTTTGAAAGGATTGTGATGGTAACAACGCATTATGAAGCATGTTATAACGAGAGAGCCAGTGACTTCAGCAAGGACCGCGAAGAAGTATTTTCCTATAAGAGGCATTGATTCCGAGGTCGGTGGTATGCTTTCGTTGTATAGTAACATGAAGACTGTTAGACCTGGGGGAATAAACATAAATTATTCGTCGGGTTAAACTAGAATAAGCAAAGCGCTTGCATGATCTCTGTGATAAATCAACGTGCAGGGGATGCAAGGCTAGGCAAACAAGTTTTCAAGTGATGCGTTTTTATATGACACTTGCTCTAAAGCTGGCGTTGCGCGATCAAGTAAACAACCAGGAAAATATATCACAACACAATAAGTAACCAACCTAAAAGGACTGTGATGACGAGTGAAACCCGCTCGCCCGATTCAGGCGGGAGGTAAAAGGCGAGCGTACTTAAAGCAGCCAAGACAATACATGGTATTATAAGGTTATTCAGATAGAACAACACACGACGTTTGATGTTGATGGTGTAGGTTATGTCGATATAAGGACTGTCGCAGCATGCGTAAATTATTGATTTCCTTTTTCCTGGTACACTGACTAGTTCCCACTCTCCATTAGGAGTAAACGCAGCCAAGTCTGCGGACTTTTTGTCATTCAGTAATGTGAGATTTAGCTAAAATAAATTTGATGAAATCAAGTTAATAAACCGAATATAGGCTTGCTATCTAGTATAAATCACGTTAGTTTAGGTTTCCTCCTGTAGTAACTATGATAAAGATGGATCAAAATCCGAAGTTCACGTCATATCCAAAAGTTGTGCTCACCTCATGGCCAGTGTATGCCCAGGAGCCAAACTTGAGTTTGCATTGCTGGTAGTCAAAAGGAAAATTCTTGATGTCAAAGTGACAAATGCTGCTCATCTCAGTAGGCAAGTACCATTCAGTTCTTCCATCGGAGTGGATCTTTATCATGTAATTTTTGTTGTATACCGCCGCATCTTGACCAATACTTTACAAGAAAACAATCATAAATGGAGTCAAGACGCTCAGCAACAACTTTTCATTAATCCATGCTTAAATTATCACTTCTGATCTATCAGTTTATTGATCTGCAGGAGGAAACCTAAACTAAACTAAACTAACTTTATTTATACTGCATGGATAGCTCTATCAGTTCTGAACTGTTCTTCCTAGAGGTCCATGCAGTAAGGATCATCTCTTATTGATCCAGTGTAATGATTCAACAGTCATGCACGAACCCTCTGAGAACATCTGTATGGTTTTATTTCCATTGCGTAGTCTAACCTGTTATATAGTACCACATCTGGCTTCCAAATGTTTTTTGAGTTTACGATAATAAATTTTATACCACAGTAGTCACTTGAGTTCCAAGTAAGATACGGGTTCGTCCAAAACTGGTTAAGAAAGAAATTAATAATAAACTGTTTAGTTTTATCAAAACTAAACGAACAAATTGCTGGTTATGTTCACAATGTAAAGTTCAGACTTCAAACTACCTGTCTTAACCAAACTTTGCTTCTCAATGTCTGCCTTCGTCCATCCTACAGCAAATTGAAAATGCTTATTTTGGGAATGGGGAGGATTGCTGCAATAAGCAGCTCGGCCTGTGTCGTTATAAATACGTCGAATGTTCGAAAGCATATGAGTTCTGGCTTCTGTATCCCAGACGCTGTAGACGATAAGTAAAGAACTGATTGAAGTATCCGAAGTCCTAACAACACATTTTTAATGAAACTGAGAGTATTTTGAGAGTTGAACTTCACTGGATCTTCCTTTGAACATCCATAGTGCAGAACTGATTAAGCTCCTGCATTATTTTCCTCGGACTTACCAGCTCCACGATCTGGTTATAGGCAAGTTCGAATGCCACTACGACAGGTTGGCTTTTATTAAGCACAGGTCTTGCGTCCTGGTTGTAATTCTTCATCAGGTCTGACATCAATCTGTGCTCAGGATCGGTCTCTGTTGGTCTGGATTTGTCAGTCGTGCAGAGGTGAGCTGGGATTCCTCTCTTCTCCATGACATTCCTCGAAGATGAGTTCACCTGGTTAATGGCAGGCAACTCTTTCTCTAGTATCAATAAATAAAATACATGGGGTTTAAAATAACTCATTTTATCATATGAACACAATTTACATATTGATACGCTGCACGATAATGTAAAAACAAAAAAACTGCAAAAGCAGATATTCTGCTTGGAATTTATTTTGGAGTTTAGAACTTTGAGCGATGAATCCTTTTAGCAAGGACAAGGTCGATGGCAGAAGGCGAATGAAAGGGTCAGGGGAGCTGTTACAGATTTCTACGGTTTTACCGTTCTTGTGTTCTCTGTGAGTCCTGGAAACATATATGCATTAACAGTTTCCATTAGGGACACAATGGTGAGAAAAGATTCTTGTAAACTTTTTCTAAATGCGAGTTCGTTATAGAGTTCAATTACAACGTGTCATCTTCATGAATTGTTAGACTAATCATGCTAACCGCATTTGACTTTAAGCTGATAAATACATGAACTATTATCACATTGCTGTCATTGCCAGCTGCGTTTATGAAATATGAAATCTCCGAGTGACTTTGCGAATATTCAATTGCTTGCTGAATGTTGTTTATAAGATGTAGCCTAGTAATTGAAGCCTTTTCTCTGTTGGGTCCTTCACTAATAAGGCAGACACCCCTTCAAGATCACCAGACATTTAATATCTTACATAGTTTAACGTCTGATATATGATTTACCAAACTTTTCAAGCAGTCAAAGTTTTATTTTTATGCACGGAAGATTTGGGGTGGCGTGAGCTAGCCCTGACCGGAATCTTAACTGTTTTTTAAACGCTTGAAATGTATTACTCCACAGTTCATTCTTTCATCGTGTATGCACGATATAATTGAGTTAAATTTTTGCGTAATTAGCTAATATATATACCCACGCTTTCAAATGTTCTCGTTGTGTAATAGTTAAGACTGGACATTGAATAGAGATTTCAATTGATTTGTAAAACACCTACGCACGCCTGAAAGTGCTTATCTGTTTTTACAGCAGAATTTCTCTTCCATCGATTAAATGGTCTCTCTATTTTAGGCCTAAAACTCAGGATGTACTCTACTTTCATTTACCTTTCTTATATAAATATATTTCGTAATTGCAAGTCTGATAAAACTTTGTATATATTTCATTTTTACCCAGCACGCGCTCCTAATTCAATTGATACATTCTCTACAAATGTTTTCCCACCTTCCTATTCAGAAGTCAGTCTTAGAGTATTGTGGTTTTCTTGTTTGAGGCGTGTCGTGAATTGTGTTATTGATATGCATTCAATGGAAACATCTGCGCACTTGATCACAACCTTACGCCCGCTTTACATGCATCAGCCACTAAAAATACGTTTCAAAATCTTTTTTTGTATCAAGAATATGCAAACAAAATGTGTGGTTATTCTGCGCTTCTTCCATCTAAAACTAAAAATGTTCAAAAACTGTGCGGTCAAGCAGTCATTATATAGCTTGCGAAATATAGCTTTTTGTATGGATGGTGACAGTTATTTATTACAGCTCATCTTTTTCAAAGAAATGAGTCACATTTAAAAAAAATTGGAATAAAAACATTTTGATGAATGTTCCTTCCTTGGTAACCGTTTTTCTGTCATTTACTAACCCTAAATACTTTTTAATGTCTTTTGTGTCCCTCATATTGCGACACTCTTCGTCTAAAAATTGTACACAAACGTATATATATATCGTAATTCGATGTGGTTATATGGGTTGCAATTTAAATGTGTGGCTTTTTTTTCATTTCATTCCCTGGTCGTTGCACGTAGTCATTAAAGCTATTATCTCTTTTTGTGTTCGTAATTTTTTTGCGGCAAAATCATGCAATTAAATTAATCTTTTCCGGAATATATAAACAAAGAATATACGAAGTTCTTCTGCCTTCCATATCGTTAAAAACATAGGCATATACATACAACAATTTTCGACATAATGATTTGCACTTATCGTCCTAATGAGTAATGTGCGTTTATACCGCTATCAGTGCATGGATCTGTAAATATAGATTCAGTTCTCTGGATCGGAGATCTCATATCTTAGTCATGTCTTGCGATACTCTGTAAGTTTCGTCTTTTTCATGCGTGTCTTTTAAAGCACTACCATGTACAAGAAACGTTCTAATTTCCTATGAAACTCTGCAAACAGGACATTTTGCATTGGGTCCATGTGCTATACGTAAATCCAGCACTTAAAACCAGCGTATTCTTTAAGTATGTAGTTCATATAGTGGTGTTTGCTTACCATCAACCAAAAATCGTGACATTCATAAAACATAAAAATAACATTTACCTGCGCGAATCTGGATCCAGAAACTAAAAAACAACGGCAACAACACTTTCATCAATTTTGCTAAATTTTTCATCATTTTCGTCGCACCACACAAAGTCTCTTTTAATTCTAATTTAATGCAGTTCCTCGCCTCCTCTCTCCCGTGGACGACTCTATATTAAAGAAGAATAGCCGTTTAATGATAGCCTGCAGACTACCGTGTCGATGGCCTAGTCATTTTATTCCTTTTGTCGCCCCCCGTTGCCTCAGATTGAAAACAAGATCGTGTCAATTGAAGACCGAAAGCATTTAAGAGAACTCCTAAGAACTCTGAGTTTATTCACGGACAAAGTCAGCCAGTAGCATTGTTTTCTTGTAACTGCTCGTTTCAAAATGCTTGTTAAATTGCTAATCGATAATCCCAAATGCATTGGCTGTACTTTAAAACAGTTTCTACCAGTTTTCGTAAATTTGTTTTGACATAATGATGAGACATACGGGCATGAGACACAATGGATAATTCATACGAGAAAATTTTCTTTCATCTTTTGCCTAATTGGAAATCAGATCAATACAAAATTCTCTTTGTTCAATCGGGTAACGAATTATCTCAATAAATTAGCAGACCTCTGCTCTCAAAACCGGTTCAAGAAAGCTTAAAACGGGTAATTGATTTCATTGGTGGGTTCAAATAAGTTAATTAAATCTGTGGCATTGCTTCTCGTTCTGAATAAATCTAGCCGTTCTCAAATCTCGCGAACAAAACTCTCGCAGCGCGCTGCTTTATCATTTACTTATAACTGTTGCTAATTACTTTTCACTGTTGGGTTAGATTGCTTTGGTCGTCGTCTCGAGACTTGGTTCCTCGATCTTTAACAACGACGAACATCCATCTCTTGAAACAAATTTACTAAAGTACACACATTTGTCTATCTTGTTATGATATCGATTGAAAAAAACAATTGCTGTAATTTTTATGCCGTATTTACAAGCCGACTTAACTCGCCCATTCTGGGCATGGTGCCTTTGCAATACAGAGAGAAAAACAAATATGTTTAGCATAAATATAAGTCAGTATTATAAACTGTCCGGCTTCGTGCCGTTGTCTTACCAAAGTGTTTATTTTACGCTGTATTTCTCAGTCTGTTGAACTCTGCTCTCAGCTGAGTTGAGTCTGAGCGCGGTTGGAAAGGAATTAACAGTTTTTATGTTGTGGTGTTTTGCTGTCCTCGCTTGTTAATCGTTCGTTGAATTGCTAGAAGTTGTTCCATAAACCGTTTGCTAAATACATGTTACAATGCCATCGCGAAAGATGAGTTGGTGGGCGATAAGGAGCGGAGATATCAGAAGAAGATGTGGACGCAGTTGGATAGGATGAGAAGATGTGATTACAGGGAATTAAAGAAGAGATGGTAAGAAGTAAAATGGAATGAAGAGATGAGAGGAAGATGTAAGGTGGTAGATATTGGAAAGAAGATGAGCAAGGAAGGTTGAAATGTTTTCGACACGTGACAAAGAAGAGATGAAGAAGAGATGGTAAGACTTGTTACGGCGTGTAGATAGCGGAGGAAAATGTAAGGTGGTGGACAGTGAAGAGGGGGTGAGAGAAGTAGGCTTGAGATGATATCGACATGTGACAAAGAAGGGATGAAGGACAGCTGGTAAAAATATAGTAGAATCTGAAGATCTGAAGAGAATGTGAGGTCGTGGATATCGCAGAGAAGAGAGTGAGGCAAGGTTAAGATGTCATGGGCATGCAGGAAGAAGGGATGAAGGAGAAATGGTAAGATATGATATGGAAGTGTGGAGGTATTTTGTGGAATGGTAGTCATCTTTGATATTTTATTAGCATAGACATGCAGCAATATAAATAATTAGTCAGTTCAATCTGATTTTCACTACGATAATGCAGTAGAAAAATCCATTATGATGTTGTAAACCGATGTGGTCGTTGTCCCATCAATTTTACATTACAGTCAGTGCGAAAGATTGATATTGCAAGATACTTCAGACATTTTTTCATGTATTTATTACACTTGACTGTGGTATAGGATCAATTAATTCATTTATCAGGTTTTAGCGCCAGGAATAACTACAAATTGTTATATCGCGATGCTAAAACAGGAGGAGTTCACCGCTCATGATGTTTATATATTTATATCTATAACATATTTCTTTGAAAACATAAACACAAAATTCATTAATAATATGCATTCACACATGAAACTCGTTTTTGTGAATATGTTTGCATTATGAGTTCCTTTATCTCTCCTTTTATCTGTTATCTAAAAATTTCTACTCTCAATTTAAATGATGGTATAGCCTCCAGTATATTCCTTACTGTCATTTACAATTTGCGCAACGGTAATGTAAGATGTCACAAATTGAAACATTTATCAACAGCAGACGCAATTGAATAATTATGTATGCAGCACGTCAATAACAGAGAACTGAAGAATGTCTGAAAAGACTTGACACAAAACTACAATATATAACACTTTATGTACCGTACCTTATCTTATTACTTCAGAGATTTTTTTTGAAATCACCAGCCGCTATTATTTTGTCTTAGCCGAGCGCTGGAGCAGTTTGAAACAGTTGTTGCTACGAAACGTTTTGCATATTATAAGAACAATTTTTTCATGCAAATTTCGAAAAGACTGAACACTGCGACAAAAGCATTAACAACCCGTAATCCGCGATCCCACTTGTCAAGAATAATTACTTCTTATGCGACGTAAATACACACTTCAATTTTTATCTTGTAACTTGAAAACAACCATTTAAAATGAGCGAAATAACACGAGCAATGTTTTTTCTGAGAGTTCATAAGCCTTTCATTATTCAATGTGGAATTTTGTGAACGTATTCAAAAGGAAAAAAAACGCTCATAAAATATTTATGGCTTTTATTCTTTTTAGGTGACAAGTAACACAGTCTAGCAGGCAGACAGCTTTACGGCATATATTATTTTATTAGGGCAGACAGCTTTAGGCCACCGAAAAAACCGATGTGCACGCTATCGCTGTAAAGATTTGTCGAAGTCCAATATTCTACTGATAATCTTCATTGCATCTCTATGTTTAAATTTCACTTGTTTAAATTGCCTTGTTTACTCGTTTTCCACCACCGAGTCAATATGAGTCTTTAAACAATTAAATTTTGTGTCTTGCCACAAATGTGTAGTCCTAATTTACATTTCGTTCAATCGTATAAGCCGGCTTTGGTGTATTTAAATGCGCATCAGTAATGTCAATAAGTTTGAAGTCAAATTGATAAAGGACCCGATCAAAAAAGATCAGTTTTTTTAATTTTGCGGGTAGAATATTGTCTAATTTCGTCCGCTATAACTAGCAGGCTGGCTTTGAAATTTGAATGTGAATTTTCGGAGTAAAAAACTGATTAATAAGCCCGCGTTTATTTCTCGTCGCAAACAGTTGCAATCAAATATATTGTTATTATTATTGGATAACGTTGAAAAATTCATCAAAGACTTAACAAGCCGTGTCGAAAACAAAGATTAGGAAGACAAAGATTCTTTGCGCACGCTTTACATTGTTACGAAAATTACAACAACACTGACACTGTACGTCTGTGTCTGACAACAACGTATATAGATCCATTTTCATTGATTACATTGGGTTGTTTGAATCATGAAAGATATCTTCTTCAGGTAGTTCAGAATATGAAAACAGATTGTAAAATGCACACAACATAGCAGAATATTCTAATACATCAAACGCCTTGAAATGTTCGTGACAATTATATAAAAACAAATGGAAATTTGCTTGGAAACAACTTAAAGCTTCCTTTGCGCATTTGATTACGCAAAAAAACCCGCTATACGCGCGAACGTGTTATACCACCGGCATAAACATCATTGAAGGCAACCGTTGCATCGCCATGGAAACAACGTTTGAACGACAGCTAGATACTTCCATGTTGATCATTTTTTTGCCAACATATGTCTCCGGTGTTGCTCTAGTTATCTCCTTACGCACCAGGCATGCTGTGAGCATTTAGACGATATTAATGTGCATGAAATGTATCACAAAAATGTAGGATATTTGAAGACCAATGGAGCGCTTTGTTTAATGTAGTAATGTTGCAAAACATTTATTAATATCAGCATGTTTCACACCTGTTTCATCAATGACAGCCTGACGTAATTAGTGGCGCAAAAATCCTTAAAGGTGGCTTTTCACTTCGTAATTAGACCAAAGCAAAGAAAATTTTATTTCTCACGTATTTTATGAAAATTGCCAAATGGTGTATGCATTGGAAAAAAGGCAATCAAGAGGTCTTCCAGAAGATCTGCGGGCTCAGAATTAATAATGTACAAATAGTTACTTACCCAATTGCCCTGATCTCAACTGAAAGAGACTCCAGTGTAAAACCGTTTTCATCACAATGAACATGCAGTTTAAGCCAAATCGCTATGCGTGACTGTTAAAAAGTCTTAATATTCCTCGACTGCACTGATAATCCTCATTCATTGACTATAAAATTTGTGTTTTGTAAGCCAAGTGATCGCACGGTAAAAGTTTATTTCTATCCATTCAATTTGTTTGAGCAACCAATACAGACGATTATCCTTCTTGACCAACAGTTAATTCCACTAACAGTTTTGGAAAATACATGACAATCAATACATCGTTTGTTTTCTCCAAGTTTCGACAATCGTGAAGTGATTATAAGAAATTTCATTACGTGGGTAATTCCTGACGACTGATAACTTTACGGGATGATCGAAACGTAGAGTTATAACAATGTGTATAATCTACGAAGTGTTTCATTGTATTGCTTTTCATAAGATTAATCCAAATGATAACCGTATAACTTCTAGTCTTGCAACTCAGTGTTCTGTTTCAAAAATCTGACGAAGACCTTATTTTCAGTTTTGTCAAACACTTTTCGCCCCAAAACTTCAAAGTTTTCTTTGCCCATGATGACGTTGCGATTCACAACGAAAATCATGAATTATTGTACACAACGTTTCCTCTATCTTCTCGTTACCTCGTCACCCGCAACACTTTCATTTTTTGCCCCTAATCTCCTCGCGATTGCCCTACACAGCATTCCAATTTTATGACGTTTTCCCGACAAACCAGAAGATATCTTACTTTATTTTTAATCAGTTTCCTCTCTCAATTTAAAACTGGGCAAATGAGATCCTTTTCTGGTCCTCATTTTCTCCAGTTTTATCGATTGGACCTTCCTCTTCATATAAATTTTATAATTTTTCCAAGATGCTCTTTCGTCATTCCGATTTAATATATTTTAAGCTCTTGCAAGCCAAAGCTCTCCAAAAACCCGACTGCAACAAGTTTCCTGAAGAATGCAATGTTGAAGTGTCGACTTTTTCATTTTTTTTTACTAAGTCATGCAAGTAATATAAACACCTTGTTTTTCTTAGTCATTTGTCCATGGTAGTTGTCGCGAGGTTGTCCAAGCGTTGAATAATCTAGTTTGTATCTGTAACTGACTGTATATAATCATTTTTACCATAATCAATGGTAGCCACTACAAGTCAGGAAATCAAGACAAAACCTTTGCATTGGTTTCGGAAACAACAGCAAAGTGGCACAATGACCACAATGGTTTGAATAATGTCTTTTTAATTGCAGAATGACCAATTTTTGCAAGTGCTGTGTTATATAATAAGCCATGATGCATTTTCTTTGTGCTAACACAGCGTGCTTCAAACTTCCAGACAAACACGATAACTTTTGAGTGCCAATATCTACGTTTACATCACACGGAGGCACTTGAAACAACTTCTTTGTAAACACGACTTCCCTGTCTATCACAAGTTACGTTTCAAGGGATTTTTTACGGTTGAAAAATGCCTAAAAGGTATAAAATTTGCTAGAAACGTTCAACAGATCACATGGTTTATAAGCATATCATAATGTTTTCTATACAGTTCAAAATCTATAGGAGGCCGTGGTTGTCACATTTTAACAAAACCTTGTAATCAAATAACCTCCTTAACTGGTATTTTAAAATTAAATATGTTAATGAAATTTATATCTTCGCCATCGAAATATAAGCGCTGTAATTTCTGTGTTCAAGTTTGCAAATTATTTCAGGTTTTTGAACCTTGAAAATGATCAAGTTTGTTTGTTTTGTGCTTTTTGTTTTCTCTTTGAAAGGTAAGTCTTTCAATTTAGTGCAAATAGGTTGTCGCTATAGACGTTTCCATTTGCAGTAAGTTAGCGGCAAGCTTTTTGAGATTGCCCGGCCTATTTTTCATCTTCAGTCCGTACACCTGTGATTAGAAATTTAATTTTACATTCAGAGTATATAATTTTAATGCCGCGTGATATATTTTTGTCTTATCTCTGTATAATGACGTATTGTACAAGAATGTGGCGTTATAAATGATAACAGCCATGCTTTGAGCCCGAATCAACTGAGAAAGATATCTCAAACGTGCGGTTTGTGTCTGACTGAACTACGTGAGAAGATCTCTCAAACGTGGTGGTTCTGGGTGTAGGTAGTATTCTACAATAAACTGCCAGGGTCTATGCTTAAATATGTTTGTCACTTCAGGAAAGCTCTTAAAAGAAGAAATATGCGCGTTTCTTGTAATTTTAGACACATTTGTTGTCGAAGCTCTGACATCAGATTATGACAAGAATTACGAAATGATGTTGATTAAAAAAATAATGGAGGATTACAAGAAAAAAGTGGAAGTGAGGCCGGTGGAAAGAAGTGATCAGCCAATCATAGTGATGTTTGATTTGGCTTACAGTCAACTTATAAACCTGGTAAGCCTTGCCTAACGCGTACGACCGCGCTTACTATGACATTCGTCGTTCCCATGCCCAGTTTATTCGTGCATAATAATTTCATGCATTTCAGTAAAATGTGAGTTGCAGACTTCTTCAACAGTGGTAGAACTGGATAATTGTGATTGTGGAGGACTCTATTTGAAGTACACGTCCCAAGAAGATCTCCTCCCCAGTCATTCACCTACCACAGCGGTTTTATAAACTCTTCCCGTCTGCCCATGCAGATAGGGTCATTCCTCTTCAGATAGAGTCCTTCCTTTCCAAATATGCTCCCACTCCCCAGATAGAGTGTTTCGCCCCACAGACAAAACAATGTTCCTCATTTTCCTTTTTTCAGGATGGCAAAAACCAGATCCTAACCAGCAATGTTTGGGTGAGACAGGTAAGGTCAATATCTTCTTTTCAATGGACACGGTGTCTAAGGGGGTTAAAAGTTTTATTAGGAGCGAGGTGCTTGGACAGTGGAAGACAATTTACGCAGCTGAGTAAATTGTAAAAACTTTTCTGGGTTATTCAATTTTATTCTAGCAATGGATTAACAGTAAGACAACTTGGAATGCCTCGGATTATGGAGGTGTTGAGAGTATCATGATGAGCCCGGATTATTTTTGGAAACCAGACATCGTCCTCTACAACACGTAAGTCCAGTCCAGAGTTTGATTAGCGGTCAGACTAGCTCATTACTGTGCCCGTTTAATTTTGGAAGGAAGTGTGAGATGGTTTTTTATGATTTTCGTTTGACTGCTATATCTGGTGATAATCAGAACTGTTCTCGTTATTAAACCAAGTCAAGTAAACCAACACATCTGCTCTCTCCTTCAAGGATCGAAGGTGGAGGTGAAATGTATAACTTCGATACAAAGATCGTGTTTTACCACGATGGTCGTATACAGTGGAACGCACCGGCACAAATCAAAACAATCTGTACCATCGATATCACATACTTCCCATTTGACGAACAAAAATGTAAAATAACATTCGGCTCTTGGTCTTACATGGAGAACGCGTTGGATATGCGTCTGAGAAGCGATAGAGATCACGCTGATCTGGATCGTTACACGGCCAGCGGAGAGTGGAAACTAGTGTCACTAAACGCCAGACGTGATGCCGTGAAATATACTTGTTGTAAATACAGATTCGTCACAATAACCTACACCGTTCATATACAGCGTCGTGTGTTATTCTACATGAATAACATAATAGTCCCTTGTATAATCCTAAATATCCTCACTCTGCTGGCGTTTCTTCTCCCTCATGATTCTGGTGAGAGGATCTCTCTTGTTATAACGGTCCTCCTTGGGTTAACTGTGTACATGTTGATCTTCACAGAGAATATCCCAAACAGCTCCGTTGTACCACCGATGATTGGCAAGTTCTCGATGGCTTGCTTTGTCGAAATCTCTGCCTGTCTCCTCGTCACGACATTCACATCTCGCTGTTATTTTCACGGTATTGACAAAAAGATGCCTGCTTGGTTTCATTACCTGATTTTCAACATCATGGCGCCAGCATTCCTGATCAATATCCCAAAAAGCGAGGAAGAAATAACAGACTTGGAAGAAGATGAAGAAAGCCAGAATGAGATGCCAGTGCTAGCGACAGGACTTCCCTTGTGCTCCAACGGCCATTCTCTACCCAATGGCCACGCCATGCCTAACAGTCGCATGGCAACGGGTCTTCCACATTCCCGATCCGTTTCTCATATAAAAGGAAACAGCTTTCAAGGAGGAAAAGGTAACCCAAGAGCATGCCAACAAGGCAATACTGTTAAAGAGCATGGAACTAGTTAATCAATGTACAAATATGATCCCTGGTAATAACGAATCGGAAACAATGCCCTTACCCTACTAATAATAGATAAAAAAGTACATCTTAACCTTTTTAAGGCTTTTTTAAGATTCGTAGATTAAAGGCTTTAATGTTTATATAATTTCATGCTCGAGGCGTAAATGTTTTTAGTCGTCCTGAAGATACATTTACGGATAAGCTTAATAGGACTAAAAATAAACGGTGCTCGCTAATATCAATATATTGTTATATTAATCTCTCTTCCTGATCTCCTCCCGAATTTTTAAGGGCCTTATAGGCCTTGCAGGAGACCAGTCACGTAATCTATCTGCCTGAAGATTTTATCATTGCTTTTATCAATTTGGAAAAGAGGGATGGTTTATCTTAGTCATGTTTTTAGTTTTTTCTCGTGGAAAAATTATAATATATATTTCCCAGGAGGAGGTGGCCATTTAACATAGCCCTAGGCAAATTTTTCAACTAAAAGTTGTATGTTTCTTTCAGGCTTCTCGACACATTCCGTTTGCAATTGCGAGGAACAAATTCAAAAAATCCTCGGGATTCTGGAAAGGTTTGAAGAAGAAAGTCAAGAGAAACAACTAGAGGAGGCCAAGAAGGAGCAATGGCATTTTGCTGCTATCATTCTCGATCGATTCTTTTTCATTTTGTTTGGCGTCACAATTTTAATTTGCATTGTTATATTCTACGCTCAAATTCCATCCAGTGGTCAGAGTGAATGAGATATTTGGATGAAGATTACTCCAGGATCGGAGGTTGTTTCTGTAGTCATGTGGAGCACTGACTGGGGGCTAAATGGACGAGAATCGAATTCGTCCACGGCGGTATATTATATATTAGATATGGTTGTGATATATATTAGATATGGTTGTGTTTTGTTTAGCTTCTATAAATTAGGAGAGCAAATATTTAATATGAATTAGAGCACTCTGCGTCAGATGACGTCAATGGGCAGTCAAAACAACAGTTCGTAGACAACTTCGTAATCGTTGCCTGCTCTCGTGAGAATTTAGCAAGGTCACATCCTGCTAAACCCGCACTTGGATTATTCCTTTTTAGGAGACCCTCCCGTCGATTTTTGCACCCTGAAATTATAGATTTATATAGATTACAAATTAAGAGTGTCCTATAATATGCAATACTAGTCAAAGTCTGACATATTTACAACGCGAAAACATGGTGTACAGATAG
This sequence comes from Dendronephthya gigantea, assembly GCF_004324835.1. Classification (NCBI taxonomy): domain Eukaryota; kingdom Metazoa; phylum Cnidaria; class Anthozoa; order Malacalcyonacea; family Nephtheidae; genus Dendronephthya; species Dendronephthya gigantea. Next base: position 61,442 of record NW_021163105.1, on the reverse strand, counting down.
TTTAATGGTAAAGGATACTCATTATAGCAGCGCAAGTATAAAGCTAGAAAATAGTTATTAATCGTTTTATCGAGAATATGAGAAACTGTTATGATACACGTTTATCCTATAGAGGTGATCGAGATAGACCGCTCCGGCTTGATTTCCGCATCTAGTTTGTAATGACGTCATTCCTAGAAAAATTTAATTAAATCTAATTGAGAGACGTCAGACGTAGCGAGGAAAGTGTTTTAGAAAATCCTTCAATAAACGGATATCTAATAATGACATTGTTTACCAGCTTGTTTGTCTCCAATTTTATCCACGTTTTTGTCTCGTTTAATACCAAAGTTCAGAATTATCCTTATTTTCATGCTGTTAAATCCTAAAGCATTTTGATTAAAAAGGGCAGTCTGACTGAAGAAAGAGAATGTTTTCTTGATTGTGAGTGGTTGGTTAAATGCAATTTTAAAAAACAAGATTATAATTAAAACAAGCAAAACAAAATTTGTAGTGGATTTCAGTCAAAGAGCTTATACTTCCATTCATGAGAATTTCTTTGACCCTGATGCAAAGCCTTTATGACAAAGTGCTTCACTAATTGAAAATTACCATGAAAAAGGTATGTAGCGCCCGTTGAAATGGCCGTTTTCTTTTGAGGATGCAATATTAAAATATTAAGTGTTCTCTTACATAGACGGCTCTTTATTGTTCATAAGAAAAATAGCCCCGTTTGTACATAATTTATAATTCTAGTTCTTTTAAACAATGAAACATAGTTTTCATTGATGAAATATTCAATTTCTAGTGTACTAGATAATTTAAAAACTTAAAAAACGTTCAAGTTACTATTAGAAAGTAAAAGAGCTCTCTGGAGAGGTTTATTATTTTCAAAATTATATCGAGCTAGTTTCCGTCACGATGTGGCATGATATGCTAATCTTCCTTAACGGAAGTCAAACAAAAGTCACACTCAATGACACGCCATGACCTCTGGTTTCCATAGCAACGCAAAGTAGCAAATAATAGCTGCAATAACATTGTTATAATAAACTTATCAAGCACTACATTTCAATGCATACAACACCGAAAAATGTGGGAACTTTTGTGAAGCTGTTTATCATTTTCCGAGACGATTTTACTTGGGTATTTTTTCTGTACAATTTCTCTGTTGCTATGGACAACGCCCCCGGGACATAGGCCCACATTGGCTGATGGGAAAAAACCAAAATGCTTTGCGGGCAGCGTTGTAGATTTCATTAAATGTTCAGAATAAAAATTTCGGGAAGAAAGCCAAGTATTTTATGCCTTAAGTCGGCTTTCTTGTTTTGATTTTTGTATATATAGTTCATCGGATATGTTGGAAGATGTAGCGGTTTATAGGATTTTTATTTGAAACGGTTATTCGGGCGAGAGGCACTAAAGAAAACGGGTTTCTTGGTTACTTCGTATGCAAGGTTAATACCCAGCCTGCAACTTATGTACTAGATGGCAACTTCGCTAATTTTTTGAGACAACTCGAAGATGCAAAACTCAAAAACAAGACAAGGAGACAATGATCGTACAGATCGTAAGCCGAGACAAAGTCGACCTAACATTCAGCCTCGAACAAACAGCGCCACATCGGGTTCTAGTATGACAATGGTTGGACCGAACTTTCGAGTTGGGAAGAAGATAGGTTGTGGAAACTTTGGCGAGCTTCGTCTTGGTAAATTTCTTGCCATTTTCTTTATCTTCAGTTAGAAATGCTTTCCTTAATCTCCTTTATTCTTGTCTTTAACTTAAAGGCCGAAATCTGTACAACAATGAACACGTAGCCATAAAATTGGTAAGCCTTTCAAGTTGTGTCAATTTGAACAAGAAATTTCGTGGTTTCATTTAGCAAACCACTAAAATTTTAAATGGTAGGAACCTTTGTAGAACGCTGTTGATACAAATAATCTCTCCCTCTAGGAACCTATGAAGTCAAGAGCGCCCCAACTTCATCTGGAGTATCGGTTTTATAAAGTTTTGGGCAACACAGGTAGAGTTTGTTATATATTTTCGGTCAAAGTGGGCTGACACTTTGTATTTACCCAAATCAAAACAAACTTTCGCTTCGAAATATTCTCCTGTGTAAGCTTCCCCTCGGTTCGAAATTTAATGATGTACAATAGATGATTTTTGGTATTAAATAATGATCTTTAGGTTTTTGAATAAAGGAAATATTTTTAATGAAGATGATATTAATCAATTTAATTTCGTATGTGAGGTATTTTTGTTTGAGTCACATTCAGGCAACAAATTTGGAAAGACATGGCAAACACAATGTGATAACTAGCGAACATGGGAAAATTGTGCTTTGTTGGTCATATTTTGAGTTGAATAAGAGCATTTTTTTATCAATTTCGTATTTATCAACAACTATTTATAAGCGACTGTTATTATGCAATATGTAGACTTATTAAAACTAAATTACAAGGTAGTTAAATTGTACAGAACTTCTCTCAATGTCTACTCATAAATTAAACTGTGAATAAATTTGTTCTGGTGAGAATTTGTCATGTCACAATGATTGTAAATCTAACTTTGTACCTGGTCCTAAAATCTGTCTAATGATAATTATTTAAGCCAGAATTCACAGAGGGTGCAATTTTTATTGCATGATGTCTTTTGTCCTGGCTCAGTGATGCCTACCCTTAGGTCATCGGCTATATATTGTGTTAAAGAGAAGAGGTTATTTCTTTCAAATTGACTATACTATGAACATGTTTTCATCCCATTTGAGACCTGATGTGATAATGAAATCTTCTTCAGTTATCTTTGAGTCAAAACATGTTTGAAGCGGTGATCTTTCAAGAGTATATGACTGTAATATTTCTTGTACATTCAAATAACATAGGGTTCTCTGAACAACAAGGGAAGTGTTGAATCTTTGTAGGCTTAGGCTTGACTAAGGCTTTTTATCAAGACTTTTCTCTAACTTCCTGATTTAAAGCACTTGCTTGAATGTTTAAATATTTATCAGATATTCCAGCCAATACTTATAAACAAATTATTTCTTAAAATGTGCATAATGTATGCTCTCAGTTTTAAATCTCTACAGTAGCTTGAAGTCAAATACTACCAACAGTCTGCTCAAGTCATGTTAATATAGCCTACTTCATGATGTGTAAATTTGGTTGTGTGAAGTTCTCATTTTTTTGCTGATAATAAAGTGTTCTTACCATTTTCATTTGTGAGACTTGCCAGTCAGACAATGCCACTGTATGAATATTAAATATATATATATATATATATATATATATATATATATATATATATATATATATATATGACATTAAAATCAAACCGTCACTCTAAGACAATGTGAAAGCACAGTAAAGGAAACAAGAGAGAAAGTTTAGGGTAAAAACTGCTCGAAAGAAAGAGAATTATATATGTATATTTATTCTGAAAATTACCCAATTATTTGCAGAAGGTATGCTCATAAAGCAAGTCCTATTGATGACTTGTTGATATTGAAAACACTGTTATAAAATGTTCAAAAGGACTTGACTAGTCCTTAATTCTATTAGGTTTTTTTACTTAAATTTGTGGCCTGTGATACATTTGTAATCTTGGTTTGTTTAAAATATAAACAATGTGTTTGTTTAGGGCCACTTTTACACCAACAAATTCTTTGAGAAATTTCTTTTCTTTTCATGTGCAAACAAGTAGAGATGACTTGTGAATATATTTGATTTTAGCAATTTGCATGTGCAGTGTCAAAGAAAATTTGGTTTTATGCAGGGTTATGCATTATGAACCTTATAAGCATGTTGCGGGCTGGTTGAGTGAGTGAATTTCTTTGATGTGTATTTTCTAGTTGGGATTCCTCAAGTCCATTATTTTGGCCCATGTAACAAATACAATGCCTTAGTCATGGAATTACTAGGACCAAGTCTAGAAGATTTGTTTGACATTTGCGACAGAACATTTACCTTAAAGACTGTTCTAATGATTGCAATGCAGTTGGTAAGTTAGATAGCACAATAATTCTTTCCTGAATTTACAAAGAACAAGCATAACATTGTATGCTTTCATGCTTTTAAACTTAAAACTAAATCAAAATGTTCCATGTCTAGATTGCTGTTCTTTGAGTAACTAGTTGCTTATATCCACCTTTTTTCCACTGGAGAAGTTTTAATTTTATCTGTTTTTCTTTTTTTCAGCTGCTAAGGATAGAATATGTTCACTCAAAGAATATGATTTACAGAGACGTGAAACCAGAAAATTTCCTGATTGGAAGAAAGTCTGCAGGAAAAGATGGAACAATACACATAATAGACTTTGGGCTTGCAAAAGAATATATTGACCCAGAAACCAAAAAGCATATTCCATATAGAGAACATAAGAGTTTAACTGGAACTGCAAGATATATGAGCATTAATACTCATTTAGGAAAGGGTAAGACTTCATTTTCTTGTATCACTTGAGAGTTGTACAAAATCTTCCACAAAGTTTCTCCATTTTGTTTGGGCATATTTAAGTTATAAGCTAAGAAAAGTGCTGGCTAGCAGCATCTTGACTGGCTTAAGACAAAGATTTTGTTTTCTCTAATCTTCCTTTGTTTATTTCCAGAGCAAAGCAGAAGGGATGATTTAGAAGCTCTGGGTCATATGTTCATGTATTTTCTAAGAGGCAGCCTGCCATGGCAAGGCCTAAAAGTATGTTTATGAATTATGCTATTTTATCAATGCAAACATTTTCAAGTGTTCTGACATTGGACTGTCTGTTTTCTAGGCTGATACACTAAAAGAAAGATATCAAAAAATTGGCGACACCAAGAGGTCAACTCCAGTGGAAGTTCTGTGTGAAAATCAACCAGGTATGACCATTACAGAATGTAATGATTTTACAGCCAGAACCTGCTGCAATTTATGGTATTTTTTCGGATTTTTTTCACAGAGGAACTTGCAACATACTTGAGATATGTCAGGAGATTAGACTTCTTTGAAACCCCAGATTATGATTACTTGAGAGGGCTTTTCAAAGATCTGTTCGACAGAAAAGGCTACGTTGATGACGGTGAATTTGACTGGACGCATAAACAAATCGTAAGTATCTCGCGCTTACCATACTCCTCCGGGTTAAAAATCCCTCGTTGTAAATGTCAGAGGGTTCGAGGCCTTTCAGGCATGTTAATTTTTCTTTACCCCCAACAGGAAGACACTATACAGGCCTGCTCTTTGCTAAGACAAGGTTAGAGCCCCTAGGAGGCGCATTTTTTTCTCGTTTAAAACTTGTGCACAGACGATATGGATAAACCTCTTACATTGAGACGAGAAAATTAATTTGAGTTGATTGATCGAACATTAATGAAACCCGCCTGCAGTATATTTATTCAATATGTGATTTCATCCTAATCTTTCGTAAATTCGATAATTACAAGGCGATTTGACAATTAGAGAAGAAATAAAGTGCAAACAGAGTTTAGAAAAGGTTGTTGGAAGGCAAGTTTATTCAAAGAGCTTTTCATTTCAGCCATATGCTATCAACCCGCATGAATCATCCTCGCACGCAACAGATCCTCGATATATCCAAAATCCTGGCAGAAACAATCCAGCACAAAACAAAGTAAGTGTAATAATAATGATCATCATATTTCATTCCTTTTGTACGAGTTGTGTAACATCATTAAGCGTTAAATATACAAAAGAAACCAACAATACAACTTGAGCGAGCAAACTTTAAAGCCACTTTTGCAATCCTTCCTCAGGGTTCCTCGAGTGATCGCAAAGCCTGGCCAGACGTCACCAATGTACGTAATTCAAACAGCAACCTCATGCCGACTGGCGGTCACAGGTTAGCCGGTTCTGTACAGGTTGTCAGCTCTACGAATGGTGATCTAGGACCATCCAATGATTCACAACCAAAGCTGGCGCATTTGAACACACAAGCTGACGTTGAAGTCGTTGAAGAAACAAAGTAAGTGCATTATTTTGCATTAAGTCATTTTTTCCCTGAACGTGGTAGGGATGTTCTTCATCATTACCATGGATGAATAAATTGTACAGTATTAGAGTACCGTACTGAGCTTCTCAAAGAGGGGCAAGGGGGTAATTTCTCTCAGGCATAGGCCCTAAATCTGGGGGGGGGGCAAAATGATGGGTCACATTACAGGCACATCACTCTGTAGAACAACACTCCGTTTTTGCCTTCTCGTGGATAGCACGGGGAGAAAATCCAATAATTTTTCATTTCATTTCAGATGCTGCTGTTTCAAGCGACGAAAGAGAAAGACCGTCAGAAAGAAATAATATTTGAAACGGACAGAAAAGCAACACAGGAAAAACGCTTTCCATTCGCTGCAGTTTGTAACAGTAAGATCATGGAAAGTTGTGTGCGTGTGGGTAACCTACTTCCCTTCATATGGGTCATAGCATATTGTAGAATATACGTAGTAGAGACAGCTATTGTAAGATAGTGTACAGCATGCTGGCGTTTTTACCAAACACGACGCGGTAAAACAATTTTTTATTCCAGTATATGAACATTCACCGTTCGAAATAATGGGGAACTCCCGTAGGCTAGAATCACCAGCAGGGTTTCCCAGTTCAGCTGTAGGAAATTTTGATGACAAATATCTACCGAAAGTGCAACAAGAGTTCGGCAGAGTTCAAATCATCCACAAAGAATCCAGGTTTACTCCACTTTAAAGTTCATAGTTTTCTTGAAATTTTTCTTGTCAATATAACGTGAAATGATTCGAATGAAACCTGGTTCTCATCCAACCCCAAAAGTTATTAACTTCATGGCTTGCATATGAATATTGGTTACTATATGATGGTAGTTTATTTCACCATCTTGGCACCAGGATGTCTTTGCATAAACAACTACCAACAACCTTGCATTGTTGTTTATGGTTGTGCAACAACATGGTTGTTTAGTTGTTTACATTAGAAACAGGATGATGTTGTCAGAACTTATAAGCAAACAAGCTTGTAGCAAATCTCGTTTGAGTGTCAACACAAGTGTAAGCAGGCTTGCCTAATAGTAGTTTGACTTTTCGCCATCTTTTCATCTTGGTTAAATACTGATTGGAAAAAATTGCATGTTTCAACCAATTTGCCTTGTTATTGGTAGAGATAAAATATTGATATAGGGTGAATAATGGTGTGGTTTTTGTTTTTAACAGAATAAATAGGAAGTCACTTAGGAAGTGTGCCTTTCCTTTGAAAGTTCTTGTCAGATTTTTGAAAGATTATCATATGAAAAACACTGGCCTTCCTGTGTCAAAGTGGAAGGCCAAATATCATTGTCACATTCTACTTTTTCTGTATATATACATGTTGAAGGTTTTCGCATAGTCATTTAGACTTTAATTTGTTGTCTAAATTCAAGTGGGGTAGTGTTTGGTTTCTGCAGGTTGGAAACCTTGTAGAGATAGCAAGAGCATTTGGTTAGTGTTGTATCATTCTCAATTCAGAGACGTCATTTTGTAACTGTAAAAATAGAGATTAAGCTGAGGAACACAATTTTCAGATGCATTTGATCATTTGCAGGCTTATTGAAGGATTGTTGCATAAACTATTAACAGAGACTGGTTGATGATTTAGATTTGTGTTCCTGTGCTGGAAATGTATGGAGGTTATTGGTGCATTTGAAAATTTGTAATTTATCATAATTCAATTAGAGAATAAACACTTCAAGTATAATTGAATGACCGCTTGGATTGTATCTTATTTGATTGTGCGCATATGAAATATTTTAACATTGCAACAACAGTTAATGTTTTTGTTTGATGGCAATTTTCTAAGGAACCTAATTTTGGAAGAAGACCATAAGCAGAGGATGGTAAACAGAGGTTTGGAGAATGACCTGATGAATAGATGTTGAGAAGTTTACAAAGAGTACAGATGATGGTTTGTAAAAAATATTTATTATACAATTATTTACAAGTTAAGGTAAACATTCCTAGAAAACTATAGCAACAACATTGCTAGAAAAACATAATTTTTTAAAAGTAATTAACTAAGTGCTAGTAATTTGTAGTATGAAAGTCAACTGTCCATTTTCATTGCTGGCTGATCCAAACTCTGGGACTAATCTAATGAGGTAATTTCCGATATTTGTTCCTGGTCTGAGGTTGAGTTTAAGGAACTTGGTGTAGTGCCATCTTCTGGTTCATTTGTTTTTGAATCACATGGTGAATTTACTGAATTACATTTCTGCAAGAAACCACCAATACCTAGAAATACAAGGATTTTATTACATAAGAATTTGATTGCAAGCAAGTTGCTATCTTGATGGATGGATGTGGTTTTTTGAGGCAAGTTTCAACCATTCTGCAATCTGCACATGTACCAGATTAAAAGTTATGGTGATTGTTACGATTCTCGTACCTTTTTGCCATGATGGTGTTGGCATCCACCTCACAGGATTTCCTCCACTGTATTTGTCCTTTGATCCCGGCGAGGCCATGATTGAACTGGAACTACTTGATGAACAAGCTGCTTGCTTCCTAGGAGCTTTGGCTCCAACAGCTATAGTAAAACATATGGTCGTCACAAATCTTTGAGTGAGAAACAGCTCGATATTCAACGCGTTCTGTGGTCTCAATAAAGGTAAGTTCAGCTGAAGTATTACCAGTTGAACCATTTCATTTAAAAAGAACAACGAACCTACCTCTTCTGGCACTATTATCCCCTCGTGTTCGAACCATCTTTCTCGCAATAAGGCAATTTCAAAATGGCGCGTTTGCGCGGGAAATGGCGCCAAATATTTATAAGCGCTAGTCGTAAAACACCATCCTTCAGAATGCGCATTCATTTTCTTTGTTTAGGAGTTTTGTTCTTTATTACGATAAGAATTAATAGTAAGAGTTGCCTTGCTTTCCATTTTGTCTACGATAGAATAATTTGAGATAGTATTAGTTTTTTTCTGGTCAACCTTAAAAATTCGATCGCATTGTGTAAACGTTTAACGTATGGAATTTAAAAAATGTAAATAAGATACTCTTACATGCTTTAAGTTTCAAGTACTTTAAAAGTTGGTGTATTTTTGCAAAAAAAAACTTTGAGAGAGTTTTAGCAGTTGAATAGATGAAATGATCACAAACTATTAGTTTTAGAAATTATTTGCATTTAAGCTAACTAATTTGTTGCTAAGGTAACTGTAAATGAACTCTTTATTACGACAAATGCATTGTCTCGTAGAATTCAACACAGGGAAAAGGCTATTGTAAAAACTAAAAAATGGAAATTATTGAAAAATTTCCAATAGATCCAGCATTGCAAGATTCTACGTTTTCTCACATCGGTCAAGATAAAAAAAGGAAAAAATCAACATGTCAAAATATTTACGAAAGCACAATAAAGAAAGACTATCCACCACTAGGTTTTGTTTCAAAGCAAGACCGTCTTCCTTCGCCAAAACCAGCAAAGATCTTCTCAGTTGATTCTCAAATCAATGAACAAAGGTCGTTGACAGCCACGCATTTTGTTAAACAATCAACGACTGAGCGAACTAAGCTCTCAGAAGTGGCAAAGTTGGTTTTGGGGACAAAAAATCTGACAAAAATGGACGTGGATAACAACAGCACGATGGCCTTTGATACGACGCATAAAGTCTATTTTCCTGTTAGGATTTCAGAAAAAGTAAAAAGGAAAGAAGACATGATGAAAAGTTCAATTCCACAAGGTGGGATGATATTAATTTTTATGTTTGTTTTACAAACGTCATACTAATGATTTATTGACATTCCTCACTAATAAATTTTGCCTTTAAATATTATCTGCATGGTTCTCCTCTCCCTTTCTACCCCACCCTGTTCCCAGTGCTGGTTGTAGGTCTATTATTTGCTAGTTCTATTCTTCCAGGTGACAAAGAGAAGGTGAACATACCGTTCTCAAACTACCGCCAGAGTTTCTTGGAAGATAAACTGAGCCAGTTGGATGTTGCCTCACCAGCAAAATTTGAAGCCACGTCCATGTTACATGGAGACGCAAAGTTCTACGAAGATCAGTTCGAAACCACCAATAAGAAGACATTTCGTGGTCAATACACGTTACCACAGAGGATGAAAGCTGTAAAGGTAGTTTATTGTTATAGTTTTATTAGTTTCTCCAATGTGTAGGTTGTATATAACATTGTATACACACGCCTTAGAAGCAGTATTTGAAGTTGTTAAATTTGTCTCAGAACAACGTTTGTAGTATTCGTCATGGGGATCCAAAAAAGGTTCTTTACGCTGTAACAACGAATCAGAAATTCTTTAAAGAAAAGCCACTGAAAAGGGTGGATCCATGCGGTCCAAACTACATAGCAAGTATAATCCTTGGTGATTCAAAAGAGAAGTGGTCTTTGGTAGACCATAAAACGAAAAGAGAATTATTTCCTTGCGTTGAAACACGTATGCATATAATAAGATTTGTTGGTTTATGACGTTCTTGTTTTATAGGACATGACAAGCAAGTAATAAAATATTTTATATTGTACTTCATAGAGCACTTGGTCAGTAGGCAGGCAAAGTTGAATATGGCAAAAAGCAACATCCCTTTCGGTGATTCGGAGAAGTCGCAAGGAAGATTCACACAAACAACACACGATTCGTTTTTCAAAAGAGTAAGACCTAGAAATGAATGTTCAGTCTACTCCGTTTTATTTGATGAAGTCAAGTTTTATTTGAGGAGGAATGAAACAATTTATCGTGAATCACCGTGTCTTGCAACTTTCAGCCTGTCATCTCATCGCCGTACAAAAAGGTTGACGGAGCATATCTACTGACGAAGTCTAAAGTCAAATTTGGAGCGGAGAGTGCAGTTGGACAGCAACACTACAACACAACAATGAGCTCAAACTTCTCGGCGAAATCAGAGCCGGTGATACGGAGTGATTGGCAAACAACCAACAGTAATGTGTGTTTGAATTATTATGGTACGTTTACGTTGCATGGTTTGTTGCAAAAATGCAGTACGCTCGGTATTAGCTCCTATTAGCCTATATCTGACTGGGGCATTATACTGTGGCTAGATAGCGCCACATGTGCGGTTATTGTTGGCCATTCTTCAAAATTGCTTTAAGTGAGAGACTGTCGGGAAGTTACAGAAGAGACATTTTAATATATTATCAATTTTCCAGGTAACGAAATGAACCAGTCAACAACTGTCTCAGATTTTCCTTCATATTCAGAAGCCAAACGTTTGGTGCCTGATACAAAATACCTATCAAAAGTAAGTCTCAACAATAGTCCTTTTCCTGAACTTATCTAGTCGTCAAAATCACGTTTCGTCTTCATTTTGTTTCAGATAACAGCTTCACACATCCAGATGCCAAGGGCATTGATTTCTGAGTTTCGTACAAGTCACAATATTTCTTATCCGATAAAACAGTCAAAGAGGGAGACGTACGAAGCGGGAAAGCTGCACAAAAGTTCGATTAAGTTAGGAAATATTAGCGTACGTTAATCTATGTACAGTAGTTTGGAATTTCTTCAAAATTAACCTTAGTTTTGGTGTGAATCATCTAGTGAAGATGGCGAGGGCAGGAATTGTGTAATTGCCATGCAAAATAGTAAATATATTCAGTAAAATAAGGTGACAGCTAAATTGCAGTTTTATATGGCTTTATTCCTGAATATCCGATACGATACACCGTGGATTGGTTCCTTCACTTCCTTGAAAGTGCCAACAGGGTTTTGTTCTTGTGTTTAGTGGAGCAAATGACAAAAACTTTACTCAAAGTTATATTGAAACAAATTCATTTCACCAAACTTTTACACAAGATGAAAAAGAGAGCGAGGTTTATACGCCATCAATAAAGCAAACGCAGTTGATATAAAGTGTTCAGACATGAATATGTTCTAGGTTTCTAAAGTTCCTCTAGTTCAGTAGAGTAAGGTGCCACCCATCTCTTTGTGTGGTAGACACTCTCTCCGGCTTTCCAGCCTTTAACATGTTTCATTATGGCTTCTTCTGTTTTCATGTTTTCTTTCATTAGTCTGATTAAGCTAGAAATGAGAAGAATTCATGGTGTGTGTGAATACATCATTGTTTACTTGAGTATATTGTAAAATATTCTTACTTTCTGTCCTGTTCAGCTTGTATTAGTGGAATCAAAGACACTTTGGCTTCTTGCTGCTCCATTTTTAATGTTCTACAATACAAAACAACAAACATCGATCAATACCACCACAAATGAAAAAGATTAAAAGTCCAAATTCTGTTTCACCTTCTCTTATTATTCCCGTATTTTACGACAAGAAATCCGCCCAGCATCATGCCAGTTCCTAAAACAAGAGTCAGGAAACCCGACGGGCCTCTCGTTTTTAAATTTCTTGCAATATTTATAGATGCATAGCCCCCTTTCGGAGGCATTTCTTGTTTGAACGCTTCCGCCATCTTGAAAATGGGAATATTTGACGGGGGGTGTATGCACTGAGTATGTAATATTTCACTGGAAAATTCCGCATTTCGTTTTTTAATGTTTAGTTGCTAAACTTGATTTGTTGCTTTCTAACGCTCACTTAGTAAAATTTTGGAAATGCAGAAAGTAGATACTTCGGAATTTCTCCCCACCAAAACGCGTATATAAGTTGACAGAAATATATTCACTATTTTTTAATATTTCCTAGTAAATGAAATTGGCCACGTCAGAAAGCGGAAAAGAGAAAGTGGAAACAGTTCAATATGGAGGCCAGTTGCCCAGTTGCCCAATTCATTTTGATTTTTGAACTTTTTGAATGAGAATCTTTACTAAAAATTCGTTTCTTCTGCTTTTAAACGTTGTACATATTTGAAAAAATAAGCATGTGCAGTGTAAATGAAATAGAGCAAGCTGGCGACATAGTAAAGTCTAAAAAAGGTTCCAAACGTCGAGACAAAGCCAACAAAGAATATTTAATGGAGGAAGGAGCTTGTATGAAATGTGGGGAAAAAGCAGTCGTGCTGGTTAGAAATAACGACCCGTTTTGCACAACTTGTTTCTTGGAATATGCCGTTCACAAATTCCGTGCGACTATTGGAAAAGCTCGTGTAATTCATCAAGGAGAGAAAGTTTTACTGGCTGTCTCAGGAGGTTCTTCCTCTGGTGCCATGCTGGATTTAGTTATCAAAGGTGAGTAATTATCAGTAATTTATGTACTTTAATATCAACTGCCAGTTGTATAATTAGAAATATGAGTGTGATGCGTGTTCTAATTGGGTTAATTGGTCAATTACTGTAGATTAATCAAAAGTAGGGTATAGTCCAAACTCCATAATGTAAACTGAATGCTTTGTTCCATTTTGACTCACTATATTTCTTAAAAAATCGAGAATAGTTGGTGTATTCAACACTATCTTAGTTCGCTATAGTTCTAAATTGAATATGAGTTAAAAATAAGAAATGCACTAAATTTCAGCAATTTTAACTTTTGAACTAATGCGCAGACACCACTGTATGAAAGCCTCCTAAATTAATGTTGATTTATAATTAAATTATGGATATTTTTGTATCAAGGCCTTGGGAAGGCTGCCTTGAAGAAGCATCGCTTTCAACCTGGGGTCATTTATATGGATGACGAGGGTTTGTGTGGTCAGACTGCCGAAGCAAGGAATAGGATCAAAAATCATATTCAGGAATTAGCCTTGTCTGCTGGATTCCCATTTCATTATGCCTCGTTAACAGAGCTGGTAATGATTGACGATGAAATGCAGCTTGTTGATAGTTTGAAAGATGTTGATCTCTCAAATGAGGAAAAGAGTCACAAAGCATCACCTAAAATTCTAACACAATTATTTGAAAAAGTAACAACAGTCACAGCTAAAGATGATCTGTTGTCGCATCTCTATCGTAATCAGCTACAGAGGATAGCCAAGGATCATAGTTACAATTATATCATGGTCGGAGATTGTGGTACAAATATTTCCATCAGGATTCTCGCAGATATTGTGCAAGGCAGAGGTTCTCAACTTCCATTCAGTGTTGGCTTCAAGGACGGTCGTTCAGAGGTTTCTGTGTTGAGACCAATGCGAGAGTTTACCAAGAAAGAAATTGAATATTACAACTACTTTAGCAATGTTAACTCGTTTGCTATACCATCATTTTCAACAAAAGCCTCTAGTCATAGCAGCGTCACTCGGTTAACAGAGGAGCTCATATTAGGGTTGCAAGCATCATTTCCATCAACTGTGAACACTGTTCTCAAGACTGGGGATAAGATTTCTTCAAACATTGGTGATGGAAATAGCAAGCATTGCACATTGTGTTTAGCACCACTGGATATGAGGTCAGGTTTTTCAGGGGTGTTCAATGAGCTGTCATGTGAGAGTGGTGCATGTGGTAGTAATGGTTGCCAGGAAACTAGCAATGATGGTAGTACTGCTCACACCAGAAGTGCTGATGGTGGTTGCCAGAATACTGATGATGGTGATGATGTAATCCTCAGTGGTACAGATGAAGATGGTGGTGGATGCCAGAATACTGGTGGTTGTACTGTTGGTAGTTTGTCTTCTGGTAATAGTACTACAGGTGATCACGTCCATGGTGACCAGAAAGTTCATAGTAATAGTGTTGAACAAAGTACCAATGACAATGACATTCTATCAGCGCCACTTTGTTATGGTTGCAGGTTAACATACAATGATATGGGAGATGCTCAACATTTATTGCCAAAATATTTAACAAATGAACATATTAAGAGTTTCTTAATTAACAAATAACAGAGAAAAGTTTAGTTCTAACATTAGTGTTAGCCAGATTCATTGCCAGTCAAAATATATTACTGAGCCACAATCTTTGATTCAAAGTACCTAAATAGCAATTCTTTGACTGATGTAATGATTTTTTTACTGCGACTGATCCAAGTTCCATATTTGGTACAAAGGGTTGAATCAACGCTGAAAACTTTATAAATATATTTTGATGTTACAATTCTTTCATTGTTCTGTGTTCTTTCTATTTTTTTAAAATAAAAGTTATTTAACTGAACTAAGATGTTAAACTGGAAGTTTTATTCCTATCAGTCATTTATAATATCAGCGGTGAGGACTGAAAGATATTGAAAATATTGAATATACTTTAACAAATATTTTTCCTATCTATTTTACATTGCAAACATATTTCAATAATTGTACTATAATACACCATTATCCTTCTTTAATTCCTAGATCTTAAATATGATCCCTAATTATTTGGAAAGCAACGAAATCTCTTCCTCAGAACAGCTTAGGAAAGCAAGGATGTTAGGAGTCTTTATCATCTTTTTCAAACGATAGTCAAACCGTAAGAATAGATATCCCCTCAGAGACATGGTCTGGAAATACTTGATGCTCACAGACTTTCTTTACTTTTCCTGGAATAATGTAAGCATACAGTGCCAAGCTTTGAAATTATATGAGGGGGAAATGGACGTTACTAGGAAGAGATATTAGTTAAATTTGTGAGGGATTTGCAGCACCCTTAAACATCTGAACACCGTAAATTTTTACACAGACGGATTTCGTAAGGCTTTCTTAAACGATTGCATGGTCCTCCTAATTTCTTGGTAAGTTTATGTTCACAGTTTACTTTTCGTAGTTGGTATCCGTAACCACAAGTACGTGAACACTAAAAAAATTAGAAGAAAGAGATTGTTATTGCTACAAGATGTTAGTGAACAAGATAATAGCTTTGATAAACCTTTGTTGAACGAGCTTTTCATATTATTGAATGAATCATATACCTCTATGATTGCTCAACTTCAATCAACTTATATTAGCAATGACTTGTGTAGTTTATCGTAGAAGCAAGTGTTTGTAGAAAGTTTTCATTTGCTGTCATTTTTATCATCAATTGATACTATTCACATTGCTTAACTGTATAAAGACGAAACCTGGGCACGTACACTGTAAACTAATATTCGCCAGTTTCTACCTAAAGTAACGTATAAATGAAGTCACTTTACAATATCTGTACTTACACTTCCCCATTCTTCCGCATTCCAGACGAAGCACGGTTCTCCATAACAGACCTTCCGGCTTGCGGGTCTAGTCTTAGCATCACACAGACCTTTCAGCGGGCAGCGAACGACACGGAAACGATACCCTTTGCCACAAATACTGTAACACTAAAGTAAACAGACAAGATCTTTATAACCATTCTAAATCACAGAGCCATGGTTAGGAAATAGTTTGTAGTGAAGAACGTACCTTCGACCATTTTTTAGTGACCCATTTCACTTTGCAGCTCCTCACATAGCAGTTCTGTTTCGATGAAGGTTTGTCCTTGGTACACATGTCATTGGATACTCTTGCAATGGTGCCATTAGGGTGCTGTTTCATGCAAAACACGAGACGGTGTTGACGCCCGGAACCACAATTTCGGCTACATTTCTTCCATCGTGTCACGGACCACCTTAAGAGAGAGAGAGATATTTATATATTTATGATCACTTCAAGAACCTCGTTATATTTCACAAGTCCTTTTACCATATCGGACAAGGATGCTCGCTGCAAACACGAAACCGTTGCTTTGGTTTAGTCGCCCCACGACAGAATTTTTCGTCGACGGTTTCAAACTTTCCATCGAGAAAACTGACGCATTCTTCTTTGCGGCTTTTCTGCACACCATTTCCACACACAACACTGCATTTCTCCCACCCCCTCCTGATCCAACCGTAGTTAACTTTTTTGCGACTCGGAGATTTATGAGAAATGGCGTTCTCGTCATTTGATTTGTTCGGCAATGGAATGGAATATTTATATTTGATTCCAAGATTATAGCCATGATACAACACCTGGTAGAAGTGAAAAAGAATAAGTCTTAATGGAGGTATGAGACTAGAGCTGTCGTCAGACTGACTGACGTGGCACTGACGTTATTCGTCAACACAAACGGTAGTATAGACAGACTAACTGACTGACTGATCTATCACCGCCATCACTCCAGTTGTCTATGTCTTCCCGATTAAACAACCCTCACCAGGCTTCATTCCTTACCATGACATGAAGAGGCTCTTTTGTTGGACCTTTTGCGATCAGCCTTTCCCATGTTCCCTTTCGATCATAGAGAACTTTTGTTCCCTCGACATCCACTTGGCCCGGAAGTTGTATTTTCCAGTTACCGTTGACGTAATATGTGTCATAGCTGCCTTTTAGCGCTGAGGAAGAATAAATATCAATGTTTGGAGAGCACAAATATAAAAATCAAGTTGTGGCAAACTTCCATCTTCATCAGCACCGATTTAAGTCTGTCACGAGATGCAGAAATATCACTTGGAAATATGCTTACGAAAATTTAAAAAATGAATCGTGAAAATATCTACCTAGAAAGCTAGTACATGGCTTAGTTTCCATCACTTGAATATTTCGGGCTCCAACCGGAATAACTGCAACTTCAACATAGCCTAAGAGTAACAAAATGAAACGTATATCGTTTGCACCATTATATTTATAATTTATAGTTGGGATCAAGATAACTCGAAGAATTACCTGATCCTGAAAGTTGGTTAAAAATTCCTTCAATTTTCTGACAAGTTGTTCCATTTCCCCGACAAACCCCGCAAATATCCTCCTTTGCATCAGATCCGATCTTATTGTCGCATCCAACTCTCTAAAACAAAAAATATTGTGTCGATAAGTTCGCTTGTGCTTCGCCGTTTTCAAGGCTGCACTCGTGGCGATGTGGTGATGCCCAAAGCTTTGCATCGAGAGACCTTTGCTACTTACGTGACATTTGCCGTCGACACACAGATCAGTTCCCCCGGGCATACACGGGGTTCCATCAATAACCTTTGACGCGAACTGTACGGAAAATCTTTCCTCAGTTGTCGGAGTACAAAATAATACACACGGCTTATCTGTAGAAAGAAATGTTTGATAGCATCATGTTAATATCTTCTATCGTTAGAGATTGCATCATTTGTTTTCTTCAACTTACGTTTACTCAACAAAGGCTTCCACGAGTATGATTTATTTTTGTATACTTGATTATTAAACGACTCGCACTGTTCTGTCCTGATCTCTTTGGAGTTCGCTGGACATTCCTAAAAGGACAACGATTGAAGTGTCTGCATGGGCAATGATATTCCCTTGGTCTCGTGCACGTGACTACGTCTTCATTTCATTTAGTGTTCACGTGTGATCAAATAAATTGTTCTTTCCATTGATAAACCTACCATCTGATTACACAATCTGTATCTTTCCCGTGGCCCAAGACAATATCTTCCACCATTTTTAGGCCTTGAAAAGAAATTATCCAAAATTCGTTTAGGCAACCAATATCGACCGATGCGAGTTGCAAAGACGACGGTTTGTGCGTGTATTCTAAAAGCTCGCTCACACTCAAACTCATTCTGTTGGAGATCTCAATCATGTTGTAACGTTTGCCGTAACGGTATTTCCACTCAAATAAGTGTTTTACCTGGAATCTTTCCATTGGTCAGGATTGGTCTTTTGCATTATTCGATAATAACCAAATTTCTATGTCACACTGAATGAGTGAGAATACCGAAGTTAGACTCTTACCTGGGGTTATCACATTCTCTGCGGTTGATTGAAACACCCGTTCCACACGACCTTGAACACCTGCCCCAGGACCCCCAGGAATTCCACCCGCCATCTTGTTTTTCTAACACTGATGTGTTATTCACACAGTTGCCATACATACACCACTAAAAACCATAAAAAACTTGTCAACCTTCACTGACACCTTACGTTCGACAAATGGTGGTTACCACTGGAACCAACCCTACCTTTCCACTGTCACACTCGGTTCCAAATGCCGCTGGGCTCAACTTTGTCCGACAGAAATACTCGCCCTCTATTTCACACCAGAGTTCCCGACATAGACGATACTACATAAAGAAATAGTGCTTGTAAGACAAGCGTGCATTTGCTTGACAGTACTGACGAAAAACAATTGAAATTGGTTTTCCTTCTGTGCTGCAGAATTGCATACTAATGTGGTCTAGATTTCCTTTCTAAATCATGCTGAACATTTTATATTTAAAGATATTTAGCAACAATGAATCGTTGTTTTAGTGGTTTTTTAACTTACTTGATATCGTCTGCATTGTCTGGCGAGGTTTCCATATTGATGCTTACACTGTTCATCGGCGCTGAATGTTACACCAGGGAGGGTGGTAGGGAGGGGAATAATTGTCCCGCTGCGGGTTTCTCTCAAACACCAGCTACTTGAACGCCTGAAGAGAGGACGGGATCTATCATGCGCTGGTCATTGAAAACGATGATAATACAAGACAAATGTGTTCTGTAATGAGGGGCTCGCGCGATTGTCTTATACGGTAGAGAATAGTTGCACGCGATGCTCGATGTTAAAGATGAAGTCTTGATGATGGAAGAGTGATCCAGCTGAGATGTCAGTAGGATGAACAAAAATTTCCTAACATACCTCAGGTAATTTTTGAGCATTCTCTTGCTACATTTCGACCACTGGGCTAATCCCCTTTTATTCGCTTTCAATGACGTCGACGCCATCACGTGTGGTATGTCACGTGTCTGATCTGCGCACTCGTTGCCATAGCCATCATGACGTATGCCAATGCTGTATAAATTAAGAACGAACCAAAAATGTGCAAATCATCAATATATGGTGTTTGGATGTCTTGCGCGACCTCCTCGATTTCAATCAAAATCAGTCTTTCATTCTTTGTTTTTCTTTAAAGACTTTGTCTCAATCGTAAGAAAGGGTGCTTGAGTGTTTTCCAAATTAAACACCCCTGTCTCTCCTTGTACGTCGTAGAAATATAAGTGGGGAAATTTAGGAGGGGGAATTTATTCAATTATTCTAAGCTATTTGAGGAATGATTAAACAACTGAAGATTCTTCGTGACAAAGATAAGTGGCGTTGCTACATACTTATGGCCCAATTCGTGTGCTATCGTCAACGCTACATCGAGGCCAGTATCCTCGGCAATGCTGCATCGTCTATGGGATTGACACATTCCAGAAATATAAGCCATTCCTGAGCAAAAGATGACACGAGAAATGAAATAATGAACCACGCGTAGTTCTTAAGATAACTTAGATAAAAGCGTTTCAGGTGAATGCTTTCATACCAAGTATCAATACATGGAATCAACGCGATAGTTTACAGATTTTTACGTAATTAACACCATAGATGATGTGGAATGTAATTAACATTACAGAGGTCGTGGGATTGCACGTGCATGAGCAGTTTTTCACTTGATAAAGTAGGGAATTTCAGCTGGTTGCCATTTGCAGGCTTATCTTGCCGGGAAGTTGCAATTGTTTGTCTGCCTTTGTGCGCTGTTCATGCAAATCTATTGGGAGATAAGGACCATATCTATCGCGTGAAAGTTGAATGCAATAGACAGGGGACCTGTGCGTCTTCTTGGGATCTTTATCATGTTTACAAGTGAATTAAGTGATATATTGACACTGTATTTAGTTGTGACCTTGACGTAACAACTATGGAAAACACTTGAATAAGCATTTCGAGTTACATCAGCAGCTGTGACCGGATGAGAACCTCCGATGACCTGTTGTGGAATGTTGGCATGGCGCCCGCCACAAGCAGGTAGCTGCTTCTCTACTTTATTAGACTATAAATAGTTTTATGCTATCTTACCCACGGTACTACAGGGCTTGTCCTTATCCGAACAGATGTTGAGTCTAGACAAAATATAAACCTTGTTCAGTTCAAATTAAAGAAACGCCGCGGATGGTTCAAACTGGACTTTATTCGTTGATTTAGTGCTTGTATAGGATTCATAAAGGACAGGGGGTAAAACATCTCGGAGGGTGGGGTTTGGATGGTAGTGGCGTGCTCGAGATCTCATAGTTACCTCGTTAGCAAAATAGCCGCGTCATGATCGGTTCCGCCTGGATTAAACTCATCACTCTGCCATTGACAAAAACTTCGCATTGTTTTATGTGCATTATGGCTGACGAAGAGATTCTCCTGTGGATCAACAAAGAAACGCTCGTGAGAATCATGAATCTCAGCTTGCACAAGAATCGCAATTTATAATGCGGCCAGGTTATTGATTTGGATGGACAGCCTGTTTTCAAACACATTTTGCAATGCAAGAAATTTTGTAAACTTTTTTTCGTCAAATTAAACTGAAATTTTAATAGTCGGAAGTAAAAAAGACTAAATGTTTGTGGTTTTTCTGGAATGATTGGTACGTTGATCTGATGAGATACTGGAGAGCGATTTTTCCCTGAGCCTAGAGGGCTTAGCGTAAGGATTAATCTCTTTCTCCCCTCGGCGTTCAAATGTAGACAAGCTCAGTCGGAGAATCAATGTCGGGCTGAAGACTTTTATCAGGAAAATACTGCTTTTACCAGCGTGTTTGACGGGTTCTAGACTACCACTACGACGTGCTTCATCTTTTAGACAGAGCCAATGTTGAAAGTTCAAAAGTTAACTATAGAATATACATATCTTTGCATTTCCCGTCCAAATTTTAGGAAATATATCTTATATTGTTCTATATGAGCCCTGCTTATAGTTTTATTTTATCAGAGCAAATAGTTTCTAGTATATTTTGGATCCTAAGTTTTTTCAAATTTCTTAAAAATACCCAAGCTGTGCCGTATATACTGTGATGTGTAAAGATGTTATACGGAAGAACTAAACGAAGTTAAAAAACTACGCTGCCCCAGTTATGTGGGAATATTAGTCGTCAAACAAATTCAATATAAAATTGATTATAACTTAAAAACAAACATCAATACAGCGGAGGTTAAGGACAAGAGCTCTCGCTTTGATCCTATCATTAAATAAAAAAAGCAAAATTTGTAATTATTCTTTTGCGTACCTCTTCACCAGTCAAGATGATTAGATTTGACAGCACTAAATTCACGCGCAGCCCGAGGCTACTGTGACGGAAGATTTCTTTAACCTACAATACAACAGACCATTTGCAGGTCATTTGTACAAACATGGGTCAATCGTTTTACACATGATTCATTTCATCGCCTCTGTCAGGTGGGTGACTCAAGAAAAGCTAAACTGACTTCATCAATACTTGACATATCTGCATATCGCGAGGAGAGGTTAGGTAAAGTATATTTACTTTATTGCTCCAGCAACTAACTATACAAACCCTAAAAAGATCTGGATCATTTAAGATGATTCCATAAACCGCATTTTAGTATATTGGAAGAGGAATAGGACAGCTCTTGTTGGTTTAAAGTGGAACTAGAGGTTTTGCTTTACCGCAAAATACAACGGAAAGCAGAAATTAAAGCAAGTGGTTTGCAATTCTAACTTACCTTGGCCATAATGGTCAATACATATCGTCTGACAGATTCATTTCCGTGAAATTTTACCATTGATTCATCAGCCACAAGCAGAACTTCAATAGTCGGTTGCGTATTGATTGCCCGTGTGTATCTTCGATAATTTTGAGCGTCTTGAGAGCTCCTCCGAGAAGCCGCTACATGTAAGGAGGAAACAAGTAAAATGAGAAAAGGCCATCTGGGAAACATTGTCCGGCAGAGAAAATGGATAAAAATATCTTCCGAGTTTTTCGTTGATGTTGTTCTTTTGCAGACCACAGAACACTGACGATTGCGCAAAAAAGGAACGTGCCTTTCATGGCAACGAAATATTTGAATGGAGCTTGTCCCATTTAGATATTGGTTCGATTCCAACGTGTGACAGGCCATATCGTTGCCATATAGTGATACCAGTCAACGTATATGATTTGTTTTGGATAAAATACTACATTTCTTATGCTCGACACGTTGCTTCTCATGATCTATGAAATCCCCAAAGCATTCTCCCATTACGGTGTAGAAAAACCGTAGAAAAAGACGATGTTACACGAGGAAACACATTTCCATCTATCATAGCCTAGATTTGCCCTGGTTTTGGAGGAATGCCCCTGGCGAATAGCCAATCAACGTTACGGATCCCGAAAACGATTGGCCAATTATAGCCATGCAAACTATACGTAGATATTTAGCGACTGTCCTTTCGGCTGAGTTTGTCTGGCGCCTTTAAGCTGTTATAGCTTTAAGACTTATACATAAATAGAAATATGCAAAACATTCTGTTGACACAGTAGAATATACAACAGTGTTTATTTAATTCTAATTCATTTTTTAGCCAAGCTAAAATATAGTAATTGTTATCTGCAAATCTAAATCGTTGTGCAAACTTCACAGATCACAAATTTATTATACGGCAAGTGTAAAAATTCTAATCGGTAACAATTCCTAAACTAACGTCTGGTTTGTGCCAATCATTCTCTAGACCTAATGTGTAGATGAAGACACGGAAATGTATTATTTCTAAAGCCAAAGGTTATAAGTATGGTTTCGAGAATCATAGATCTATCATATTTTCCAATGGGCAAAAAAGTTTTTTAACCAATGACCTTAGACGATGAAAATCACCGACCTTCAGGCGACTGAAGGTTAATTAATTTAAGTTAATTAATTTCATGTAACCCTAATATACACCATTTTTTACAACCTTATTCTCAGATTCAATACAGTGGCCCGTCGGCATACGAAGTATAGAATTATAGTCCACTACATGCTAAGTACTTCGAGAAATATAAAACAGCGCATTGTAAAGTTAAAGTGCTATGGCTTGTCATTTTGTGTTGAAATTGTTTTGTTCATTGACTATGTGTTGCATTTATGTTTCCTCGATATCACTGCCAGGTACTGGCTCACGGTTTTTTTTGAAAAGCATATTCTATATTACTTTATAGCCTACGGATTCATGTGTTTGTAGCTGTATGATCTTGCGAACGCCTCACTTGAAAAACCCTCCCTAATGGCAAGGATATAAGCAGCTTAATATTCTGCCTTAAGACAAACTCAAATAGGTCGGTAACTCTTTGCCTCCCACAGCTATGCAATAATTGGCGATTTTCTCCAACGATATCTTTCCTATTTCCGATATTTTAACCGATTTGGAAATGTCCGAATCAAATCTCGTTTATTCCAGCCTTGTTTCCAAAGTAAATGTTATTGAAACGCTTAATCTCTTATGATTCCCTGTTTAATTAGCTGAGTTAATTTAATGCTCCACAAGCTAACCTTCTTTCATCTCTTAATCTATGGATACATGATAAATGGCTTTTTAATGTATATTTTGGTGCACCGGAAAGAACTTCGAAACATGATAGATTGCTTACGTGAAGAATGTTTTTTTTGAATGAATTTATTGAAATTCTGAGACCTCTTAGCTTCCAGACAATGTCTACGTGTGCGGGAGTTAAAAGACAATTGTTTTATTAATTTGTTCACTCTTCCTGTATTGGATATAGTTCATTGAGAATCCTTCGGGATTCCTTCCTTCTTGGCTATGTGATGAATAGAATATTTCTGTTAACTGGTATAAAGTGTCTTAGTTGTCGTTGTTGCCAAGTATTTCATTTGAAAGCTTGTTGGAAGTTTGCCTGGGGAAAATGCTAGGTTGATAAGTCAAGTTCCTTTTTTTATCAGAACTTGAAATTTTTTAGATATAGAAGTCTATGTTTTTTTAAAGGATAGTGTTGTAGTTTGTAAAGAAGTTTGGGTAGGCTACGCTCTACAATGGGCGACGGAATTTATATTGAAAAACCTATGAATCGGACCATACAAGGTCGTGTCTTAGTTGACAGCGGATGACGATGTTTTAAATACAAAAAAGGTCGACATTTAAAAGTCAGAGATGATTCAAAATATTAGCTTCCTCTTTGACAAATACTTATAACCAGGGATACATATAGGCAGCCTTACCTTCCAGTGCAATACATGGTCGTACGTTTGAAGTGAGTTGATACACAATAAGTCTTCCACGCTCTTCACTTGAGGAGACAGGTTCAATGACATAAGAGGCTTTTGATCCGTTCACGACCGCAAACTGTGTTTAAAATATGAAATGAGTCATTTTGACAAAGCTTGTAGCCATAAGATTAATGAAAATGCAAATATAGGCTGTTTCTGTGACTATATAAGAGGATATTTCTTTACGGTATACTAATTCTGTTCCCTTTTTTACCCCTGTAAAAGCTGTGATTTTTTCTTGATAAATTTTCAATCCATCCTCCTATCAAAATGCCATGCAAATAGGAGGCGTGGTCATTATTGGACCTGTGGGAAACCACTTACACTTAACTAAGTTATTCCGTACTGATCGCAAAGTTTTCAACAGTCATCATTTTAGTCTGCCGGAATCAAAATTGGAATAAAATCTCGCCCATCCAGGATTTACGACTTAATTCAGCGACGAGACAGCTCTTACATTATTAAGTGCTACGTGAAAGATCTCATCCGTGACTTAGATGCAGAACACTTTAAAATGCTTTCGGATTTCTCTAAATGCTTGCAATAAGCTCCAATAAGCAACAATTGTAGCGTAGAGAATCATAGTTAAAAATACTCAGATAGGAATAGTTTAGATTTGATTGAGCCTGTAAGCTTCTGTTGCTAAAGTGAAACTTCTCCACGTCTGACAATTACCTCACATTTCGAAACAACTTAGAGGAAATTATTCGAGCTTTACAACGCGCGTGCGCCAAAATACGTCCCTAAAACATTCTAGCCAATCGCCTGTTAACATTTAGTCATTATCATTGATTGACAGGTTAATTAATGAATGAATATATTGATAGTTTTAGCGATTACAGTTTTTGTTGAAACAAGATTATTTTTAAGCTTGTATTACTCGTCATGTTGCATTCGCTAGTATTTCCTTATTTGTCGCGAAAATCGTCTTTTAACTTCAATACGGAAACGTCTAAGTTCACTGTGCTGTTTGCTTAGGGTTAGGGTTATGGCATTTGAAAGAGACGATGATTAATAAATGTTTATGATGCTGCTGTTCGGCTCTACGAATCTGATCATAAAAGTCTGTAATATCCAATGTGTTTGCCCACGTCCTTGTCGATCCAATCTAAACTTAGTGAGGTTGCCATATTGAATTTGCCACAGGAAATTGTCTACGTGTCAGTTCTCTTCACCTCTCTCAAAAACTGTTATTTCCAAAGGCTCAGTAAGAGTCGTGAGTCTGAGGCTCAGAAACGCAGACATCTAAACCAGAAAGGTTCATTCTAGGCATCGATCTCACAAACGACACCGTCTTTTAAGGAACTGTTGTGTGTTGACAAAATATTTCAATACGCTTTCCAATCTCCATTTAGTTCTGTTGACTAATGGCTGATTTGCAACGTTTACAACACTTATTCACACTTATTTACTTTGCTAAAGAGCATTTATTAAGAAAGAACTTGCGTCGTTTTTTTAAAATCAGCAGTAATGAGATTATAACTTGTGCTCCCAATGAAAGACAAAACTGGAGTCCTCGCAATTCGTAAATTCTGTATTCGAGTTTGGCTGCATGTATATCCAGAAAATATAAGCTGGCTTTGGTGACATGTGGTGGGGTGAGTAAAATATCCGACTAGGATAACATCTCCCTACAGATTCAGTTGGGGAATGGGACGAGGATCCATCCTATCTATGTTCATCCTCCATTACCACGAAGACAACAGCTTATTGTGTGAATGAAACTCTTATGATAGAGTTGAAAGACATATGCGCTAATTCTAGGCAACAGGACAACTTGGCAATATGCCATTTCTACTTGGAATTAGGTTCCAGTGGAAACGGGAGAATCCCTAACTACCTATGAACGAGAAACTTATACTTATTGAGATCACAGAATACCTCACATGACGCCTTTTAAAATCTTTCACTTCTTTAAAGTCATGCAGAATTTTATGATTACATTCGTTCAGGTTTACCATTCCCCCCCTGACTACTCTCTTTCATGTCAAGTTAACTATTCGTGCCCCAGGCACGGATACGGATATATCGGAAATTGCTCGCCGTGGTTAAGAACATTAACAGTCGCGCGTAAAAAAGAATTAGCTAAAATTCACACATCAATAAAGTAAACAGCAGCTATCAATGCGTCTAACACCAGCTAAAAATGTTGTTTACTTTCGGATGTCGCTTCATTAAAAAATTACAGAAATACCAGGAGGCTTTCTTGCACAGTTTGTGGGAAGCGAAAGTATGTCAAAGGTGTCTCGTGTTAAAGACACTACAACAACAAAGCATTGTCCAGAAATTTTGAACTTCGCATGTCAATTTTTTTCATGTTGACAGCAATCTACCAGATGTATGTTTGTAACGTTTGCAAACACTGCGCTGATAAAAGCACTCGGGATTACAGTTATTCGTAGAGATATCTTTCGCAGGAGCGTATAAAAAACATCATGACGAACATGAGGAACACGCATTCCAAAGCCCGTGGTCGGCATGTATGCTAATGATGTGTCTAATTGGCAGCAGATTGCGTATGCTGTGTGCGCAGCTTAGCGCTCGCGAACGCCGCAAAGTGTGCTGTGTTAATGTGGTTTTCTAAAATAATACGACTCTTTCCTAACTTTGTAGGTGATTTTCAATAGAATATAGAATCTCCTCCGTCGTATTTGTTTAGCCAATGTAAATTTCCGTCTGTGTTGGGATGATCTGCTCTAAAACAAGTTGCGCGCGAGAAATGCGCACGGTATTTAACGCGATAGGATGTCCTAATACGATTAGCATTTATCGCGCACTGATTGCTTATGAATGGTATTATTTCCATCTCAATACTTAACCTGTTCCTGCTTAAGTTAATTCTGATGTTATTTTATGATTAAGACAAGAAAGTTTGTGTAAGCGTTTCTTTGATAGCTAATTACAACCCTGACCTCAAGAAACGACCGAGCTACCGTAAATGAACCATTAGTTCGGCATTGCTCGAACCTCTGGTAACATCAGCGGAAGCCGTCCTGGTCTCCCCAAAGCTATTCTCATTGTTTGACCTTTTAGAAATTAGTTTCGCCTTGTAGTCCTGGCACAGTTTTGTGATTCAGTGATTGGCAGATGCGAAGCAATGACAAGGTGATAAGAAAACGGTGTTGAATTTCAAAACAGACCTCTCGTTGATGGCTCTTTGGCTAATAATGTTTAAAACGAACGCACAAGTTACAAAGCTGTTGACGCAACGCAACGCATTAATGAAAATAATGGGCTGTGCATCGCAGTGTAGCTTCTGCGGCATCAATTTCTACACTTCTTCTTCTTCTCAAATTTGAAATTATTCCACAAACCGTCCTGTTGTATCGATTTGATCACAATCGCCTGATGACTGTAATCATGTGTGACTAATAGCGTTGAGTAGAGCCGTCTTAATACCTTTTCGAAACCGAAACACTAGTATTTGAATTGTCAATAACTTTATATCCAAGATTGCTAAAACCGGTGTTTTCTAAACACCGTTGCCTAGCAATACATGGCCAACTGACTTACCATTTCATCGTTACAAGTATTTAAAATTGCGCTAGCATTGCGTGTATGTGGTGCATCCAACGACCAATAACAGTCGATATTTTTGACATCCGCACTCTCGACGAGTGAACCAATCAAAGCGTTGCTTTCTACGTCTTTTAATCTTTTAAATTTCAGTGTAAATTTTTCATCAAATATTCGAAGCTGGTGTACCAAAATGTCTGACGCATTTGAGGAGTCATTTTGTAATAATACAAATTCATAACTTTCAACTCCTAAAGGACTTGCGTCTAAATGAGGAAAGATTGCTCGATTAGTAATATAACACTCCTGACAAATAGAGTTGCATATTGTAACTTGTGATTTCTTACAACTTCAGCCATTATATAAAAAACATGAGCAAATTTTCTATTGCAAATTTTTTTGGTATGGTAAAATAGAATTTGATTTTTATTTAAATGCATCACCCCAATATATTTATCACAATTTCCCTATTCGGATACGCAAAAAAATATTATTTGTCGCCAAATAGAATCTGCCTGTGTAATTGTATTCGAAAGATTATTACATGTTTACATTTATGGAGATGTATTTTTAAGGATCTAATATCCAAATAATATCCCAGTGGTGAACCCTTGTCATACTTAGCATTCTGTATCAATGTTAGAGGATTTTCGTTAGAAGTCTTTTGGACTGAACCTGATAAACCTATCCATTCATTCCAGTTCAAATTTGGTGACCCGCGTAAATCAACCTTTGTGAAATTTTGCGAGGGAATGTATCACGCTCGAAGAAGCGATTAAGATACTGTTGGGCAAAATATTGATAGATTTAGGAATATACTGGGCAGCATATGGTAGTCGGATTTTATAGGTGTTGACAATCATCAGCGTTGGAAAATTAGGCATCTTACGATTCTATACCACAAAGTACTCGACTTGTATGCGAAATTTTCAACACCGCGCTGGTTACGCACCGCATCGGCATATTGGAATGCGACCCAAGGGCGTAACCATGTAATGTACAAGTAACGAATATACATACCTATGAAGTTTTTATAAGATTCGAAAATTTCCTTCTGTAACAATTGAGCTTTTCCCGCACAGAGCGTGATTAGCAGCAACGGTAAACGGAGGCAAAGCGAGATCATGCTGAGTTCGTCTGGCCACTGTACGTGCTATCGATAAACCTTGCTACTGTATGAAGCACGCGAACCGCGCATTGGGGGTTTCTCTGTTCGGAATTTATTGCGTTGGAGCCATTTATATCCTTGTAATTGGAGTAGACACACGGACGACGTGCATTCTCCTCATATCCTGGACAACGAGCTGTTTGATCCTATTAACCGTCACTCCCGTCGTTCTAAAAACCTCGCTGTTAAGATGCCCTACAGTGTTGTGTGATATCTATAGTGTTCACGCACTTAATGCTGATACCACCTGCCGCGCGAAAATTTGCCACTGTCCCACTTTGCGTCGTTTGCGCAAATCACCGACCACAGAACTCAACTCTGCGAGTACCAAATTTTTATCGATTTCGCTTCTGCCAAAAGGTTGCCTTAAGGCAAGTCATTCGAACTCTTCACGAAATAATATGTCAATGTATGGGTTTCGTGCCAAGGTTTTACGCGGTAACGCTTGGCTAACACTATAGCTTATACTTTCCGGTCGTAAGCAAAGGCCACGCAAGAGAACATCCGACTATACGGAGCGGACGCGAAAAATTATTTAGCATGTTTTCCGTCAAGTCTGACTTACGTCTAACCTCGCGCGATATACAGTTACGCAAAAGCTCTCGAAACACAGCAGATGGTAAAACTATTAGCTTGATATCTCGAGCGATAGCTTATGACATGCCTGTCTTTATTAGACATCCAATTTTGCTACACATTAGACAGTTGAAGTCATTAGTTTCGCATCGCATGCGAGAACATCATTGCCAAATTGTGCGCCAAATTTGAGCGCGCGACCTTCCTAATAACCTGGTGTGGATGTATCGGTTTCCCGCCATGGCGCGATCCGTTCTAGTCGCGCGCTTATTTCCGGGTGTTGAAAGCCCTGAGAATGTTCATTTGTTTCTTTAAAAATAGGAAGCCCATTTTTGGTGCTGTTTTATTGTAGTCAAAACTCTATGGCCAAAACAGGCGTAATTGAGTCAATTATTCCAGACGTAAGAAGGAGATCACCCTGGTAGCGAGGTTTGTTAAGCCAAGCTGAGTGTATTGCTTGAATATTAAGCAGCTTAACTTAGTTCTACGTGTTTGGCCTTCGTCATAAGCAATTCACGTGAAGTTCCTTGTGAAGATCTGAGGACAACAATTGTCATGCAGCCATTTTGCTGTTTATTAAGAGTTCCTCTCTAAAAATACATTCATAACTATCATTATCACGATGATGAATAAATCTGCACAAGATGTCTTAATACACTCAGACGCGTTATTTCAGATCAAGCCAACAAGGCATGCTGGTATGAGGTATTTAAAACTGTCCAACGAATGGTAAAATTTGACGAGCAGGCATTAGGCAGAGGATAATTTGCACGCCCTATAGTGACCTACTCATCCTTTTGTATGAACTGAAGTCTGAAAGAAACACTTTGTTTCTGCCTTATGTCATTCGTCATACATCGTGTCTTCGATCGTTTTCTGTCATGATTTATCATAGCACAGATTGCTCGAGTTATGCCGTGATTTCTGCGATGATTAGAAATATTCATTACTACGAGTCAACAGTATATCATGGGACAGATCTCGGTTAGTTAATTACAACGGGCGGATGTCAAAGAAAGAAAAACGCTATGTCCATGCCATGACCATTCTGAATTCGTTATCTTCTTTCGTGAAAAGGTCAACCAAGTGTCCGTCAATAGATCTTTGCCTCTGTGTTTTAATGAATATTTGGTTTATACCACGCCTAAACTACCCCATTATAGTCTGATAAATCTGGTTTTAATGATCGGAATGCCAGATGAAAAATTACGGTCTTTTATACAACGAAACAGACTGTGATATTATAACTTTCTTTCTTGACTTCTCTTCATACTATAAAGATTGTTTTCATGTATTTCATTTAAAGGCCTGGTTCTCTAGAGAAATATTTTATAGCCGCGAGGCAAGATTCTTCCATTTTTTGAGGTTAAAGGTTCCCTGATTTGTAAATATGGAAAACGTTGATCATGAAAACTAATGTCACTGGACTTGTTACAGATATGGCGCAGGTCGATTGTCTACTTCAATCATGCACCATATTCTTTCTTTCTAAGCGCTCTGATACTCAGACGGTTTTCTCGTACTGAAAAAAGACAGTTACATAATACATAGCCATAGGACAATTAAATGAGTCCTTGCAGTGATAGATCGAAAAAATGAAATGTTAAATTTGGTAGTACCAAAATGGTTTCTCATATCTATTAAAGCAATTTTCGCTCTAAATTAGTTTGTTGAAATAACTATGTCTATGCATCTGTGTAATTTCTTTCAGCCCAGGTGATAATAAAATTAGAAATTGTCAAAATACAGGGAAGTTTTTGATATAATTTCTCCGCAGCAAAAGTGTTAATATGTTGAAATGCTTCGGGGAAACTTTGCGTGCGCAAAATCATTATATTCGTGCTAGAGTTTGCGTGCCGTTAGGCACTCAATTAGCGAAGTAACACTAAACTGATCTACCTGAAGAGATCCTGGATTGATAAACAGGAGAGATGACCTGACTTACTGGACGTCAAGGGAGGCAATTCAGAACTTACAAAGCTCTTCAGTATGAATGAAGTTGGTGGTATTGGCTTTCCTCCTGTTGTATAACACTGGATCAAGGATAGAGGAACACCCAGGCATTTAAACTGGCTATTGTTTCATATTTCGTGTGCGCTTGAGCCAATTGGCTAAGTAGCATTTCCGCAAGTTTTGCGTCCTCGAACTGCCCATGATGCTTAGAATGCCAAGGTTTCTCTGTGACGCAAAGAGCATTTCATTGCCAACGCATAAGAAATCTCATTTCTTCTTATAGTATGGTAATGACTTTAAATGTGTTTGAGTTAAGAATCCATCAAAATTATTAGGAAATCAAAACTATTGACGGACGAATTATTACCAGAATGCTAATATTTGAAATAACGCAATATTATATGTGCATGGGTTAAATCTTTCATCTACGAACAGAGGTCGAACCAGCCCAAAATTCTCTTCATTTAACCAGACTATACTAGGTCACCGAGTACTATAGTTCAGGTTTAAGGTCTGTCTGCAAGCCAAAAAAGCGCCTTTGTCTCATTTTCTCAACTTCCTGACGAAAGTTGAAAATGTCGCTTCGGATGTCTTTGTTATGTTTTTCTTGCCTGAGTTATCACGAAACATATCTCAGGATTCTACCCTACCTTATGCATATTCTACATATTGTATTTTTGCCATTCATACAGGAGGTCGCATTTAGCCATTTACCTAAATTATAGTTGAGACTAAATTGGATGAAAAGGATTTTTGTTTTATGGAAGAGCGATCTAATTAGTTGCAAAGGAATGTTCTCGTAAATGAAAGGGTTAAAAGTGTTTTTTCACAATGAACTTACGTGTACTTAAATAAACTATTTATCTACAACTACTTCATGTATTTAGAGGCGCTGCTTGGCTCCTCAAAATGAACGTGTGGGAGTTTAGTACTTAAGCCGCTCGCCGTGGCAGCCAAACCAAGACTACCATGACTACGAAATGCTGAAGAACTTAGACTCAAAATACAGCTGCCCTTCGCATCGATTGCATAAGGAACGTCAAGTGACGGTCGAACCGCTCCACTGGCAATTGAAAGGCGTCTAGATTTTCGCACGAATTTGGCTCTAATACGACGATATAACATCATCACAAACATTGAAACGTTCTCAGTGAAATTGACCAATGTTAACACGGACACTCCAACCCATAACCCTAACTGTCCACCAATATCCGATAGCAAACTTGCTATCTAGAATAAATTAAAGCAACGATGTCAAATTGTGTTTACAGCGTTCATGTTACTAAACCATCGACAGCGAGGAATGTTTTTTTCTAGAAATATCTGGTAAACGGCTTGTTTGAATCTCGTTTGACAGGCTTACCCCATAGGAACGACGCTGCAAGACCACCTGTTCTTTGAGCTCTTGGAAGAATATGTTTATACGCAAGAAGTTTTTCCTAAAATGCAGGACTCGGAGATGATTTGAAAATAGAAGATTGGTCAACTCAAGATGAAAGATATGAGAAGTTACCTGAAGTATTGGTTAAAGTCTGTGATATTGTCGAATAGATCTAGGACTTTATGTCTGACTCGAACAAGTTCCTCCAACAATGATGGCTGAAGAACCAAAGCAAACAAATGGCTTAATTTTATCACTATCTTTCAGTATTCGTATCACGCTCTGAAACAGCTTACCAGGTATTTTTCGGCCGGCCAAATGGCTGAAGAAATAATTGGAATGTACGCTGTTGCTCTGAAAATGGAAATGATTAGGAAGAAATATTGTTTTAGGTAAATTTCATCCGGAAATATCCGCGGCTTTTTTTAAATTGTTCGATCCGTTGGGAAACATAGGAGCACAATTTCCTCTAAATCAGACAATCGCATGCCGGCATACCTGCATTGTAACGGACAGTGGCACGGTAGTTTGTTCTTTCGAGCCAAACTCTCCAACCCTTTAACACATTCCACTGGAAACGACAAGCACGAATTTTTTACGACAAGTTACATGCAGGGATTTTCTTTTACAAAAGTTAAAACAAACCTTCATTTTCATTATCAACTGAACAAGTTCTCATATTGAGAAAAAATTGCATTCCAGCGCAATGACATTGACGAATGATTTCGTCAGACAGACATTTCTTAAGACATCCCTGCAGGAGAAATATTTGATTACCTTAATAATGATAATGATGATGGCATATTTTGATAGTTATAATGTAAATGATTGATGACATTTCATGTGCATATTGCGATTGATTTTTTTTCGCGTTTACCTTTTGGGAATACAAGTATTTCTCTCCGTTTCTCACCGAAGTTTCAATATCTGGGTCGCAGACGGGTTTTACTGTTTCCGTCGTTACCTGTTAAATGACATAGATAAAACAAATACGGCTAACTATAGAAGCAGAAATCTCAGAACTTGCGATACTTTAACAAACGTATTATTTATCACCTTCTGAAAAGAAATGGCTGTGGTATATCCTGGCGGAACAGAGAATCCCTCCTCGTCTGGGAGAGGCTGGAAATGAAAATCGTGCACAACAACGCGGGCTCCTGCTGCTGACGCAATTCGATCCATGTATTCATCTTGTTCAATGAATAACGACAGACTAAGGCCTGGAAATGAAGACCTTAATAATCAACTCCATCTTCTCTCTTTCATAGAGCATGTTGAATAGTAATAAACCTACCATTGTACGGACCAGTTCCGCTTACGTGACTACCAATTTTGCTGGTGTTGAACGTAAAACAGTTGCCATACATAAAATTTTGAAATTCTTCAAAGTGACTAGAAACAAAGGCGAAATTATAGTACGTTCTCTATGAATCACATCATGGGAAGCTATTCGTTGATCATCTTTATTATGTTATGATCACAATGATTACCGCACCTGGAGTCACAAATTGTGCCCTGCCAAGTACAACTTGCGATAAAATCCTCCTTCTGGTTTCCCAACTCTTGAAAATCCTGCCGAGTTATTTCTCCAATCTCTCTAAGGTAATTCTGAAACGCTTTCAAATCCTTACTGGGTAGTAGTTTCTTTTCATCACCCTCTGTTGTTACATTAACTGTAGTATCATTAACGCTTTCAATTTCCGTCGCTGTCAAACTCATGTTAGCTTTTAATTTATCTAAATAGCTTCGAGTTCTTGCCATTTCTTCAGCTATTTCGGAAGTTGTAAGTTCTGTAACGCGAAGTCTTCGTTCCAAATCGTCAACTCGGCTCCTGAGCTCCATTTGTCGTTCATAATTCTCAGTTAAATTCGCCCATATCACTGAATCATTACTACTCTGCGGTCCAGATGCCGCACTTGTATTGATGTGAGCCGTCATAGACGCTTCAATCATATCCAACCGCTCTTTTATGGAGTTAATATCCTTGTTTATTTTACTGCCAATAATATAACCCTGTCGTTTAGAACGTTTCCGTAACTTTTCACCATTGCTTCGAATGTTTTCTTCAACGTCGGCAATGTCAGGTTTAAGCTTCAATTGTCTTGTATTTGATGAAATACTACTTCTTGCTTTACGACTGGCTAGTTTCCTCCATAGACTAGTTTCTGGCTCTCCAGGATTACCAGTTTGGTTTATATTCTTTTGCCATCTAATAAAAGATTAAAAGTCCTGTCTCAGTTTCCTTATGGTATACCCTCATATACCTCCAATTTAATTTGCAATTTGCCCCTAAAGCTCGCAAAGGTTGCCTAAGCCCTAATGTATTATCCTACTAAAATTTCATCCTTATACGTGTAACTGATAGAGAGAACTGACCTGGATCTTCTGACTGGATTGAGGTTACATATGGTGACCGCCGGAAATTTAATTGCATCACGCATTATTACTTTGATTTGCGTTTCAATGGGGTCACTGACGTACAGCAGGATCAATTGGTATGTTTGGTATACACACATGGATAACGAAGCGATGAAGATGATCGTTGTTACAACACGATAGTATATTGTCCTCTCTTTCTCGCCCTTCTGTCTGTAATTTCTAGTCATAGTTCATATCAACAATTTCTCTTCTGGTCGAAAGAAAAATGAATTGAGAAAGCATAGATTTACAGTGCCAAGGAGGTTATCTTTTATTTCCAAAGGCATATTTCATGACAGGTTTGCCTCATTGACCATAACTTTGTGCCTAAACCTGTTTTATGACATCACAAGCAATTTGCAGTTTTTGCGTCTGCAACTTTGTGCGCACGCGTAAAGCTCAGTTGACGAGTGAGTGTCAGAAAAGTGCAATGGCCGTTTTAACGAAGTATTCATGAAGTACCATAAAGTTTGCGGTCCAAGATGTCGGACTCAAAGTGAGTGATATTTGAAAAATATTTCTATTTTATTTAATTTGTACGAAATTTAGACAATCTGTTGTCCTTTTTAGTAATGAAGAAGAAACGTTGCAACAAAATCAAGATGAGAATGCAACAAATACCAGCCAGGAAGCGTTTATTCCTACAAAGATTTGTGAGTGAAGTTGTAATAATTTTACAATGCATAAAATAAAATTGTACTGT
The DNA here is from genome assembly GCF_004324835.1 of Dendronephthya gigantea. Classification (NCBI taxonomy): domain Eukaryota; kingdom Metazoa; phylum Cnidaria; class Anthozoa; order Malacalcyonacea; family Nephtheidae; genus Dendronephthya; species Dendronephthya gigantea. The sequence continues at coordinate 25,050 of NW_021163105.1, read as the reverse complement.
TGGGATAATCTGATGAAGAAATTACCATAATTGTATGTCTTAGTACTTTAATATTGCAGTATATTCCCTTGATAAATTGGTCAGAATACCTGTGTTTATGATTCACCATTTATACGCGAGGGTTCTTTTTAGCATCAAATCAGGTGAGCTACAATTGGGTGAACATCACAGAAGAATTTTGCCATGCAACAAGTGGTAAGTGAATCGATTTGTACCGAAGTCATAAGAGCTTTCAACAACTAAATTTCATCCTTCAACCTAAATGTGTTTTATTTATCCAATATGTATGGTGTTAAATACGCGTTTTTTTTAATGCTTTTTTATTTTTGTACTTGCTTTTTGGCCAGAGCTTTTTGGCGTAGCTTTAAGATATTAAAATATGTACATAATATGTAATAAATAATATGTATCACAGAATAAGTGTGATGCAAGAAAGTCCACTTTTTTCCAGAATTAAAGCTTGGGGAGCTTGTGCATGACCATACGTAAGTAATGCAACTTTCAAGTTTGTCAGCTGACACTGTTCTAGGGAAACATTATAAAAATCTAATGGGATATCTGCATTTTAGATTTGGCTTGTTTGAAGCAATGTCTGCCATTGAAATGATGGATCCCAAAATGGATGCAGGGATGATCTTTAGTAAGGATAAAGATATCCTGTCGTTTAAGGAAGCTTTGAAGGTTTGCCCTGGTTGATTTTGGTGTTTCTGTATTTTATGATTTCCATGTTGAATGATTGAATGGTCTTTATCTCTGTTTGAAGCTTGGAAGAATAAAAATAAAAGATTTCACAGCTGAAGAAGTGGTTGGGATTATGGATGAATTGACCTCTTGTTTGGTGTGTTTATGTAATTGTCTTTGGTGTAAATGTAGACCATATTGCTTCATAGCATAAAATTTCCTATCATTTTTACTGCAGGTCACATGGTTGGATGGCCATTCTTTAATTCAGACTGTGTTTATTTGTCTTTATGTTCATGACCCATATGTCATAGAGGATCCTTGTGTTAAGGTAGTTCATCTCGTTAAATATCGACAGCATTCCTGTCAGATTTTAGCAGGAAATGCAAGCAATTTGGTACATGGGAACGAAGACAATCATTTAGTCAATCTCTTTTTCATGTTAATTTAGGCTTTCTGTGTTGTCATTTTACGCCTTTGTGAAATAATAAGAAACATCATTAACAGAGCATCTGTCTATGAAGAGGTAATTGTATTGCTACCCATACAGACAACAAACAGCATAATTTAGTTCAACTGTCTAGTAATGAAACACATTGTTTTTAAATGTCTATAGGAGGACTTTCAACCAATGACATATGGTTTTAAATTGATATCACAAGTCACAGATTTGAGAGTTTCAGGTAATTCTGAAACAAATTCTTGTGTACTTCACAGTCGTAGGTTTTGTTGTGTAAAACTTTTTAATTTTTTTCACAATTGTGATAATTTTTGTGTTTGTTTTTTTTATAGGAATGCTAAAAGAAGCTGAAGATGAAGTCAATCGCAAGTTAAAGGTACTGGTTTCACAGTTGACTAATTCATCAGGGAGATTATAAAATAAAATTCTGCATGGGATGTAAAATCAGCAACAATTAATTCTGTACTCTATAGAGTGGTAGGTTAATACCTCCAGTCAATATTGCATAGCAGGAAAATATGAGTGATGTATTTCTGACATTTCAATTGCTATACTCTAGGTTGCAAAAAGTCAAAGAGCATCTGGTCAATCAACAGCACTTTCCAAAGAGGTTTGAGAAAATGTTTTCCTATAGGGATATATTTTGAAGAATAATGCCCTAATTGCATGCCTAACTTGTTTTTAATTATTATTCTGCAATAGATGAAGGAACTAGAAGCACTCTGGTTTCGTTTGAAATTCTGGAAATCTTTTCACACTGCGGTTGCACATTTAGAAAAAGCTGATGTAAGTAGCCAGCAATCTCTTCAAATATCCAAATATTACCTGATTTCAACTGCCTAAGTAAAAAAAAAATGTATTATAGTATTTTTGCCAGATACACTGTAGTGAGACGTTTCTGCTAATTATATTAATTAGGCTCTCCATTACACTTTATCTCAGTGTGGTTCTTCACTTAAGATCTGTACATGGTATCTATATAGTACATATATCAACCTTTGTCAATTTTAGGTCACAAGTCTTGGCATGGCAAGACAGTTATTTATTTCTTCTTTGAAACATTTAAGTTTGGCTAAAGAAACGGTGGATCTAGGCTTGCATTCTAATAATGAGGGTATCAATATTCTTCTTTTACTGTGTCCGGTGAAGTTTAGGCATATTCTGGTTGTAGTAACTCCTCACTATAATATAATAACCACAATAATCACTGCTTTTCTCTTCCAGGAAAAATGTTGGGTTTTGAACCATTGGTCAATCAACGACTATTACCTCCATCATTTCCACGTCACACAACAATTTGCAACCGATCTGAGGTAGGACCACAGTCCAAAAAGTTTAGATTACGTTTCCTTTTGTGGTAACACCAGTTGAATCAATAAGAGATGATCCTTACTACTCTTCAAGGAAGAATAGTTTAGAACTGATAGAGCTATCCAGTATAAATAAAGTTAGTTTAGTTTAATTTTCCTTCTGTAGTAACACTGGATCAATAAGAGATGATCCTTACTGGACCTCTAGGAAGAACAGTTTAGAACTGATAAAACATATATATCTGTGCAGATTATAACATTTTAGGAACCAATTAACTGAGGTATATTTCCTTTACTCCAGGCATTCCAATATCTTGGGGAACTTATAAAGAGGCTGGATAGAGCCAGCACATGCATAGAAAATACAGCTCTTCCTCAACTGCTGGTAAAAAATTCACTTAAAGATAAATAGAATGTGAACTATAATAAACTATTTTTTGTGTCTTGCTTTCAGGATTTTTTTGAGAGCTTTAGCGAACTTCGTCCATGTGTCTTCTCGAGATCACTACTACAGGTATGAATGATACTGTGAGATAACCAAGATAAGCAATGCACACGGCAGTACAGAGTACTGTACTGAACATTGTCCTAATATAAATTTAGGCTGTCACATTACTAATTAATGACATTACTTTGTCTGAATGGAACTCGAACATTAGCGAGTCTAGTTAAATTGTTTTTGTAAATAGTCTGTAGAACTGTTATAGCTACTTAGTTTTAATGCATGATCAATTATTGTAAATTTCCCTAGTATTGATACTAAGTTGTTTGAAGACGCTGCCTCGCTGCTCCCTGGTTATAGCTATAGGTTGTAGATTTATCGAAAAAATCACGCTTGTATTTTTAGATAATATTCTGGAATAACAACAAAGTTTTTGGGAAAACTTCGTTATCCGAGGTGATTCAACAAGCAATAAAACAATTTAACAGCCCTCCGTCCATTGCTGAAAAGTAAGTTGGGACGTATTTTAATAAGTAGGTGATGCTACATTGCTACGTCAGCTTTGAAACAAATCCTGTTTTATAGATCGCCGTTAATGAACAATCCGAAAGCCCAGCAATTTGTGGAGATCTTCCTAAAAATGGCTGGGGGAGTAAGTAGAGCCTAGGGTTGTTTCAATAGGTTTTTTACGTTCTGATTTATTTTCTTTCATCAAGTCGAGTCTCTGATGCGTTCTCTTTCAGCCAATCACGTCTTTGATTCGTTTTCGTTTAGCCAATCACGTCTTTAATCCGCTGTATGTGTCATAACCGCGCACGGCAGCGAGACAAGCTGGGATTTCTCTTGGAGGATTTTTCTGTCTTGCAAGAAGAGGTACTTATTCCACGAAATACACGCTGATAGCTCACTTATGAAATTTAAACGAGAAAATTCCTTTTATTCAAGGCCGACAAAATTGACGCAGATCTTCATCAAATGGTTATCGCTGTTGAACCCAAGGTACAGCTATTCACGTGTTTTTCTTGCAGTGTTCACGTGATGCCCAAGTGGTAGAAACCTTGACTAAACGCAGACTGAAGCAGTCATAGTATCTAAAATCTGTTAAAATACTTTTCTTTTCAGAGAGAGCATTTTGCTTGTTTTGGATCGTGGGTTTTGAACCGTACGTTGACGATAATGATTCAGTATTTATCACTTGGAATGGAATTACAACTGTTCAGCGCTCATGAATATCATTATTTATTTTGGTGAGGGTCTGTTTTTCCTAGAGATCCAGTGAGGATCATCTCTTATTGATCCAGTGTTACTGCAGGAAGAAACACCTCAACTAAACTAATTTTATATATACTGGATAGCTATATCAATTCTAAACTATTCGTGCTAAAGATCATCTCTTATTGATCCTGTGTTACTACAGGAAGAAACACCTCAACTAAACTAATTTTATATATACTGGATAGCTCTATCAATTCTAAACTATTCGTGCTAAAGATCATCTCTTATTGATCCTGTGTTACTACGGAAGGATAGTTTGATGAGTTCTTGAATATTGTTTCCAGGTATTTGGATTATTTATTCAACTGGCAATCAACTTGTTTATCAAGAGCAACGGAGTTACTCCAGTCACACGAAACAGCACTGGGTAAGCAGGTCTTTGAATTACAAAGTGCGGTTAATGTTGGATTGAAAATGAAAGCGTGTTGTATTTCAGAGCAAAAAAGCGGGAAAAGTGGAAAGAAGAATAAAAAGAAGAAACGAGGTTGAACTATGTTCATTCACACCAGATAGCTGTCGAAATTTTTACGGTGCTAGGAGAAATACTGCACTAGTAGGCTTTTTTATTTTTTTCACTGTAGCAAGCGGAAAGCATATTCAAGAACATCAGGAAATGAAGCAGTTCTATCAAGGAATGAGAAACCTGTGTTCTGGATATATGAAAGTAGGTTGTTTCTTGCTGTAGTTGTGGGTGATCGGGATCTTTTGTTGAATGCATTTCCTGATCTTTTAGGCGCTGGAAGGATTTCTTATTTGTGGTAAGATGTGTCATCCTGCCGAACAGTTTGACAGCGAAAGGGTATGTTCTCCATTTTTTCTAGCCATGGCTGAATTTTGCGTTTGAAAACGGATTTTTTTCTTTGTAGATGAGATTTGAACATCGTTTCTTTCCATTTCAAACTTTGGACACGCCACAACCTCGTCTGTTTACGCAATATCAAGAAACCCTGAGCATAACTCTTTCACATATAACAAAGGTAAAGCTTTCCTTATGTACCTTGATACTATGGTGTAAACAACAGTTATAATCCTAAGGCTGAAGTCTAAAATTGATTCATATAGGAAACAGATTTGTTCGGGATGTCGGCAAGGAGTTTTCAACAGGCGAAAACAACCTTCGAAGGATTATCTAATGCACCACAAAAGGTAGTATCTATAGCCTTAGGTAGTCCAAAAGTGTCCAGTTTCATACTGCGGTCTGTACGACACGCATATAGTATTGTAGTGTCGCTGACTGCAACATGAGTCAGGACATAATTCTCATAAATATTTCTGGGCTGCCTAGAGTATATAAGTTAACTTCAAGAGTTTTTACTTAGGTTGGAAGATTTGAGGAGATTGTTGGAAAGAATCGTTCATTATATAAGTAGCCATCATTCGGCTTTGCAGTGACCATTTTGTTTTTGTTGCTGTTCAAGGTTGATGAACTGTTAAAAGTAGCCAAGACAAATTTTGTTGTTATGAAGCTTGCAGCTGGCGGTCATAAACACGACTCACAGGTACATATGACCAAAGAATAATCACTGTACACTGAACCACGTTTGAGATATCTTTTTCAAGAAGTTCAGACACAAACAACGACAGCGTATTGTAGGATACTGCCTACACTGAACCACCACGTTTGAGATAACTTTCTCAGGTAGTTCAGACCCAAACCACGACAGCTTATTGTAGAATACTACCTACACTAGACCACCACGTTTGACATATCTTTCTCATGCAGTTTAGTCACCGAAAACACTTTTATATATAAATAACTGAAATGTAACTGAATTTTAATATAGATTTTTCTTTAAAATTATATTACAGATGCCTCCAACGTTTGATTTTTCTGTTCATCGATCATACCCAACGATACGACTAACATGATGTCGACATGAACATGCACAAGCCACAGAACACGTTCCACGCATGACGGAAAATAAACACGAGAGATTGTACACATCAAATGATCAAATTTCTTGGCTATACGAAGCTCTATCGCTGGATAGAAAATCCTTCCTTTGCATTACGGCGCTTTTCACGATTCGAAGGTATATTTGTTCAAAAACGGAACGGTCATAATAGCTTGTTCAATCCTGTTCTTTTGTGAAGATGGCCAAACTAATTTCTCTCTCGTTTTTGAAGTACTCGTGTATAAAATGCTTTCGCAATCTTTGAAGTATTTCTTTGAGCAAGAGACCTCGAGAAAGTCGCACAGTTTTTTAAGGGATTCCGTCGGATGTGCTATGACATCTTCGCTGTGTAAGGTAAAGACGCTGCGCCCGAATCTTTTAATCAATTCGTAGTTATTCCTTACGGCAATGAGGTGAAGACGTAGATTCATATTCAACGCATCTGTGTTATTTATCTATAAATAATGGATCGACATTTTTAAGAAATGACTAGATAAGTTTCTGTTTTTAATGTCTTGAAAATAGTGGTTGCCCCAAACAGGTCATCTTGGTCGATGTATAGAAAAATAATCGTTGATGACTTTTCTTTGTAGGAAGAAAAATTGAATAATATTTTTGTATGAATTATGCGCAATATCAAAATGTTCTTTATATAGGTTTCCTGTGTATGTTTGCTCTGCTTTATTCGAGTATAGCTTTATAAATTCTTGCCAGAATCCTATGAGATTCAGAGCATCGAGAACCTTACCTTTTCCTTTAAAGCAATTGATTCAGTGGGTCCTAATTTGAGATATCTAAATACCATGGTAGCGACATTGTCATACGGGTTTCGCACCATGTGTATGAGCTTAACTGGGAGGTTTATCGTGTCCAGAACCTCTTTGGCGACCTTTTGTTTATAGCTGAAAAATTTTGTTGCTTTTCCGCCTTTTTTGTCGCCAATCACCTGGAAAACAGGAGAGAGAAATTGGAATGTGGAAAAGCAACGTTTCTCAAAATGAAAATCAACTAGCCTATAGTCTTTGTCGACTGCTAGATAGCGATAAAATTCAATTTACTTTTATATAATCTTTGTATTTTCCCTGCCATTGGTTTGGTACGGCGTAACTTCGTCCTCTATTCTTCGCTGTCGACCTATAACCCTTGTGCGAGACAGACTGTTTGTAACTGTTGTCGTACATCTTGTTTAATAAATTTTCTCGCGTCTTCTCTTCGTTCTTCCATTCTGTCCACCGTTCAAAAATATTCAATTCGTTTGCAATCACCACGTGTGGATGAGCATCCAGCAGGGAGCCAATTAAGGTGTGTCCGCTACGTGGGTAGCCAATAAACAAGACCAATGTTTCGATTTTCGATTGAATATCTGCGCTGAGTTTCATTGAGGTGTTTTCGTGGTGGCTATGCTCTGAAAGGATGAGATATATGAGAGTGAATTTAAATCAAGCTCTTGTGGCTAAAACGGTGACAAACGTTTTTTTTCATAGAGAAAGCACTTGCAGCTGTTTGCCAATGATTGATTACGTATGATAGTAACATATCCAGTGTCCTATTGCTGGCACTCAATGATGGGTGGCCGGGTGTATATCTTGCTAGCAAAAGCGTAATTTCATTTTATTTATACGTCGAGGAAGAGAGTCATTCAAGTAATACTGCTCAAATTTCAACAGTCTCCCGACAGCGATGGAAATTATAGACTCCTTTTGATAAAGAAAGTCAGAGCCGTATGTAAAACAAATTACTGGATTCCTCACACTTGTAGCAGTTTTCATGTCACGTCTACATCGAAACTGACGAAAAAAGCTCTGCGCGCTCGTGTAAATATCTTGTAACACCATATCTTGTAACACGCGCAAAATTTACTAACTGAAATGAAATATTTATGACAAAGTAATGCTTCCTGTAGAAATACTCGTGCGCGAAATGCGATCATTTATGCGATCTTTGACCTTCGAATACAAATAACGAAGAGAACTTACTTGTACGGCTTTGCGCGTATACCACTGAGTTCCATTCTCCCGAGTTTCTGGTGATAATATAAGTCATGATAATTAGCGATAATAGGACCATCGTTGCTAGATACTTCTTCGGCGTATTCGCTTTGCATGGTAGTTTCATCGTTTTCAGCTGTTTAGAACACGTATTCAACAGGCCGTGTGCATTACATTCCGTCATAAATGGTAGTCAACAATAAAAAAAACAGAACTTGAATTTGATTAGAATGACCTCGCAAAGAGCGGCTGCGAGGGAGACTAGAATTTGATATTCTCTACTTTGATTATTTGTGATCAAAGATCAAAGGCCTCTTGTCCGTCTTGTCCGGCTCTTGGTGCGAAGGCTATACAGCAATAAAAAACTAGTGTAACATGAAGTATGTCGTGCGCCTGACCGCAATGCAAACTGGAACAACAATAACAAACCAGTGATTATATAGAGCTCAGTCGGTGGAAGTTTAAAGGGAAAAAACAACACTTTTGGACAATCCAGGAAAATAAAAGATGAATACGATCACAGCTGTGAAACAATATATAACTAAGATGGTTGAGGACAGTGGTAGTGGCATGAAAGTTTTGTTGTTGGACAAGGAAACTGTATGTAACATCCTACATATATATTTATTAGTTTAATTATAAAAATAAAATGCAATTTTGTTGTTAATATATATATATTTTTTAAATTCTTTTTCCAATTAGACTGGCATCGTAAGCATGGTTTACTCACAAAGTGAGATTCTTCAAAAAGAAGTTTATCTTTTTGAAAGAATTGATGTCCCAACACGGGAGACAATGAAACATCTCAAGGCTATAACATTTCTGCGACCTACAAAGGTATATATATGTATCTAATATATATAATATATATTTATATAAACAACCTTTCTATGACAATCTTTTCACCAATGTAAATTTCATGCAGTCTTTTACTATTTTAGGAAAACATTGAACATCTTATAAAAGAATTGAAGTCTCCAAAATATGGAAATTATTATATTTGTAGGTTTTCTTTATATTATAATATTATTTTCCCCATCTTTGAATTCGCTCATAGAGAACCGAAAATGTCAGTATTTATCTAATATTAATAAAAATCTCTTTTAAAGATTTTTCCAACACTGTGAAACAAGCAGACATCAAAGGAATGGCTGAAGCTGACTGTGACGAGACTGTGAAAGAGTTGCAGGTGTCTTAGAAAAATTTTTATTGTGATGAAACTGTCAAAAGATGCACCAAAACAGTTATTTTTCTATACAATCTTCACATTTTCCTAGTGCTAACTATTTTTAACGATTATGTTATTGTTAGTGAAATGTTAGATTTAGTCCTAACTTACTTTTCTTTTTAGGAATATTATGCAGATTATTTTGCCGTCAGTCCACATGTTGTATCTTTAAATTTACCTTTTTGTGCAAGAGCTGGGGTAAGTGATTGCATTAATAGTGAATGAGAGGATCAAAAACTCCTTTCATAATGAGACAATCATGCTTCTTCTGTCCAACAATTAAAATATATTTCAAGGGTTCAGCATGGGATGTGAAGGCACTTGATCGAACAACTGATGGACTGTGTGCAATGTTGTTGTCTTTGCGCAAGTCTCCTCTCATACGATATCATGGTTTCTCAGACATGGCCAGACGACTTGCTGGAAATATCAGAGTAAGTTCAAACAATTTATTTTTTATTATATAAGCTGTTGTCTTAGTTTTGTTTACAATTGATCACTTTCATTCAGCTTGCTATAGACAAGAATGCAACAATATTTGATTTCCGTCGTCAAGATATTCCTCCATTGTTGTTGATCCTCGATCGGTGTGATGATCCTGTGACACCTCTTCTCAACCAGGTTATCATTTAATCTCAGTGTATTGTCTGAACTGTTTTTCATAGAGCCTACAGGCAAGTGTCTAACCCAATTATTTGTATGAATTTCATATATCTAATCCAGTGGACTTATCAAGCTATGGTTCATGAACTACTTGGTATAAAGAACAATCGAATTGATTTGTCAAACGTTCCAGGGATCAGTAAAGATCTTCAGGTGAGGGGTACAATCCAGAGCCTTATTTGTGGTTGGTAAATCTTCAGTGACATATAATTAACTTTTCAAATCAATAATGGTGTATATAATATACTTGGTAATTGTGGGAATTCACTTTTTACATATTTTGTTGTGAGAGAAATATTTCTGATTTATCAGGAAGTTGTTCTGTCTTCGGAGCATGATGAATTTTATCAAAAGGTTAGCAGATTATAAGGTCATTTATTTTTTATCTTTAGCTGGTTGACTTTTCAATTATATTTTGGTGGGTCTTTCTGGAACAAGAAAACGATTCTAAAAGCCTTGTAACAGCATTTAGTATCCAATTTTTGTATTTTTCCAGAATAAATATTTAAACTTTGGTGAGATTGCTCAGAACAGTAAGGAGTTGATGGAGGAGTTTCAAAAAACTGTCAAAAGCAATCAAAAATTAGACTCAATTGCCGACATGAAGGTACTTAATGACTAATTCATCCCTCCATGTTAACAGTGATTCACCATGGATGCCACAATCACTATGTACCATAGCAATAATGTTAAATAAGGCTGCATTGTTTTTTTAGTTAAGATGGTGGTAGTCTGTGCAAACCACCACTCAACTGTGTATGACTGAGAAGAGTTTTTTGACTTTTTTTCTTTTCGTAGGCTTTTGTTGAGAATTATCCTCAATTTCGTAAGATGTCTGGTACGGTGACAAAACATGTGACTGTGATTAGCGAGTTATCACGTCTTGTAAATGAACATTGCCTTCTTGATGTTTCTGAACTCGAGCAAGATTTGACTGTACAATCAGACCACAATACTGCTTTACAAGTAAGTTGTCATACTGTTTGAAGTTAATGGTAAATTTAATGGAGCTTAAAGTCTCAACATGGAGGAATCTCTCTGAATTTTTTTTCTGGTAATTTGTCTCTAAAGCGAGTGCGACATCTGATCGAGAAAAGCAGAGTACGTGATATTGACTTGATGAGAACTGTCTTGTTGTATGCATTACGATATGAGAAACACTCCAGTAATGATGTTTCGGGGCTTCTGAGCTTGTTAGCAAGGCGTGGAGTCAGTGATCACTATCGCAGGGTGAGTTTTCTATATGTACGATTCACTCTTTCTCGATTCAGATAGTCAGATATGAGAAGTTCATACTTTGACAACTTCGGATTCAGGAAGTCAGCCCACAATTGCCTGAAAATATATGTTTCCTTGTAGATTGTTTCCGCAATTCTTCAGTATGGTGGTAAAAATGTCAGATCAAGTGATCTTTTTGGTCAGAGCAATACACCAATGTCGCTCAGTCGACGACTGTTTAAAGGATTGAAAGTAAGATATTGTTCGATATTGACGTGATAAATCAGGCCCAGGCAGTTGTATGATTTAAAAACTAGCTACGTTTTTTTAGGGTGTTGAAAACATCTACACACAACATGTTCCATTAATCCAAGAAATTTTGGACAATCTTATCAAAGGAAAGTTGAGAGAGAATCAATTCCCATATCTTGGGCCATCTCAACTCAGAGAAAGGTGTGAATTGAAAGTTAAATTATTTAAGATAACTGATGTTAATGAAATTTACAATTACACACTATCCGGTGGATAGCGCTATCCAACTTTTGTGAACCGGTCCGAGGCTTCTGTACTGTTTATCAAAACAATCTTTTTTAATCTTTTTAGGCCTCAAGATATCATCGTGTTTATGATTGGTGGAATTACGTACGAGGAGGTGTTAGTTGTTCATAATTTAAACAAAACAGTTCCCGGAATAAGGATCGTGCTTGCTGGTTCGACCATACATAATTGTAAAAGGTAACTAGCCAGAAAACCGAAAAGAGAAAAACTACATGACCCATAGGCAGCCGAGATATGTTTTTGTTCTCCGCCACGAGAATGGGTTCGAAACTGGTAAAATCCTGCTTTGGAAAATTTGCGGAAATCAGTATTTTGACGAAGAGAATAGATTTTTGGTTCTTGTAGTATTATTTAATTAATAATAATTGATAAACTTTTACCTCTAGTGGGAATGTTTTAGGTCCTAAACTCTGTTGTTTTGATATTTTAGTTTTCTTGAGGAGGTCGTTCAAGCCACGGGAATTGGCGGTGAAGAAAGGCGACAAAAGAGTTCAGCTGGACAGCGTCATGGCCCCGCAATGTTTTAGCAAAAGCGATGTTGGCAAACTTCCAAGAGTATGACGGCTTCAAATGATAACATGGAAGTATGTAGTTAGGCTAATATAGACGTCAGCAATTGTTCATCAAAATCTCATTGCTTTGCCCTGAGTTTAGCAATACAATGAAATGGATAATAGTTCATAATTTGAACATGGCAAAGAGTGCTGTACTATGAACACAAAAAAGTGTAATTATTTTCACATCTTTTCCAGTGGCCACCTATTCACCGTCTTTGTAAGTATAATGCAAATATAAATTAAATTTTGAATTAATGTTAACCCCTCCTCAAGTGTATTCCAAACTTTCGTTCCTGTATATTTAGCTGCGTCAGAATGACGTCAGCTCATAGTTTTGCCATGGATATTATTATTTTTCTTTCTTTCCTTTCTAAATGCATTGCGCGCTTGTTAGCCTGCTGGTTTGCCACTTGCCACCCCAAAGAAGGCTGATGTCTTCTCTTCGTTCATGCATTCTGTCCACCGTTCAAAAATATTCAATTCGTTTGCAATCACCACGTGTGGATGAGCATCAAGCAGGGAGGCAATTAAGGTATTATATAAATATATATATATATATATAATATATAAATATATAATATATATAATATATATATATATATATATATATATATATATAGCAGCTAGATGTCAAATATAAATTAATACCTTTCCAGTAAGAATCATCTGTTATTGATGTAGTGTTACTACAGGAGGAAACCTAAAGTAAACTAACTTTATTTATACTGGATAGCTCTATCAGTTCTAAAATACAGGTCGGGTCGAAGTGCTGGTGATCAAAGAGCACCTCAAGAGGTCGTGGAAAAATATTGGGAAATAGTTAATATCAACATTATATGCTTTTATTCTAACAAGATGATTTATTTTATCAGTTCTGAACTGTTGTTACTACAGGTGGAAACCTAAACTAAACTAACTTTATTTATTCTGGATAACTCATTTAGGAAATCCCGCATTGAAGAAATCAAAGGAAAATATTTTATATCTTCAGGTAAACATTGTTGGTAACCAAGGACGCATGTGACAAAACTTCCCTTATTGATACATTCAATGCTGGTAAATTTCCATCAATTTCCTCTGTGTCTTGTTACTCTTGAGTCTTGTTACAAGCTAATGGCTGTGAATAATATTCCTGTGGAGTTTATGATATAATTTATATTTATATTATATAACTTATATTTATATAATATAAGGAGTTTATGATATGATATAATACACAAGATCTTTAATGTAATGTTATTCAGTTGAGTCAAAAGAAAGTTTTGAAAGTCTTTCCAGTTTGTATGGTGGCAAGAGATCAATGCTGCTCGCATAAGGAAACCATTTTAATTTGTTGAACTAAAAAAGGAGCTTCGTCCTGGCAAACAATGAACTGAGTAGGTGAAAGCTAATGAAGGTAAAAAACTTGCAAAATATATTGGTGCTGTAGGTTTTTAAGAGTGCTCATCAGTTACTAATGAAGGAAACAATGAGATTTTTGAAATGGCAGTAAACAAGTGCCAGATTGTAGTAAAAAAGAAAGGGGAACTCAAAAATCAAGCTTGGGTGTATATCTGTTGTTATAAGACAAACTAATGAAGTACTTGAAATTTAAATCATTATATATTTCAAGTTTGCCCTGAATACCTGAGATGTTTGGAATGACACTGGAAAAGGATACAATTTTTTTAGTTGTTTAGTTAGGTGTGCAATTTTCCACGGGCAGAGAGGGTCGGCTGACGGCTATTTTCCATTTACAAAACACTCAGAATCTTATAAAGGACAAAGCAGACTGAGAAAATAAACCAGACCCTGAAATAACTCAAAAACTAACCAGGTATTTTCGGTGGTTCCATTTCGGAGTTTGCAAATATCGAAAAATAAAAGAAATGGTAAAAGAAAATTGCTACCGGGAACCGAGAAAAAAAGTTGTTATAGTTTTAGTTTGAAAAGATTAACGCGAAAAGAGAAGGCTTTTATATCAAGCTAAGAGTATTTTCACTTACAACGGACTTACTTACTAATCACTTACAACGGACAATAGAAATATGCAAAACATATTTATTTGGCTAATTTATATCCATTCCGGGCAAGTCTGGCATGAGTTAGTTGATTATCTATTGTTGTCAATGCGTTACTTGTCCGTTGGAATTTTCTTTGTTTGTTGAAGTAATAAAAGGCGGTTGAATCTAGACGAAACCAGGGTTGGTAGATTTTATGAATAAATAAGCCAAATATATTAACATAACATTTGTTTTCTTTGTTTGAAACAAAGGAATCAAAGGGCCGCCAATAACAATGTTTGGCTTATTTATTCAGTAACTTACCAACCCTGGACGAAACTCAGTCTTTGCAGTCTCGAAAAGGAAGCATCAGTCAACGAAGTTCAGGAAAAGTTGGAAGATTCTCGTAGGTACATGGTGATTGTTAGTTTGAGCAGCTTTTGGCTTGATCTTTGGCTTTGTAAACAGGGTTGGTAGATTTTATGAATAAATAAGCCAAATTTATTAACATAACATTCGTTTCCTTTGTTTAAAACAAAGGAATCAAAGTACCGCCAATAACAATGTTTGGCTTATTTATTCAGAAACGTACCAACCCTGTTTGTAAACAAATTTACTGATCGCTGTGTTGATTTGAATAGCGTGAGAAGACGTTAGTGAGTGGAGCCATATTCTTGCCGATTATTACTGCTTTATTATGTATATTTCGATTGAAAATGTCCAATGCAAGTGAGCTGTTACTTTAATTTAGTTTTTTCTTGCTTATTTGATTTCAGAACGAACTACGGCGCCGAAAGATGGGGAAGGAGAAACGTAAAGGCTTGCTCGCAGCGAATAATAGGTATTGTTCTATTAATATATGTGTATTTTGCATTTGTGACTTGAAAAAACACGTTTGCACTTTGTTTACGGACAATCAGGGTGGACGAAACTAGAATAGTTTTGATATATAGAAAGGAATTCGAACTTTATGACTGTAACTATCCCGGCTGGCCTATTCGTTTTTGGGACAGGGTTGCCCAAAGGGAATGCTCGTTTTGAAAGGGAAAGATTGAAACTCAATGCCTATATAATTATTTGTATTGGTATATGATTGTACTATGCTAGACTTCCCTGTCCTTTTGTTTTACCGAAGTTCTGTTTTTGTAGAACGAAAGAATCGTAAAGAGATATCGGACATGCCTTGGGACATTTATGCACGCAAATACAAAACTCGATTTCGACAATATGCATGAGTAAAATTGCATGGAATTTGGCTTTTCTGACTGAGATATAAACTGAACACTCTTCTGTTTACCTCCTTCATTTTCAAGTTTTCCGCCTGTGCATGATTTTTGCATGAAGTCTGGTCGTATCAAGCGCATGCGGAGTGAATACAAGTGATTCTGGGGCCCCAATCACTTGTGTTTTCTCCATCTTGACGACTATATAGTCCGGACAAAAATATCGCTCAGAGAGCGCCTAAAACATAAAAACATGAAATATGTATTTCTAGAAGGAGATGATAGTCCAGTGTTCTTGCTTTCTTGTACAAAAACGTGCATGATATTTTGTATTAAAACGTGCATGACATTTTATATTAAAACGTGCATGATATTTTCTATTAAAACGTGCATGACATTTTGCATTCAAACGTGCATGACATTTTGTATTCAAACGTGCATGACATTTTGTACTAAAACGTGCATGAAATTTTGTATTAAAACGTGCATGACATTTTGTTTTAAAACGTGCATGACATTTTGTATTAAAACGTGCATGACATTTTGTTTTAAAACGTGCATGACATTTTGCATTCAAACGTGCATGACATTTTGTATTAAAACGTGCATGACATTTTGTATTCGCGTGCGCAATGCGAAGGCCACGAGTGACTGACGTTGGAGTGTTGGAGGTTCGATATAATTTATCCTGAGTGCTTTATACATAAGTGACATTTCTCTCTTGGAAATTATTCATATCATACTTTTGTTGTTAGATGATGAAGGATCGTCGCAGGATCAGGAGGATCATCGCAGCATCAGATGTTGAAGAATCGTCGCAGGATCAGATGGTATGGTATGGTATGGTATGGTATGGTATGGTATGGTATGGTATGGTATGGTATGGTATGGTATGGTATGGTATGGTATGGTATGGTATGGTATGTATGGTATGGTATGGTATGGTATGGTATGGTATGGTATGGTATGGTATGGTATGGTATGGTATGGTATGGTATGGTATGGTATGGTATGGTATGGTATGGTATGGTATGGTATGGTATGGTATGGTATGGTATGGTATGGTATGGTATGGTATGGTATTGCTACCTAAGTGATATTTGTGACTTGAAAATTAATGTCATATCATTGTGATAAAGTATCGTTGCAGGATCAGATGTTGAAGAATCAGATGTTGAAGGATCGCCGCAGGATCAGATGTTGAAGAATCAGATGTTGAAGGATCGTCGCAGGATCAGTGATGAATTAGATGTTGAAGGATCGTCGCAGGATCAGTGATGAATGAGATGTTGAAGGAGCGTCGCAGGATCAGTGATGAATTAGATGTTGAAGGAGCGTCGCAGGATCAGTGATGAATTAGATGTTGAAGGAGCGTCGCAGGATCAGTGATGAATTAGATGTTGGAGGAGCATCGCAGGATCAGTGATGAATTAGATGTTGGAGGAGCGTCGCAGGATCAGTGATGAATTAGATGTTGGAGGAGCGTCGCAGGATCAGATGTTGATGAATTAGATGTTGAAGGAGCGTCGCAGTATCAGTGATGAATTAGATGTTGAAGGAGCGTCGCAGGATCAGTGATGAATTAGATGTTGAAGGAGCGTCGCAGGATCAGTGATGAATTAGATGTTGGAGGAGCGTCGCAGGATCAGTGATGAATTAGATGTTGGAGGAGCGTCGCAGGATCAGTGATGAATTAGATGTTGGAGGATCGTCGCAGGATCAGTGATGAATTAGATGTTGGAGGATCGTCGCAGGATCAGTGATGAATTAGATGTTGGAGGATCCTCGCAGGATCAGACGGTTCGTCGCAGGATCAAGTGGAAGCTGGTTGAGGTATATACTATAGGTATGCATGATTAGTGCATGCTGCATGGCATTGGATCCTCCTGGTGGTCTAACCTAGTATATTCACACATCAAGTGACATTTCAATCTTTTCGACTATGCATGATAACAGGAAATTTCTCACAGGTCTTATGAGGGCATTTTTCGAGTTTTCTCAATAAAAAAATCCTAATTTTGTCACTTGTGTGAATACGTGTGAAATCCAACGACGTAGTGTCTGCGTATGCATGATGGCTTTAAAGCGTTCAAAAGAAACTAACAAAATGCAATTTGTTAGAGAAATTATTGAATTCGTATTAGCCTAATTTTAGATTAATACGAAGGTAATCGCGAGTACTTATATGATTATATAAGTTCTCTGTTCAGCCTGTTATAATGCGTTTCGAAGGACCGTCCGTCAGTGGCAACAAAAATTATACCTTAGCATGGAATCTTGAAGTTTGAAATGAAAAAAAAATGAGTGCTTTGCTGTTTAGACACTAGTACTCTTCTTTTTCCCTTGTTCGTATTAATTTTTTGGTTGGCAGTTGTAAGCTTTGAAAAATCCGATTAATCCCGAACATGAAGGAAATAAACGTAGTCTAATCACTTTGACTAACTTGATGAAATTTGTATAAGAGGAAAAAATATACCTCCCATATTGCATTGCATGATAACTGGACTTATAGTTGGGGGTATCTCGAGGTATAATGTTTAAACTGTAGGTTTAATATTGTATAGTACTCTCTTCCCTGAAAAGCCAACCCTTTAAAGAAAACCCTTTGCATTTTGACACACTTACTATGTTGTTTAATTTCTTACACGCCCAACCGTCGAGATGCTGTTGAAGAAGAACATAACTGTTTGGAGTGGAGCAACGAAGCAAGTGAAATTCGATACATTGTTTACCAAAGGTAATTATACGTTACGAAAATTTAAAGGTAAGGGAACATTATTGATTAGCCATATTGAGTAAGTTGCATGTTCAGCCCGATTACGTTTATTTCCTTCATATTCGGTCAACCGTAATCCAGAACGTATAAAATAAAAATAAAAACAGTGCATGAGGCATGTCTTAAAAAAGGGGTAGAAGAAAAGTGTTATTGTCTACATCAGTTTGATATGAAAAAGCATGCAAGTCGTGAATACGAAGTATTTTTTTATCATAAAATTAACATTTGAATAATTCGGAAATAATTTTCGTTGCCATTGTCGGACAAAGCGCAGTTGAATGTCTAAGAGCATGATGTTTTGCGCGCTCTAAATATGCGCGCGCTCCGCAGGTTAGACCACCAGAAGAATCGAATTAACGAGGATCTAGAATTGCGTGGCAATTCCTGGGACTCGGTTTGAATGAGCGGAACTGAAACGATGAATTATAGATAAAAACTGAAGTGCATGTCATTGCGAACGATTTCTAATAAAAATACCAAATTCGGACCGCCGCTCAGGTAACCAGATATTCAGGTTACCTTTGGAGGGTTTTTCACCGGGCACTCCGGTTTCCCTCCTTTTCGTTTGGCTTTAAAAAAGAGTGTCCAGGCCTGGGGCCAAACCAAAACGTGTTGTTTGATAGTGATAAAAACGCGTTTGTGGCTTCTGGGTTCGATTCCCAGAACACTGTCGTAAAAGAATTTTAAAAAGATGGTTGTGGAATCATTATGTAATTTACGTAATAAATAGGAAATATCTGGCATTGGGATTAGCACGTAATAGGTCCTCATGGTCAGGGCCGCGGGGATAGAGCACTGTCAAGGGGGAGGGCATCTCCTGTACTCCAAAAACCTGGGAACGAAGATGTGGGGGGGGGGCATCTCCTCCTCCAAGAAAATTTTCCTTGCTTATTTGATTTCAGAACGAACTATGGCGCCGAAAGATGGGGAAGGAGAAACGTAAAGGCTTGCTCGCAGCGAATGATAGGTATTGTTTTATTAATATTTGTGTGTATTTTGCATTTGTGACTTGAAAAAACACGTTGTGTGTGTGTTCGTGGTAGTCCTTCTTGGAGATAAAGATATAAGATGAAGTAGTTTTCTCTAGTTTATATGTAAGTTTATATGCGTAATTTTTTTTTCTTTTGTATTGTGCATGCTTTATAAAAAGTATATGATATCGATTTTAAAAATATTAAAGACAGGTTACAACGGCTTCTGTGCATGTGCGAGCTTTGTTTACATTTTTTGTTTTGATCCGCAATGATTCTACAACATGAAGTATATCATATATTCGCAATGATTTATTAGCAAAAAAAGAGAGGAGCGACGCTTCTTTCAAAAATATATTTGCGGAAAAAAACTATAGAAAAAACCGAAAATAAGCAAATACAACATTTTACGGAAACACTTTACAACAGTGGATGAAAAGCCGCTTTGAAATCGTAGATTAACAGCTGGAGCGGCGGCCGAATTTGTCATACAAAGGCGCGAGTTCTAATCGGTTCGCTTTTGGTTTGTTTATATTTGGGACTTGATAGCCTTGGAAGTGTTAGTAATGTCTTTAATAATGAAATATACTGTGCGGTATCTTTCCGCCGTCGAAAACTCATTCATACCAGGGTGGTCACAGTCATGGCAGGAGCAATTGAAGGAAGCTTTTCGCTTGAAGATTTCGAAGCTAATGTTTTGGAAAACGCAGCGGCTATGCCTAACCGTGACAAAATCACAGTGTGCAAATGTAGAGGGCACTGTCTTCGTGAAAAAGGACGGAATTTCTGTCCGTGCAGAAGCATCAATAGCTTGTGTTCGAGCGCGTGTCATGGCGAAGACTTTGGCTGTTGCATGAACAACCGACTTGTTCAAGAAAGCGATAGTGATGAGAGTGTAAGTAAGATTATGTCATTCTTTAAATATATGGGTGGGAGAGAGCCAAGAGGGCTGGTTTCATTGTGGAAATATTTTTCCACTTTGTTTACTTTGTGATTTGCAATTATCTAGGACTCTGAGTTCACTATAGAGGAAAGTGAGAATGAGGGCGAGCAGCAGCTGCAGATTGAAAAGAGAGGACGTGGTAGGGGAAGAGGTCGTCCAAGGGGGAGAGCAAGAGGTCAGGGAAGAGGGCAAGGTACTGCTTCACAGAGACGTGGAAGGGGAGGTAGTGGAAGAGGTCGTGGAGAGGTAGCGGGAGAGGGCGTTTGTTAGAAGAGCCAAATATTGCTGAAAATCAAGCAGATCATGAGCAGCATTTAGTGGTAAGATGAGCCTTTGTCAACACTTGATTTCATACAATTATTCTTAAAAGCCTTTGTGTAAAAACAATAAAACATAATACACATGCAGCATATCTTATATTTTACTCTTATGCTGATTTCAGGATCTAGTTGAGGCAATGAATATAGACAACCTGAGAAGGCTTGCTCTTGAATTGCTAAGAAGACAGCCAGCAGCATTTGCTGACATTGTTAATGGTGAGCTTGTGAGCGGAAATGAACCCCAACCACCAAACCCAGAACCTGATAATGATGCTCCAGATTGGTGCAAGTGTGGGTGCTGCATTATTATGCCCACTCAAGAAGAGAACAAATGCTGCACCCGATCAAGACGTCCTTGTATCTCAAGAACAAATCTTTTCAGTCAACTAATCCTTGATGGGAATGTTTTGGAGATCTCAATGCGATACAGAGAAGATGTTTTGGTGTTGAACAATGTCAGGAACAATGAAAACTTTAGCCATGCTGCATATAGACAGTATGTTCTATGGCAACATGGTAGATTAGGAAGAGGAAATAGGAGAGTAGTACCAAGCTGTTGTGTGGTTGCTATTCGTAACCGTTATCCTTCACCTAATGGACAGTACAGGGGATATTTGCCTGCACGTGTTTAGATAATTTAGCACTTAAAGTATAAATGGTGCCCCCAAAAAGTAGACCAAAATAAACCACAATCGATGTTTGTGGGCATAAATATGTTTTTGGTCTGATGTTATAGCAGGCCCAAAAAATATTAATGCTCAAAAACATAAAGTATATTATTATATATTATATTATATTTATACAATGCAAGTGAACATTTTTAGAATTGGGCTGAGCCAGCAAGGTAAAAAATATATAGCTGGGTAAATTTTTCATTTTAGTTTTCATACATTGTACTGCTGATTTAGTTGTTGTAATTGTCCATGTGCATGATTAGCATCAACCTAAATGCTAATTTTCCAATTTCAAAGTGTTTAGTTTTTTGGGACACCCTATACATATATCATAATAATTTAACAAAACATTCCATTTAAGATATTATGTGCCATATTTCATTGATAATGGGCTCTTAAATTTATGGCTGTTTCGCTCTATATCAGAACTCGTCAGCATGCCTAGGAAACACAAATGAAATGATGATAACATCAATGATTCCGACATGGACAGCCTGACCTAGGGTCTGGGGGTTTGAAATTAGAGTTTTCCTTCTCTTAGGTGAACTACCTACCATGGCTAATGAGCTCCACCTACCCAAAGTAACTTGATTTTACACACAACCATTAAAATCTTGTTTTATGTGTGTCGACAAGTGTCTGTACTGATGGAGGAGGAACAGGGGCAATATTGGGTGCAATTTGTCTAGGATCATCACTTGGAATACCAAGTCTTTTGTTTACATTCCCATCTGATGTGATCCTCTTTATAAAAACCTTCTGCATCAGTTCAGGAATGTAACTAAATTCTTTTGGTACAAGAACACGAACACGGCACCACTGTTGTGTACGCTTACTGAACTTCCGACCGTACCTAATTAAAAAAAAACTTTACAATTCCATACAATATGAGTACCATTACACTATAAGAATGCACAGGACCTGAAAAGTTGTTCACACTTAGGATGGGAACACTAAGGCAAAAATTTCAATACCAGTACCTTTCTTTCCCATCAGCTGTAGTTGCTGGTGCTCGGCCTCTGTGGTGGTTAAAGTTCAAGGCAGCAAGCTGGTTTCTATAAGAGTTTTATCATGATAGGAGTTTTATTAGCTGTTACCTTTGTAATAATATGTCATATACTTACGAATAGGCATAACGCTTTGGAGCATACATCAAAATTACATTATGAAAGTACTCTAAAAATCCTGTGTGCCTAAAAAATATTTCAAACTTTGAGATGATATAACGTATCTGAAATTTTCAAATATCCAATCTCATTTGTTACCTGAAGTTAACATAATACACCAAAGTGTTTAAAAAGCGAGTGTCCAGAATGATCTTTGCCAGTGCTTTATGGGCAGAAGACTCTTTCTTAAGCCATGGCTTCTTTCTCTCACTTTCATTAAGAGGATCATGTTCACATTTTCCACCATTTACACCTTCCTCCAACACCCACTCATGCTCATCAACAACATGGTGTAAAATACCAATCCACTTATCCTATTAAAAAAATATAAAAAATACAACATAAAGTGACTACATATTAACACATGTATGTACAGTTTGCACGAACTAGATAAGTATTGCTGCAAAAACCAGTAGTACTTCAATGTGAATCTTACTTTGAGATTTTTTGAGTCATTAGCACATGTTTTTGAACAATACCAAAAATGGTTCCTTATTGATGGTGCCCACAAGGTCAAATCTGCATTGTCTGTAGATTTAGCAGCCTAAAGAATAAAATCAATTCTAAATAAAGAAAGTTTTTTAACTAATTGCTGGTTGATATCTTCAACACTTACAGTAGTGATTTTCCTTGCAATGTTCTTTGCTCCATGCCACACATCATTCTGATGTGTGACCTCCTTATATTTCTCTTCCCTTTCTAAAAAATGCAATAATGCTTAATTAATAAACAAATGCATGTTGTAAATATTCCCTCACTGTCTTTTAAAGGGTAAACACAATTAATTATATAACATTGTAATCAATCTGCAAATGAAGTTGTTAATATATTGAAAGTCTGACAATATTGATTATAACAGGTTGAACTATTAGAGTTTCAGGAATTGCCATATTGTTATAATGTAGATACTTACTCATCAATGCAGCAATTTCAATATGACCATCAGTTACCACCTCCTTCATAACTATTGGTGGTGCAAGCAGTGTGTCCATCTTTTTTTCAAACCCAATCCTCTCCATATTATTGCTCTTACCAGCAGCTTCTCTCACATCAACCACATTCATTTGCAGTATGGCACGATCATTGGTATCAGCCAAGCTGTAAGTACAATATTGTGCACTATGGCCAGGCGAGTCATTCCTTCCATCACCACTCAATATAACCTCTTTGTTCTCTCTTTCTTTCCAACATTTCTGTTTGTGTTCTTTCCAGTAGTCATTAATGGCAGGGATGATGTACAACTTCTGATACTGATTGAATAATATTGATGAGAAATACTGCAGATTACAGAAGTTGAACATCAACCCCACCTTGGCGTAGGAATTGCCAGAAACAACAAAGCAGAAGCAAGCACAAGGTTGCCTGCTCTAATCTTGTTGCAAGAGGGTTGAGCTGCCCATCTGCCTCCAACATGACCAGACCTACACCCCCAGGATACGACCAGGCATGTTCCAACATATGTTTTCTTATAGCTCAACACACGGCCACATCCTTGTCGTTTACAAACACTCCCATGTAATGATGTTATCAAAGCTATAAGAGTGTCTGTAAACACAATACACTTTTCCTTCTTGATTGCATCTTCAGGACTGACTTCTTCCACAGTAGAGATGTATTCTGGTTGAGTCGTCTTATGTTGCTGCTGTTGTTGTTGTTGGGTTCCAACATCTTCTGTGGGCTTATCTCCATCATGTCCACGGATTGTCACATTGAGCAAGTCATCCAGTAATGGCACGTCAAAACCCGGGGGACATACACTACAGTAAAATGGCAGTAAGAGATATTATTGGACGAAATATTTTATGCCATATTCAGTGATATATAATGTGTATATTTATGTTTTAAATCAATAAGCATTACAGTAGGAATGTCACAAAGATTATTATTGAGGTTTTGCATCATCACTTACTCAAGAGAATAGTCCGACAAAACCTGGTCTGCCTGGATAGTGTGTTCACCAAAATTGTCATTATCATCATCACTTTCATCATCAGAACTATCATCTTTGGCTGTCAATGTTCGACTGTCAGAAATCACACTCTGACCCGACCTGAGATATAAACACATATTGCGTATTTAAAAAGTAATACTCTCTGCGCGAAACTTTGCATGTATGGGTTTCAAATTATAAACTCAGTAATCACAATAAGTTTCAAATTACCTGATAGAATATGATGTTCTAACATCCGACAAAGCAGACAATGGACGCGGATTGAGTGCGCGCTTGGCGTTGAGGTTTTAACTAAAATATTTCATACAAATGTTTTATGCGAATATTTTAAAAATAATAAATGTTTACGTTTTTGGAGCAGCACTTTAAAACATATGTTCTTACTGGGAGAAGAAAAATATTTGGAAGGTGTTTGGCGGCATATCCGTTGATTCCATTACCGTTTCGGTTTGCGTCTCTGCATTGCTAAAGTGAGTTCAACACATACATAAAAAGCAAATCAAGTAAACAAATAACACACAAAAAAGATCAGAGGTTTTATCATTTTATACTTACCAAACTATACGATTCATCGCAAGATAGCTGTCAAGAAGCATATCCGCCACATCCTTGTCTGTTCTCAATTTATGCTGCTCCTTAAACGCTCTCCATCGAGGGAAAGAACCCAACAAATACACTTTAGAGGCATCTCTACTAGCATAATATTCTTTTCTACTCGACGACATGACTCAGTGCTCTTGAAAGATTGAGAATTTCTTTCTTAAATTGT